>NC_091253.1:10324375-10631250 GCF_042477335.2 Ovis canadensis
TTTGTACATCAGAAAAAGGCTTATGGGATTAGAATCCATATTTACAAGATGTATTAATTAGAGTCTTATTCTCACAGTCTTCTTTTTGGAGGGACTTATTAACTTAGCCCTAGATAACTCAATACAATATCCCTCAAACTTCTTTAAAATCCTGGGACATTAAGATGGGGGGAGAAGTAAGAGACATTCTACTAAGAGGTGACATGTAGTCATTTGATGAGGAAAAATAGAAAAATATTATTGTAGAACAATAAAAGAGTGTAAAATCAAGTGCAATTGTTGTGTGACAAAGATGACAGTGAAGAATATATTTTGTAGCTCTTAGTGGTTTGAACTTCTTTCTTGATTCTCTGAGTAATCCCCGGTCCTACAGTCTACAATACAGATACCATCATATTTATTTGATCCTGGGTTTGAGTTAGGCTGTGCTCAGTCCACTTTCTTCATTAGCAAACAGTACCATTTTATTCTTGAAGACTGATGATTTTCCAGCAGAGCTGGAAACTGCATCTTCAAAATGTCTGCACCTGGATGCAAAAAAAATCAAGTTTTTCAACAGGAGTTATTATCTATGAAACTAATGCAAAAGAAATGTAAAAAACTAGAGAGAAGAAAAAGAAGGTGGAGCAAGAAGCAGTGACCCTCAGAAGTCATATAGAAATGAATATGGCAGAACACAGTCAAGTAGAGCAGTATCAACATGAGAATGAAGAAAGAGCGAGACAGGATCTCGTAGAGGAATGAAAAGAAGGCAACCTATTTTTGCAGGTTAATTTGTTGATCTGTCATCTGCTTGAATTCACTTTCACTGTACATTACATTTTGGATCTATACAGCTGTGTGTTTCCTCCACCTCCCTTAGAGCAGGTAGTTTTGTAGATTTCTGGAAGGAAGGGGGCACTTGTTTTCCCTTTAAATATTTCAGTTTCCATCACAGTTATCACTAAATTGACCTTTCAGAATGATTCTTACTAAAGAATTCTTTTACTTATATGACCAATTGGTAAAAAAACAAGACCATTAGGAAGAAAAGAAAACACTGTGGTTTAAAACTGGTACCATCCTCTTGAATTATTCTTAAGTCATCTTGTTCAATTTTTAAAATTTTAAGTTGATCCTTTTATTCTTTGAATTATCAGATTATATAAATATTACTATAACAGTGATTCCAGTTAAATTTTATAATTCAGATTTAATTCACTTCACATTAATGATAATTGTTTTAAACTTCTGCTCCTTTTTTTGTTCTTTTTTCACCTTTGAAACCACTTGCTGAATCACTGACTCAAATTTTCCAGGTTAATGATTATTTAAAAAATGTTATCTTTTTCAATTTGCCTTAGACACAAGCTGAATTTCAACAGATGGAATTCATAATTAAAGACTTGGAATCTGAACTCTCCAAAATGTATAGTTTGCAGGAAGATTCTAATAAAGCAGAGTTGCAACTCTACCTAGTATGTGAAGTTATAAAGTCATTGGAAGATAAAGTAGACAAGTAAGTCAAAACACAATATCACAGAAACTAAATTTAGTTCATTAATTTGTCTCTAAAGCCTAATTTTTATAGAGAGGGGTACATGAGATTAGTAGGAAGTGAAAGCTAACTAAATGGTCACTGCTAAGGGGTCACCTTAAGACAAACTATTAGTAGCATATCAAGTTGTTCCACACTATGTAAAGGCATACTTATGAAATAGGGGGAAATTAACACATGGGTTAAAGGCAGGATAAATCACAAAGTGGCTAAAAGTAATATAGTGACCTGACTTAGGGGTCTGGAGAATGGAAAGGGCAGATCCCACCTGCAGTGCCTAGTCCAGGTTTCCCCACTCTCTGAAAGCAGAGCACTCCTAGGAAGCCTTTCATAAGCCAAAGCATCATAAAGCCAAGAAGCAGGTACCCGAGGACACATTCTGCTGGTCGATACATAAAATAAATGTGTACAAGTGAAGTACAGGTGCTCCCAGACAGGGTTCAGGGCTGTGGCGACTTGATGCTGAGATGTGGGGTGTGGCTTCCAGGGAAGGAGCTCAGTGGGGCCAGTCTCCCTGCTTGGGGAGCACGATGCCTCTCACTGAAAAACGTACACTGAACACTGTTTAGAGTTTTGGCTTTATAAATGAGACCAGAAATTGTCCTCAGATATTTTTTCCCCCCTCAATCATCAAAAACAGATACTGACACAGGCCCTTCATAGACGTGAAGTAACATAAAGTGAACTTTAGAAAAGCAGTGGACACTTCTAATTGATCCTGGGGCTGTTTTAGCTCTTTTCAGCCTCATCCTTTGACTTTCTCGTCCTCTCTTGAGATTATGGCTCTAGGTGATGCCTCAGAACCAAAAGCTTTATTTCTCTGAGGTCATGAGTGAAACGTTTAGCAAATGCTTCAAAGTGGCTTTGTGGGATGGGGTTTCTTCTTCCCTGAACTGTTTCCTGGAGGCAGGTGTGTCCCAGAGGGCAGCAGGTTGTCACTGTGAGGCCACCTCCCTTTCTCTCTGATGCCCTTTCTCTCCTCTCCCAACTGTGACTTGTTACTTGAGGAGCCCTAGACGCGTGTGTACTTCTTTAGAGCAAGGTTACAACTATCATTGTTAACAGGAGGTCTGCTCTGTGTTTTCAGTGTTCAAACAGTATATTGGGAATTCCATTTACTATATGGCGACTTTTAAAATGCAGATAATTTAGGGAAACATGAGCAAAGTTGGTGTTTTCCATCTTCCCCAGGACTCATGAGAGGCTGGCAGTGATCAGCACCAAACTTGAGGTGAAGAAAGAGCAGAACAGATCTTTACTCAGCCCTCTTCGCAGGAGGCCAGTCCTGGAGCCCACTTGTGTTGGAAATTTCAATACTCCTTTAGTGCCCAACGGAAATCTTACTCCAAGAACAAACGTAGGGTTTTCTACCTCAATTTCACGCCCTTTGAATAACAGCATGGAGACTTACTTGACCGAGGTTAGTTCTATTATCTTTTGTTCATTGGGTTTCAGATTTCTGATATGAATGATCCTTGTTTTTAATTTGGTGAACTTCTGAGGTGTTTATTTGACTTATGCACACTAAGTAAAAGCTGTCATTAGCCGTGCTAATCAAGCAGACATTTAATGATTTTTTTTGTCCTAGATCTCTTGTTTTTAAGAGATACTTTTTTTAATTGAGAAATTATTTTTATTAAAATTTTTATTCTGAAATGAAACATGCTCAGTGTAATGAAAATTTAAACAGTAATGAAACATAGCAAATGAAAGTCTACTCGACCAAGTATTCTTTAGGGAAAACTAGTGTTTTCAGGTAGGTTCTTATCTTTGCAATCTTTATATATATTATATAGGCAAAAAATTTACAATTCTGCAACTGATTTTCAACATTCAGAATGGAAGGCAGGGCTTTCAGTACCTGTTCATATGAACTTACTTCACTTTTTCTTTTTTTTTTTAATTTTTATTTTTACTTTATTTTACTTTACAATACTGTATTGGTTTTGCCATACATTGACATGAATCCACCACGGGTGTACATGCGTTCCCAAACATGAACCCCCCTCCCACCTCCCTCCCCATAACATCCCTCTGGGTCATCCCCGTGCACCAGCCCCAAGCATCCTGTATCCTGCATCGGACATAGACTGGCGATTCATTTCTTAAATGATAGTATACATGTTTCAATGCCATTCTCCCAAATCATCCCACCCTCTCCCTCTCCCTTTGAGTCCAAAAGTCTGCTATACACATCCGTGTCTCTTTTGCTGTCTTGCATACAGGGTCATCATTGCCATCTTTCTAAATTCCATATATATATATATATATATATATATGTATATGTATTAGTATCCTGTATTGGTGTTTTTCTTTCTGGCTTACTTCACTCTGTATAATCGGCTCCAGTTTCATCCATCTCATCAGAACGGATTCAAATGAATTCTTTTTAATGGCTGAGTAATACTCCATTGTGTATATGTACCACAGCTTTCTTATCCATTCATCTGCTGATGGACATCTAGGTTGTTTCCATGTCCTGGCTATTATAAACAGTGCTGCAATGAACATTGGGGTACATGTGTCTCTTTCTATTCTAGTTTCCTCGGTGTGTATGCCCAGCATTTGGGATTGCTGGGTCATAAGGCAGTTCTATTTGCAATTTTTTAAGGAATCTCCACACTGTTCTCCAAAATGGCTGTACTAGTTTGCATTCCCACCAACAGTGTAGGAGGGTTCCCTTTTCTCCACACCCTCTCCAGCATTTATTGCTTGCAGATTTTTGGATCACAGACATTCTGACTGGTATGAAGTGGTACCTCATTGTGGTTTTGATTTGCATTTCTCTAATAATGAGTGATGTTGAGCATCTTTTCATGTGTTTGTTAGACATCCGTATGTCTTCTTTGGAGAAATGTCTATTTAGTTCTTTGGCCCATTTTTTGATTGGGTCTTTTATTTTTCTGGAATTGAGTTGCATAAGTTGCTTGTATATTTTTGAGATTAGTTGTTTGTCAGTTTCTTCATTTGCTATTATTTTCTCCCATTCAGAAGGCTGTCTTTTCACCTTGCTTATATTTTCCTTTGTTGTGCAGAAGCTTTTAATTTTAATTAGATCCCATTTGTTTATTTTTGCTTTTATTTCCAGAATTCTGGGGGGTGGATCATAGAGAATCCTGCTGTGATTTATGTCGGAGAGTGTTTTGCCTATGTTCTCCTCTAGGAGTTTTATAGTTTCGGGTCTTACATTTAGATCTTTAATCCATTTTGAGTTTATTTTTGTGTGTGGTGTTAAAAAGTGATATAGTTTCTTTCTTTTACAAGTGGTTGACCAGTTTTCCCAGCACCACTTGTTAAAGAGATTGTCTTTACTCCGTTGTATATTCTTGCCTCCTTTGTCAAAGATAAGGTGTCCATAGGTGCATGGATTTATCTCTAGGCTTTCTATTTTGTTCCATTGGTCTATATTTCTGTCTTTGTGCAGGTACCATACTGTCTTGATGACTGTGGCTTTGTAGTAGAGCCTGAAATCAGGCAAGTTGATTCTTCCAGTTCCATTCTTCTTTGTCAAAATTGCTTTGGCTATTTGAGGTTTTTTTGTATTTCCATACAAATCTTGAAATTATTTATTCTAGTTCTGTGAAAAATATCGCTGGTAGCCTGATAGGGATTGCATTGAATTTGTAGATTGCTTTGGGTAGTATACTCATTTGCACTATATTGATTCCTCCGATCCATGAACATGGTATATTTCTCCATCTATTAGTGTCCTCTTTGATTTCTTTCATCAGTGTTTTATAGTTTTCTATATATAGGTCTTTAGTTTCTTCAGGTAGATATAATCCTAAGTATTTTATTCTTTTCGTTGCAATGGTGAATGGAATTGTTTCCTTAATTTCTTTTTCTACTTTCTCATTATTCGTGTATAGGAATGCAAGGGATTTCTGTGTGTTGATTTTATATCCTGCAACATTACTATATTCATTGATTAGCTCTAGTAACTTTCTGGTGGAGTCTTTAGGGTTTTCTATGTAGAGGATCATGTCATCTGCAAACGGTGAAAGTTTTACTTCTTCTTTTCCAATTTGGATTCCTTTTATTTCTTTTTCTGCTCTGATTGCTGTGGCCAAAACTTCTAGAACTATGTTAAATAGTACTGGTGAAAGTGGGCACCCTTGTCTTGTTCCTGACTTCAGGGGAAATGCTTTCAATTTTTCACCATTGAGGATAATGTTTGCTGTGGGTTTGTCATATATAGCTTTTATTATGTTGAGGTATGTTCCTTCTATTCCTGCTTTCTGGAGAGTTTTTATCATAAATGGATGTTGAATTTTGTCAAAGGCCTTCTCTGCATCTATTGAGACAATCATATGGCTTTTATTTTTCAATTTGTTAATGTGGTGAATTACATTGATTGATTTGCGGATATTGGAGAATCCTTGCATCCCTGGGATAAAGCCCACTTTGTCATGGTGTATGATCTTTTAAATGTGATGTTGGATTCTGATTGCTAGAATTTTATTGAGGATTTTTGCATCCATGTCCATCAGTGATATTGGCCTGTAGTTTTCTCTTTTTTGTAGCATCTTTGTCAGGTTTTGGTATTAGGGTGATGGTGGCCTCATAGAATGAGTTTGAAAGTTTACCTTCCTCTGTAATTTTCTGGAAGAGTTTGAGTAGGATAGGTATTAGTTATTCTCAAAATTTTTGGTAGAATTCAGCTGTGAAGCCACCTGGACCTGGGCTTTTGTTTGCTGGAAGATTTCTGATTACAGTTTTAATTTCTGTGCTTGTGATGCGTCTGTTAAGATTTTCTGTTTCTTCCTGGTTCAGTTTTGGAAAGTTGTACTTTTCTAAGAATTTGTCCATTTCTTCTACGTTGTCCATTTTATTGGCATATAATTGCTGATAGTAGTCTCTTATGATCCTTTGTATTTCTGTGTGGTCTGTTGTGATCTCTCCATGTTCATTTCTAATTTTATTGATTTGATTTTTCTCTCTTTGTTTCTTGATGATCTGGCTAATGGTTTGTCAATTTTATTTATCCTTTCAAAGAACCAGCTTTTGGCTTTGTTGATTTTTGCTATGGTCTCTTTTGTTTCTTTTGCATTTCTTTTTGCCCTAATTTTAAATATTTCTTTCCTTCTGCTAACTCTGGGGTTCTCCATTTCTTCCTTTTCTAGTTTCTTTAGGTGTAGAGTTAGGTTATTTATTTGACTTTTTTCTTGTTTCTTGAGGTATGCCTATATTGCTATGAACTTTGCTCTTAGCACTGCTTTTATAGTGTCCCACAGGTTTTGGGTTGTTGTGTTTTCATTTTCATTAGTTTCTATGCATATTTTGATTTCTTTTTTGATTTCTTCTGTGATTTGTTGGTTATTCAGAAGCGTGTTGTTCAGCCTCCATATGTTGGAATTTTTAATAGTTTTTCTCCTGTAATTGACATCTAATCTTAATGCATTATGGTCAGAAAAGATGCTTGGAATGGTTTTGATTTTTTTGAATTTATCAAGGTTAGATTTATGGCCCAGGATGTGATCTATTCTGGAGAAGGTTCTGTGAGCGCTTGAGAAAAAGGTGAAATTCATTGTTTTGGGGTGAAATGTCCTATAGATATCAATTAGGTCTAACTGGTCTATTGTATCATTTAAAGTTTGCATTTCTTTGTTAATTTTCTGTTTAGTTGATCTGTCCATAGGTGAGAGTGGGGTATTAAAGTCTCCCACTATTATTGTGTTACTGTTAATTTCCCCTTTCATACTTGTTAGCATTTCTCTTACATATTGTGGTGCTCCTATATTGGGTGCATATATATTTATAATTGTTATATCTTCTTCTTGGATTGATCCTTTGATCATTATGTAGTGGCCTTCTTTGTCTCTTCACAGCCTTTGTTTTAAAGTCTATTTTACCAGATATGAGTATTGGTACTCCTGCTTTCTTTTGGTCTCTATTTGCGTGAAATAACTTTTTCCAGCCCTTCACTTTCAGTCTGTATGTGTCCCTTGTTTTGAGGTGGGTCTCTTGTAGGCAGCATATAGAGGGGTCTTGTTTTCATATCCATTCAGCCAGTCTTTGCCTTTTGGTTGGGGCATTCAACCCATTTATGTTTAAGGTAATTATTGATAAGTATGATCCCATTACCATTTACTTTGTTGTTTGGGGTTCGGGTTTATACACCCTTTTTGTGTTTCCTGTCTAGAGAATATCCTTTAGCATTTGTTGGAGAGCTGGTTTGGCGGTGCTGAATTCTCTCAGCTTTTGCTTGTCTGTAAAGCTTTTGATTTCTCCTTCATATTTGAATGAGATCCTTGCTGGGTACAGTAATCTGGGCTGTAGGTTATTTTCTTTCATCACTTTAAGTATGCCTTGCCATTCCCTCCTGGCCTGAAGAGTTTCTATTGAAAGATCAGCTGTTATCCTTATGGGATTCCCCTTGTGTGTTGTCGTTTTTCCCTTGCTGCTTTTAATATTTGTTCTTTGTGTTTGATCTTTGTTCATTTGATTAATATGTTTCTTGGGGTGTTTTGCCTTGGGTTTATCCTGTTGGGAACTCTCTGGGTTTCTTGGACTTGGGTGATTATTTCCTTCCCCATTTTAGGGAAGTTTTCAACTATTATCTCCTCAAGGATTTTCTCATGGTCTTTCTTTTTGTCTTCTTCTTCTGGGACTCCTATAATTCGAATGTTGGAGTGTTTCATGTTGTCCTGGAGGTCTCTGAGATTGTCCTCATTTCTTTTAATTCATTTTTCTTTTTTCCTCTCTTCATTTATTTCTACCATTCTATCTTCTATTTCACTAATCCTATCTTCTGCCTCCATTTTTCTACTATTTGTTGCCTCCAGAGTGTTTCTGATCTCATTTATTGCATTATTCATTATATATTGACTTTTTTATTTCTTCTAGGTCCTTGTTAAACCTTTCTTGCATCTTCTCAATCCTTGTCTCTAGGCTATTTATCTGTGATTCCATTTTTATTTCAAGATTTTGGATCATTTTCACTATCAATATTCGGAATTCTTTCTCAGGTAGATTCCCTATCTCTTCCTCTTTTGTTTGGTTTGGTGGGCATTTCTCCTGTTCCCTTAACCTTCTGAGTGTTCCTCTGTCTCTTCATCTTGGTTATATTGCTGCATTTGGGGTGGCCTTTCTATACTCTGGGAATTTGTGGAGTTCTCTTTATCACGGAGCTTCCTCACTGTGGGTGGGGTTGTATCAGTGGCTTGTCAAGGTTTCCTGGTTAGGGAGACTTGTGTTGGAGTTCTGGTGGGTGGAGCTGGGTTTCTTCTCTCTGGAGTGCAGCGGCATGACCAGTAATGGGTTATGAGACGTCAATGGTTCTGGAGTAACTTTGAGCTGCCTGTATATTGAAGCTCAGGGGTGTGTTCCTGTGTTGCTGGAGAATTTGCGTGGTATGTTTTGCTCTGGAACTTGTTGGCCCTTGGGTGGAGCTTGGTTTCAGTGTAGGTATGGAGGCATTTGATGAGCTCCTATTGCTTAATGTTCCCTGAATTCCGGAGTTCTCTGATGTTCTCAGGCTTTGGACATAAGCCTCCTGCTTCTGGTTTTCAGTTTTATTTTTACAGTAGCCTCTAGATTTCTCCATCTGTATAGCACTGATGATAAAACATCTAGGTTAAAGATGAAAAGTTTCTCCACATTAAGGGACACCCAGAGAGGTTCACTGAGTTACATGGAGAAGAGAAGAGGGAGCAGGTAGTTAGAGGTGACTGGTATGAGATGCGGTGAGATCAAAAGAGGAGAGAGCAAGCTAGCCAGTAGTCACTTCCTTATGTGCGCTCCATAGTCTGGACCACTCAGAGGTATTTACGGAGTTATACAGGGAAGAGGAGAGGGAGGAAGTAGACAGAGGTGGCCAGGAGGATAAGAGAGAGGAATGAAAAGGAGAGAGACAAATCCTGCCAGTAACCAGTTCCTTAGGTGTTCTCCACCGTCTGGAACACACAGAGATTCACAGAGTTGGACAGAGAAGAGATGGGGGAGGAAAGAGACAGAGGCCACCTGGTGGAGAAAAAGGAGAGTCCACAGGAGGAGAGAGTGGTCAAGCCAGTAATCTCACTCTCAGGTAAAACTGGGTAGTGAAGTTTGGGTTTTTAAATGCACAAAATTGACAATAAAAACCAAAAAGCAAAGATTAAAAATCTAGAGTAGAGGTTGGATTTTCAAAAATACAATATTAAAGAAAAGCAGAAGGAAAAAAGAAAAAAGAAAAAAAAGTCACAAGAATTATTAAAAAACTCCAACAACAACCACATAAAGACTATATATGGTGTTTGCCTTAAAAAAATAGAGTCTTTTTTTTTAAAGTAATACTAGGTTATATAAATAAAAATTAGAGGAGAAATAGAAGACTTAACAATTTAAAAAAGAAAAAAAAGCAAGAAAAAAAAGAAAAAAAAGAGGGGAAAAAAAGGAATGGTTGTAAAAATAGTATATATCTGGCCATTCTCTGATGTTGTGGGCAGTGTGGGGTCACTTCCAAGGCGGTTCCCTCTGTTTAACTTCTGTTTGCTGGTTTTTTAGGCTCAGTAGTTCAGTCGCACTGTGGGGAGGGGGGGGATGCTGCAAACAAATAGCACTGTCGTGTGCACATAGTGTCTCAGCCCCACTGGACCTGTCCCTTCTCATGGTGCACAAACCGCTCCGGTTCTAGGATGCTCAGCCGGGAACCGTCTGAGGCCGGCCCTAGGCTGCGTGCACCTCCCCAGCCTAAGCCGCTCAGGTTCTGCGCTCAGGTAGCCCTCAGAGGCTCAGATTCGGTTGGGACTGCATTTTGTGCCCTTCCCAGGTCTGAGCAGTCAGGAGTTTGGCAAGCGCGGTCGCTGCGAGTTGTCACCTTTTCTGTCTCTGCTGCTCAGTTTTCTGGGTGTGCCACTGGCACCCCTTGTGAGGCAGATGGTGACTGTCCAGCACACCCAAAAGTCTTAGCAAAGAAGCCTGCTTGCAGTTTGATAGGTAGGGCTGCAATTGCCCCTTTCCAGCCCTTACAGCTCTGGCTGCCTGTCCCCGGCAGTGGATGGTCTGCAGCCGGCTATTTCCGTTCCATCCTTTGTTCTGTGCGTGGTCCTGGCAGTGTCTTATGTTTGAGCTTTTCGCGTGGTAGCTATCCCACAGTCTGGTTTGCTAGCCCAAGTTAGATCGTTCTGGTTGCGCGTGGGGTGTTCCTGCCTGATTCTTACAAATCTCTTCAGCCCACGCCTCCTGCTCTTCCCTGCCCTGCCCCCACTTACTAGTGGTGGATGCAGGCGTCTGTGCCGCTTTTCCGCTGGGGGAGTTACTGTTGGGCTTGTAATCTGTTGGTTTTAATTATTTATTTACTTTTCCTTCCTGTTATGTTGCCCTCTGTGTTTCCAAGGCTCACCACAGACTCGGCAGGGAGAGTGTTTCCTGGTGTTTGGAAACCTCTCTTCTTAAAATTCCTTTCCTGGGACGGGCTTCCCTTCCCGGGACGGAGCTCCCTCCCCACCTCCTTTGTGTCTCTTTTCGTCTTTTATATTTTTTCCTACCTGTTTCCAAAGACAATGGTCTGCTTTTCTGGTTGCCTGATGTCCTCTGCCAGCATTCAGAAGTTGTTTTGTGGAGTTTTCTCAGCATTGAAATGTTCTTTTGAGGAATTTGTGAGGGAGAAAGTGGTCTTCCCATCCTATTCCTCCGCCATCTTAGGACAGCCCAGGAAATTTTAAAACAAACAAAAAGCAACAACAGAAAGCATATTATGACAAACAAATGAAGTCAGACAAAAATGAAAACACATGATCTGATTTTTATGAAATCCTAAAAAAATAGATCTAATCTCTGGAGACTTGCAGATTATTGACTGCCTAGCATTGATCAGACTGGTTGGGAAAAGGACAAGAGAAGTTTTGGGTGATGGAAACATTCTGAATCTTGCCTGTGGTAGCTGTACCTGGGTGTATTTTGTCAGAAATCATAAAACTATACCGTTAAGTTTTCTTGCATGTAAATCATACTAAGCTCATGAAAACATACTTAACATGATTTGTCATTAGAGAAATGCAATTTAAATCCACAATGAGAAACCACCTCACATCTAAGATAGCTTCAATGTAAAGATCAGAAACAACAGAATATAACAAGAGTGCACAGGATTAACAAGTGGTGGGAGCATGGGGAGACACCGGAGCCCTGTGCCTTGCTGGGGAGAGTGGAAGATGATGTGGCCACTGTGGAAAAGAGTTCACAGATTCCTCAAAGAGGTAAACTTACCATGTGACCTGGCAATGCTACTCCTAGGTCTACACCCCAAAGAATTGGCAGTAGGGACTCCAACAGATGCTTCTGCATGAATATTCATACCAGCCAAAACGGAGATGCACCCCAAAAGTTCATCAAGGGGGCAACGGATAAACAAACTGTGTTACATAATCAGTTACCCCTCAAACAACACAGATTTGAACTGCACAGGTCCACTTATAACTGGATTTTCTTCAAGAAATACATACTATGACATGTCGCATGGTTTTTGAATCCACAGAAGTTAGACCGAGGATATAGAGGGCTGACTTTAAAGTATATACAGATTTTTGACCACATGGAGGGTCTTAATACTTTTTTGCTTTCATAGAACTAATTTTGTAAAGGGAATGGTGCTCAGAGATACAACTTGGTACTTTCATCTCCACCTGCCTAACTCCCATCTTCATTTTGAAGTCTGAGAGATGCCTGTATCAGCAGGGTCCACAGCCATGATTTTCTGCCTCTACTCTGCTCCTCCAGGTGCTCCTGCCACCACCACCACCAACCCCCCGTAGTTGTCACTGCTTCTGGTTTCTCAGGCCCAAACAACAATTCCATTCTTGGCTCCTTCCTTTTCCCCCAACTCCAAACATGAATTGGAGAAAAATAAAGTTGATTCTGTCTTAGAGATATATCTGGTTCTACCCATGTATGAACACTTACTTGCTTTATTACTCAACTAGTAAGAGCCTGCCTTGTGGCTCAGACAGTAAAGTGTCTGTCTGCAATGCAGGAAACCCGGGTTCGATCCCTGGGTTGGGAAGATCCCCTGGAGATGGAAATGGCAGCCCACTCCAGTATTCTTGCCTGGAAAATCCCATGGACCGCGGAGCCTGGTAGGTTACCGTCCATGGGGTCGCAAAGAGTCGGACACAGCTGAGCGACTTCACTTTCACTTTCAAGAGCTACTTCCCTGATAGCTCCAATGGTAAAGAATCTGTATGCAATGCAGGAGACCCCAGTTTGATTCCTGGCATGGGAATATCCGCTAGAGAAGGTATAGGCTACCCACTCCAGTATTCTGGCCTGGAGAATTCCATGGACTGTACAGTCCGTGTGCTTGAAAAGAGTCAGACACGACTGAATGACTTTCATTCATTCACTCACTGACTCAGTACCAGAGAGCAAGGAAGTAGATTTTAAGTAAATGCTTTTAATTAACTGCCCATCTAGATGGAATAAAATCAAAAGTCAGTTCCAAGTGAATAGTAATCTAAGTGGAAAGGTAGGAAAAACCGGTAGATGACATAAGGGAATCTCTTCATGATCTCAGGTAGGCAAAAATCCAAGGGCAGGAAATCATGTCTTTTGTGTTCATGGTGCATCTCCAGTGTAGATACCCAATATTTACAGAGGGAACATAAAGGAAACTTCAACACCATCTGGAGGAAACTACACACATGCAAATACTTGGGTCATTGTGAAGATACACAGTGTTCTTAATGATCGATTGAATGTCATATAAATGTCACTTCTCATTAGTCTAACATCTAATGCAATCCTAATTAACAACCATTCAGACGGATTTCCTGGATAAAATGATTCTAAGTTTCACATAGAAAAATGAGCAAGAATACCTAGGAAAGCTCTGAGGGGCAAAAAAGTCAGGTCCAGTTGCCGGGAGCCAGCACGGGAGATCCCACCCATGACAAGGTCATGTGGAGAGACCTGACGGGCAAGGCGAGTCAGGTCTCAAGGGGTCCTCTGCCTGAGAATCTACCCCAAAACCAAAATCTGTTTACTGTCTGCTATACTCTACTCTTCTGACATTACAGGGGGCTATCCCCAATCACCTTTCTCTGGAAAAAGTTAACAGAGCTCTAACTGGTCTCCTTCATATGAAAGGAATGTTTCAGCTCAAATCCCTCTGATGGCTCTCTAACTTGCCTGACAATTGGAGACTTTTACAACTTGTGATTGTTTACAACCCCCCAACCGTGAGAGGCACAAAGCTTAAAATATC
Organism: Ovis canadensis; assembly: GCF_042477335.2. Classification (NCBI taxonomy): domain Eukaryota; kingdom Metazoa; phylum Chordata; class Mammalia; order Artiodactyla; family Bovidae; genus Ovis; species Ovis canadensis. Next base: position 10,338,094 of record NC_091253.1, read on the forward strand.
TTAAAGATATAGAGCCTTTTAGAGCTAAGAATTATTTTGGTGAAGGGTTACATTGTTTAGTTAATGTTTACTGCCAGGCCTCCATATCCTTTATCTTTTAGGCACCTGGGAGGATATTAATCAATGTAAATGGGATGCAGAAATAGGAATATAGTAGTTTTGATGTTAGCAATACTAGACTTTTGAGTTAATGAATTTTCCCTTTGTTATAAATCACTGTACTCCTCTTTTTCTTGTTATAAATTGTTGTGTCCTTGCTATGTAAGAATATAACTTTATTTAGTGCTTTCTGAGAGTGGCACCAGACTTTGGGAAGAACAACACTATTACCCTTATCAGAAAAGGGCTGTAAAATGTTAATTGGCCTTCTGGCCAGAAGATGATGTAAATCACCTAAGACTTGTGTATACAGCTAGGTATGCAGAGAGAAAGCCTGGTCTCGATAAGAGTCAGGGCTGTTGACACTGCATAATTTTGTATTATCCATTAATCTCTATGTGCAACAAAAAGTATAAAAAGCTTTCCTGAACAATAAAAGATGGACCAGTTTCTCAGACCAGCTTCTCAAACTGGTTGCTTGGAAATCTGGCTCCCCCCATGTTGACTCTCTCTCTCTTTCTCTCTTTCTCCCTCTCCCTCCCTCTCCTTTTCAGGCTGAATTCCCATCTGGAGCGTGGAGGCTCACCACATCTGCTTACTTGCCCTGGCTTCTAAGACCCCTGCAAGAGGGCGCCCAAGGCGGGGCACCCTGCGCTATTCAAGTGGGTGCTGGTGGCTTACGTAAATGGTGCAAACCTCTTGTCTTGAGGTTTTATTAGTTTTCCATGTAAACCAAGTTATTCAGCCTCTTTTCTCCACCAATTTTCCTACTATACTTTCCTAATCTCTCTTTATATTTCTAATTAAATAGTCCTTTCCCAGACGCTGACTCCATCCCCGCTTCGAATTCCCTGGATCCACCAGGGCTGGACCCTGGCATCCAGTGAGAGGTATGATAAGGCCTACCAGGAGATAAGACAGATTTAAAGCCATGATTATTATCAATAATCCCAGAGTTTAGTTGGTGATGGACAGGGAGGCCTGGCGTGCTGCAATTCATGGGGTCACAAAGAGTTGGACACGACTGAGAGACTGAACTGAAATGAACTGAACCAGCAGCATTCAATGTGTGGCTGCATCATAATCAACATGTGACTTCAACTCTTGTTGGTTTGGTTTATTCCACTTAGTCCTAAGGGGGAAATGAGCCTGTACATGGGTAAATGTCACTTCCACTCCCATTGCCTCACCAAGAACTACTTGCATGTAAAATTATGTTTGTCCTCTGGAATCCAGAGGATGTGAGGTACTTAACAGGCTGTGTGTGGGAGCACTGCAAAGAGTTCACCTCCTGAGCAGAAAAGAGCCCTTGGTCCAGGGTGTGTGTTTATGCAAGGGGGTGAGTTTCAGATGCACTTACTGTCCTGGGGCCTGCCCATGGCCACTTGTTTCAGCTGGGACCTCGGCAAGAGTCCTGGCCACTCCTGCTACAGATTCACCTGCATCTGCCCACATTAGGAGGCCTGTGCACCTGTGTCTTCTGAGCCCACACACACCAGCAACCCACCCAGTGTTGATGGAGCCTGAGAATATGCCCACCCATGCATGTGCTTATGCAATTCTGTGTCCAAACACTCTGTGTATAATTGGGAAACTGAGACCCCAAGAGGTAGAGACTGGTTTAAGGGGCTTCCCAGCTGGCTCAGCAATAAAGAATTCACCTGTCACTGCAGGAGATGCAAGAGATGTGGGTTCAGTCCCTGAGCTGGGAAGATTCTCCTGGAGGAGTAAGTGGCAACCCATGCCAGTATTCTTGCCTGGAGAATCCCATGGACAGAAGATGCTGGTGGTCTGCAGTCCATGAGTCACAAAGAGTTGGACACAATTGAATTAGTGAGCATGCATGCATGTGGAAAATTCTCAGAGATGGAAATACCAGACCACCGGACGTGCCTCCTGAGAAATCTGTATGCAGTTCAAGAAGCAACATTGAGGACTGGACACGGAACAGATGGCTCCAAATTGGGAAAGGAGTTTGTCTAGGCTGCATATTGTCACCCTGCTTATTTAACTTATATGCAGAATAAGTGTAAGTAAGTGTTAGTCACTCAGTCGTGCCTGATTCTTTGCGACCCCATGGACTGCAGCCAACTAGGCAGGCTCCTCTGTCCATGAGATTTTCCAGGCAAGGATACTGGATTGGATTGCCATTTCCTTCTCCATATATGTGAAGGGCCAGGCTGGATGAAGCACAAGCTGGAATCAAGATTGCAGGGAGAAATATCGATAACCTCACATCTACAGATGATACCACCCTATGATAGAAAGTAAAGAGGAACTAAAGAGCCTCTTGATGAAAGTGGAAGAGAAGAATGAAAAAGCTGGCTTAAAACAACTCAACATTCAGAAAACTAAGATCATGGCATCCAATCTCATCACTTCATGGCAAACAGATGGGAAAACAATGGAAACAGTGATGGACTTTATTTTCTTGGGCTCCAAAATCGCTGCAAATAGTGACTGCAGCCATGGAATTAAAAGACACTGGCTCCTTGGAAGAAAAGCTGTGACCAACCTAGCACTGGCTCCTTGGAAGAAAAGCTGTGACCAACCTAGATGGTGTATTACAAAGCAGAGACATTACTTTGCCAACAAAGGTCCGTCTAGTCAAAGCTGTGGTTTTTCCAGTGGCCACATATGGATGTGAGAGTTGGACTATAAAGAAAGCTGAGCACTGAAGAATTGATGATTTTGAACTTCGTGTTGGAGAAGACTCTTGAGAGTCCCTCGAACCGCAAGGAGATCAAACCAGTCAATTGTAAAGGAAGTCAGTCCTAAATATTCACTGGAAGGACTGATGCTGAAGCTGAAGCTCCAATATTTTGGTCACTTGATGTGAAGAATTGACTCACTGGAAAAGTCCTTGATGCTGGGAAAGATTGAAGGTGGGAGGAGAAAGGGGCTACAGAGGATGAGATGTTGGATGGGATCACTGGCTCGATAGACATGAGTTTGAGCAAGCTCCGGGAGTTGGTGACGGACAGGGAAGCCTGGCGCGCTGCAGTTCATGGGGTTGCAAAGAGTCAGACACACCTGAGCAACTGAAATGAACTATGTTTTTAATATTTTGAGGAATATTCAGACTGATTTCCATAGCAATTGCAACAATTTACATTCCTACCAACATTGCAAGAGGGTTCCCTTTGCTGCACGTTATTGCTAGCATTTATTTCTGATCATTTTTATGACAGCTATTGTAAGAGGTGTAAGGTGATCTCTCAGTAGGGTTTTTATTTCATTTCCCTGATGGTTAGTGATGCTGCGCACCATTTCATGCATCCAATGGCCATTTCTATAATCAGGTTAATGATCCAGTGGAGAATCTGATGGTGGAAACGTGCAGCTCCTTTCTAGGGACGGAATACAGAGGATTTTTTTCAGGTGCCATAAAAAGCTGATGACTTGTTCTCTAGGCTTCCAAGGGTTTGGAAGGTGGTTCCAAAGGGTGAGACACGTCCAGCAGGAAAGCCGGCATGACGGGAGCAGGGCATCACCAGTGTCATCAGCAGAGAGGTTGGGACATTGATACATTTAGTAATTTTATCAATCCTGGACAAGCGGATTGGGGGGAGGGTGGGGAGCATGTCCCTCTCCAAATGCTGTTCTGAGCGTCCTGCTCTGCCATCACATGGCCGGCAGGTGGTGCAAGAACCCGCCCTTTCTTCCGTGTGCAGGGCTCCAGAGCAACATGTCCACTTACTTGCAGACCATTCTTCCCTGCGGCCAAGAGATTCCGTCCCGCCTCCCCCGTCAGGATGACTGAGGGGGCATCACAGTGCCTTTGGGAGACGTGCCTGCGTATGGCCACGTCTGAAGGAAAACAGATTTCCCTGTTGGCGCCATGGCATCTGAGGTGAGGCTGTGGGGCTCTTGTTCAGGGCAAGAGCTGTCTTAAATAGCAGCACAGAATCAAGACTGCTGGGAGAAGTATCAATAACCTCAGATACACAGATGACAGATGACACCACCCTTAAGGCAGAAAATGAAGAGTAACTAAAGAGCCTCTTGTTGAAAGTGAGAGAGGAGAGTGAAAAGGTTGGCTTAAAACTCAACATTCAGAAAACGAAGATCATGGCATCTGGTCCTATCACTTCACAGCAAATACATGGATAAACAATGGAAACAATGAGAGACTTTATATTTTCTTGGGTTCCAAAATCACTGCAGATGGTGACTGCAGCCATGAAATTAAAAGATGCTTGCTTTTTGGAAGAACCTAGACAGCATATTAAAAAGAAGAGACATTACTTTGCCAACTTACACTTATAGCTTCTAGTATAAGCTATGATTTTTCCGGTACTCATGTATGGATATGAGAGCTGGACTATAAAGAAAGCTGAGCACTGAAGAATTGATGCTTTTGAACTGTGGTGTTGGAGCAAATTTTTGAGAGTCCTTTGGACAGCAAGGAGATCTAACCAGTCCATCCTAACGGAAATCAGTCCTGAATATTCATTGGAAGGACTGATGCTGAAGCTGAAACTCAAATACTTTGGCCATTTGATGCAAAGAACTGACTCATTGGAAAAGACCTTGATGCTGGGAAAGAGTGAAGGTGGGAAGAGGGGGCGGGCAGAGGATGAGATGGCTGGATGGCATCACCGACTCGATGGACATGAGTTTGAGTAAACTCTGGGTGTTGGTGATGGACAGGCAGGCCTGGCGTGCTGCAGTCCATGGGGTTGCAAAGAATTGGACATGACTGAGCAACTGAACTGGACTGAGCAACTGAACTGTACTGAGCAGCACAGAGCTTTTTTTTTTTTTTTTTCCTGGAAGCTCCCCCTGTGTTTTCCTCTCTACTTTCTATATTATTAAATTTTTTCATTTAAAATCTTTTTTATTTAAGTATAGCTGATACACAATAAAGTTTGTGAGACAGTGATTCACAATTTTAGAAGTATATACTTCATTTATGGGACCTTTCCCAATGGCTCAGTGGATAAAGAAGCCCCTTCAATGCATTAGATGCAGGAGACACAAGTTCCATCCTTGGGTCGGGACGATCCCCAGAAGGAGGAAAGAGCAACCCACTCCAGTATTCTTGCCTGAAGAATTCCATGGACAGAGGATCCTGGCGGCCTATGGTTCATACGGTTGCAGAGTCAGAGGTGACTGAGCATGTACTCTGTTTATAGTTATTATAAAACATTGGCTATATCCCCTGTGCTGTACAATATTTCCTTGTAGCTTAAACATAAAACTTTGTACCTCCTAATCCCCCAGTCTTATACTGCCCCTCCCTGTTCCCTCTTCCCACTAGTTTGTTTTCTGTATCTATGAGTCTTTCTTTTTTTGTTTTATTCACTAGTTTATCATTTATATTCAGGTAATATGCTAACAAGGCTTATTTTATAGCTGGAGCTGGTTTTAAGGGGCTGGTTGGGAGGAAATGCATGCTCAGGGTTGTCTTGTGGGAGAAAATCCTGCACGATTCAGAGACAGAAACACGTGTGTAAGGAAAGCAAAGTATCAGTGACAAGGACCTTCTACTCCAGGGAGTTGAATGAGACAGGGACAGGGAGGGTGGGCCTGGTGAGAGACACATGATCCCTTACAATTATGAACATGCTGTCATTATTTTTTAAACACATGCCCTCTGTCAGCTTACAAAAATGTCTATTTTCACTAGTGGCCTAGAAAAGAGTTTGCCTCCCTGATCCTCAAGGGCACTGAATTATTCACTTATTCACTGGTGCAAAGATCTTTACTAAACATGTGCTATGGGCAGATAATATGCGTAAAATGTAAAAGTGATTGAAAAAATATTTTTTAAAAAAACCTAAGATGGAAGTCTATGAAAACACATTAACATATTCATATTTTAAACATACCAAAATCAGAATTTTTTAAAATTTTACTTTCATGGCTTTAAAAGAATACAAACTATCTGTAGCACATCTAAAATATACTTCTTAGCTCGTTTTCAAAGTAAAATATTGCCATGCTTGATATTTTCTCACAGCATAGGGATAAATACTTGTAAATATTAGTTTAATGAAACATGTTTTGCAACATCTAATACGATTAGTATTGTTAAAAAATAAAAATATCAAGGTCACTACCAAAATTGTTTGAGATTAATAAAAATTGTCAATCAGTTTGAATATCCAAACAGTTGTAATCTTTAAAATACTAGCAATTGCGCACTACTTAAGGCAATTTAAGACAAAAATACATTAACATCTAAACCTTAAGCATATTTGAAGAGCCAAGACAATGACTCGTTGCTGTTGTTGAGTCGCTAAGTAGTGTCTGACTCTTTGCAACCCTGTGAACTGCAGCAAGCCAGACTCCTCTGTCCTCCACTGTCTCCTGCAGTTTGCTCAAATTCATGTCCATTGAGTCAGGGATGCTATCTTACCATCTCATCCTCTGCCCACCTCGTCTCCTTTTGCCTTCAATCGTTCCCAGAATCCAGGTCGTTTCCAATGAACTGGCTCTTCACATCAGGAGGGCAAAATATTGGAGCATCAGCTTCAGCATCAGTCCTTCCAATGAATATTCAGGACTGATTTCCTTTAGCACAGACTGGTTTGATCTCCTTGCTGTCCAAGAAACTCTCAAGAGTCTTCTCCAGCATAATTTGAAAGCATCGATTCTTCGGCACTCAACCTTTTTTCATGGTCCAACTATCACATCCATATAGTATGACTACTGGAAAGACCATAGCTTTGCTATATGAACAACTGTTGGCAAAGTGGTGTCTCTGCTTTTTAATACAGTGTCTAGGTTTGTTATAGCTTTCCTTCCAAGAAGCAAGTATATTTAAATTACATGGCTGCAGTCATCCTCCACAGTGATTGTGGAACCCAAGAAAATAAAATCAGTCACTGTTCCTACTTCTCCCCATCTATTTGCCATGAAGAGATGGGACCAGATGACATGATCTTAGTTTTTTGAATGTTTACTTTTAAGCCAGATTTTTCACTCTCCTCTTTCACCATCATCAAGAGGCTTTTTAGTTCCTCTCTGCCTTCTGCCACTGCAGTGGTATCATCTGTTAATATGAGGTTGTTCACAACCTGTAATCCTCCTCCTTCTCTCTTTCTTCCTGTATTCTGGATGTCGCCAATAAACGCCTACCAATGAAACCATAGAAAAGGTGGCTTTTTCTGACTGCCCACATAATTAACGGCTGGACTAAGGTACTCTTGCTTTTGATTTTATTTGAAATAGCATTTTGGTATCAGAAAGGGCAGGGAAGGTGGTTTTGAGATGTCATCTGCAAAATGAAGCAATGATGGCTAGGCACTGCTGTTTTAAGTATGACACCTCAGCCAAAAGGGAAATGCTGAGTTCTTCCGCTGCCACAAACAAACTCACAAAAATAAACCAAGCAGGAGAACAGGAAAGATAAACCCACACCAACAAAGGGACAAGTGTTCCTCATAAGACAAGGCCAGAGAAAGACCCAACATCCTCGTGGCCCCCAAATGCTCTAGAAAATCAATATTCTGTAATGAAACACAAGAAAAATGTGAAGGTCCAATGAGAGGCAATGCACATGGCTAGTGTAGCTCAGAGATGGCCTGAGACTTCAGATGTACACGTGGGCAAAGGTAAACACAGTGCAGAGAGCAGTGGTCATCATCTCAGCGCTAGGTGCTCAGTATGGTGACAACCAGACCTCAAGACCACAAGAGAGAGCAGAGGGCCTAGCAGAGCCCATAGACATCTCTCTATCTGGGAGAAGAGTGTGCAGGACCCATGAAGGTACTACAGGTGCATCTCTTTACTATCAGAGCCCATCCTCAGGGTGGATCCCACTCCACTTCTGGCAAAGTTTTTCCTATCATCTTAGATGCTCACCTTTGGTGGTACAAAGTCGAAGCCCTGGTGGGCGCCTGCAGAGACTAAACTCCCTTCAGCTGCTCACACAGCCAAGAATGTCTGTGGCCTGTGGCTCACAGATGTAAGATCAGTGCCCTGTCAACCCAACCTGGGGGTCGGTGCTGAAAGTGAGGTCACACCTGACTTACCTTTCACTGGACACAGCATCCCTGCTGGTAGGACTGCTGAATCCATTAAACTGTGGAAATTCTTACTGAAAAACAACCATCTTTCCGTTAAGGTCTCCAAAAGAGTTTGCTGCTGCTGCTGCTGCTAAGTCGCTTCAGTCGTGTCCGACTCTGTGCGACCCCATAGACGGCAGCCCACCAGTCTCCCCCGTCTCTGGGATTCTCCAGGCAAGAACACTGGAGTGGCCTGCCATTTCCTTCTCCAGTGCAAGAAAGTGAAAAGTGAAAGTGAACTCGCTCAGTCGTTTCCGACTCTTTGCAACCCCATGGTCTGCAGCCTACCAGGCTCCTCTGTCCATGCGATTTTCCAGGCAAGAGTACTGGAGTGGGGTGCCTTTGCCTTCTCCACCAAAAGAGTTTAGGAGCAATGAATTTGGAAACCAGAGGGGATGACATGAATGTAGATGGAAACTTGACACCTTACAACAAATTCACTTCAAATTATTCCTAGACATACTTTCCATGCAAAACGTATCACAAATCCAGAAGGACACTGAGCAGAAATTAGACATGAGCTCCCAGTCTTCACACATAATACAAAAAGGCAGTACACAAAGAATAACAAAGGAATACAGTGAACTTTGTAAAATCAAAGATTTGTATTCTGGTAAAGACCTTATGAAAAACGCGAAGGACACATCACAAACTGCGAGACAAATATTTGCATACACAGAGCTTATAAAGGATTTGTCTCCTAATACACAGAGAACATTAACACAAACGAGCCTCAAGGAAAGGTCTGAAGGGACACCAGGCTAAGGAAGGTACACAGAGAGTACACCAAATGATGCCCAGCACTGAGGGCCTGAGAAACTCGGTCTAGCTCCACTCCCCGAGCCCTGTGTGACCCTGACTAGGCCTGTTATACCTGGAGGCTCAGAGACATGGACAGGGAGGAAGGGGAAAAGAAATTATTTGTATTTCTAACACTCACAGCAAACACTTAGAATGAGAAGGCAAGTATCAACCTCATTGACAATGACATTCACTGAAAGGAAATACTCGGAGTCCATCTAACCCAGGAGGGAAGCACCTGTTCTCAGGGAACTGCAAGAGATGGGTGAAAGGTGAAGCCCACACAATCCAATGGAAAATAAGCTATGCTCATGGATCAGAAGAATTCCTACTGGTAAAATGATGTCACCCACCCCCACCCCCGCTGTGGGGCAATCCAGAGGGTCCATGCTATTCCTCTCAAAATACCCACAGATGTTCTTAGGGCATTATAACCAAAGAATTCCAATGTGTATGGAAACACAAAGGAGGCAAAATAGTCAATACAATCTGGTGAAAAGCCCTGAAATGGACATACCAGGCTGCCTGATAGCCAGTTAGACTACAACACTAGGATCATCAGGACAGCATGGTACTGGTAATAAATAAAACACACAGAACCAGACCCACGGAACAGAGTTGAGAGTCAAGAAATAAACCCAAGCTTCTAATTTGTCAATTCATCTATGACAAAGAAGGGGAGAATATACAAATGGGAACAAGAGCTTTTTCAATAAAAGGCCATGGGAAAATTAGATAGTTACATCTGAACAATCACATTGGCTTTTGGTCTCTTAACACCTCAGATTCAGTGAAACATATCAACACAAAGCCTGAAGTTACGAAACTCCTTAAAATAAGCATGGGCCATAGGCTCCTAAGTGTCAGGGGCTTCTGAACATGTGAAGGGGGAAGCAAAAATGGGTCTCTTTAAGTAAAGGAAACAGGAAACCAAAGTACACCAATGGGCTTCGATCCAATTGAACAGCTTTGCAACAGAATAGCTAAGCGTTCACATATCAAAATGGTAGCAAACTGAACATGAAAGAATATTTGCAAGCAGAATGTCTGATAAGGGGTTCATAGGTAACATAGACTAAGAACTCACACCACTAAGTCTCCCAGAAACACCACCAGACCTATCCCCTCCCCTGACACCTACTGAGAATTCACACCACTAAGTCTCCGAGAAACACCACCAGACCTATCCCTTCCCCTGACACCTACTGAGAACTCACACCACTAAGTCTCCCTGAAACAACACCAGACCTATCCCTTCCCCTGACAACAACTCCAACCCCAAACCTTTATCTCACTCTAAACTAAACCCTAAAGCCTAACCCTAAGTGAACAATATACATGCGTACATGCATGCATGCATCCACAGGAGAGACACAGAGGAAGAGACAGACTGAATTTAGAAAGGTCAAGAAAGAGACGGATCTAGAGAGACTGAATGATGGACAGAGGAAATGAGCAGGTTTCACAGAATTTGCATGAATCTATCTTGCAGTTTGAACCAATGACAGTGCCTATTCACCCTGCAAGGGTTGAAATGACCCAAGGCGATGAGAGTAAAACACAGGATGCTGGGAGCAATTGTAGGGGCAGCCTCCCCCTCTCCTAGTGGCTGAGATGGGTCACTTGAACCAGAATTTCAATGGAAGAGGAGGACGAGGAAGGTTGATATTAGAGGAGATAATGTCTGAATATTACTTTCTGGTCCTTCCAATGTGGGGGTCAAGAAATAGGCAGGAAGGGAGTGGCTTTTTCCAGGTCCCAGAGCCCACGCAGGCCTGTTTCTGCCCCATTCTGTGCTAGGTCAGCCCTGTATTGAGTCCTTCCTGTGTGAAGTCTCAGTGCACAAGCTCCAAGTGATACCAACCCATGGGGTAAACAGGCACTGGAGCTGTTTGTAGGCCAAGAGACCTAGGCAGGAGATGGGAGAATGACCCCCACTCTGCAGGTGGAGAGACTGGGGAAACCCTGAGGGGCACATGGCTTGTCCAGGGCCACATCACTTATGAGAAGGAGGAGCCTGGTCTGAAAATGGCTGTGTCCTCAGAGCTCAGGCCCTGGCTGCACCCAGGCCTCCCCAGGCTGAGGGGTGGGCTGTGTGGTAGTCACTGTGTCTACACACGGCCTAAGGGGGTGGGTGAGCAGTCAGAAACCCAGAGGTCCCCTTGGGGAGCTTTGTGTAAGGGACCTTGGCAACGAACCCAGGAAATGATGTCACTTCCTGGCAATAGAACCCAACAGAACCCGGAACCCAGGTATCCAGGCCTCCACAGTGGAGAGGAACCCCAGTCAAGAGAGCTTGCTGCCAAGATATTCTGCTGTTTGCCCCTGCCCAGAGGCCGGGGCATTGGGAGAGCTCACAGGCAGAGTGTGTGGGGACATGGTCAACACTGGATCAGGCCCCCCACCCCCGAGAGGCCTCTGGCCCTTGGCCCGAAGCAACAGGAAGGTAACACGGGAGCCCCAGGCCGGGCCAGGTCCCCTCTCCGATCCCAACCATATAACCCTAAGTCCTTTCCCTGTGAGTGTGGATGGGGGTTTCTCGAGGTGTGTCGGCCTCAAGCAAGCCCAGGCGGATGTGGGTCAGAAGCCTGTGGGCAGGGTATGTCCACACCCCAGGGGAGAGCAGGCTGGGCAGGATGGGGAGAGTCCAGGCAGTGCCAGCTGCCCAGGCTGACCTCACGCCCTCAGGTGAGTCTCCTTCGTCCCGTGTGGGTATCTGAGCAGACACTCGTCTCTGCTTGTTGTGGGAGCAGAAGTTCGAGTGGGCAGAAGCAGCAGCCATACTGGCCAGGCACAGCTCGCCAGCAGGGCTGGCAGACGGTCACTGTTATTGCAGAGCTTCCCACTGGATCTGGCCAATGAGCAGGACACCCCATATACCTCCCCGAGGGAGGGATCAGACCACCACCCCCCTACCTGTGAGGCCCAGTGCAGGCTCCAGGTGAGTGTGCCATGGAGGGGTCAGCCCACTGGGAATGAAGAGGAAGCAGGAAAGGCCTGCTGCCCAGACACCACCCAGGACATACCCCGGGTACCAGTCTCAGGCTGCCACGGAGCTCAGCACACCTGGCTCCAAACCAGAGACCCGAGAACCCCTGCCTCTGAGGCAGAAGGGGGATCTGGAGCCCAGCACGGCATAGCACAGAGGTGAGGAGCCTGGGGCTGTGCATGTGAGTATGTGGGGAGAGGGTGCTGAGCCACACAGGGAGGGGTCCCCCAGAGCTGGCTCTGGGCCTGGAGCAAACGCTGGCCTCACACCACCCATCTTATAGACTGCAGAGAAGGCTCCTATGCTGGGTATTCTTTGGGAATCTCTAGGAAGCTTTAGTGTCCAGTTAGGCACGTGGCAAGGATGGCCTGTGGTCAAACTTTTCTTTTCTCCCAGCTCTAGCTCTGAACTTCAAATTCAACCAGGCTCCACTTCTAAGACCTATCCCTACAGAGGTGGTTACTCCAGGTGCAGGACCCAGGGATCCACTGAGGGGAGATAGAGACCTGAGATTTCCCCTCCCAAAGACACCAGGCCAGCTGGGTACTGGCAAGCACCCCGAGAAGATTGGACTTCTGTGCCTGCAGGACCCCCAGCCACAGGCACTGATGTCTCACCCCCTCAGCAAGAACATCCACCTCCACCTGCACCTGCACCTGCTCGGGCTTTGGCAGGAGAACCTGAGTCAGGGGATGAGTCACCACCTCTGCAAGGAGAGCCTGCCCTGGCTCCTGCCCAAGACCCAGATGCCCTCGCTGACTGACCCACTCCCGCAGGGAAAATGGGCCCCCGCTCGGGATAGAGACCTGAAGCCCTTTCTGGAAACATCTCGTCCAGGGGACCTGTTGGCTCTGCAACCTCCATCCCCGTGGATGCCATCAACTTGCTCCCTACCCAGGGCAGATTGAGTGTCCTTCCCCTGAGCTTATTTCCATCTGGTTTATGTGTAGCTTTCTTGTGATGTTTTATTTATGGCTTTATGTATTTTTTTCTGTTAAGTTTTTGTTAATAAATTTTACTTTAATTGATGCAATTTGGGAATATTAAGGCCTTCACAATGCTGTTAACCATCACCACTGTCTACATTCGCATCTTCTCATTCTATCTCCCCACTTCCCAGAAAACCCTGGATTCATGTCAAGCACTCCCCGTTCCTCCCTCCCCCACCTGACAACATTTAGTCTTCTTCTTTCTCCATTTCTTCCCATTCTTTGAGTGTCCACAATCAATGCCAACCACTGAAATGATAGAAAAATGGATTTTTTTTCTGACAGAAAGGGAACGTTATAGGCTCTTAGTCTTGTTAGACTTTTTGCAACCCCATGGATTTTATAGTCCATGGAATTCTCTAGGCCAGAATACTGGAGTGGGTAGCTGTTCCATTCTCCAGGGGATTTCTCTGACTCTCCACATATTTTAAGACTAAAGTTCAGAATTCTTGTTTGTATTTCATTTGAAGTAGCCTTTGGGTAACTGAAAGGACAGTGTAGGTACTTTCAAGATGCCATCTGCAGAACGAAGCCCTTACGGCAAATGTGGTCAGAACCTCCATTTAGGCATTGCTGTTGTAAATGTGACATCTCAGCCAGAAGGGAGATGCGGAGCTCTTCCTGTTCCACAAACAAATTCACAGAATAAGCCGAAAGAGAGAGCTGGAAAATGAACACCAACAACCAAAAAGCGGTCCTCATTGGACAAAGCTAGAGAAAAGCCAACATCCTATGGCCCAAAAACCCTCTTGGAAATGAATGTTCAGTAAGGAAGAGAAGAAACATGTGAGGGTGGACAGGCCATGCCCATGGCCAGTGTAGTTTAAAAACGGCCTGACCTCTCAGATGAAGACACATGCCAGTGTAAACCCTTTGCAGACAGCAGCGATGGTCATCACCATGTAAGTGTTTAGTCTGGTGACAACCTGCCCCGGGTACCACACGAGGGAGCAGACCTGGGTCTCTTCCTCTGCCCCACATCCCTCCCTCAGGAAAGCAGCTTAGGTGCTTTCAGGACCTGGCTCATCCATGAGCTGTGACCACCTCCAGGGTAGACTCCACCTTCTCCTCTCTGTACTGTGAACCTGCACACAGTGGGCCTTCAGAACCTCAAGAAACTTGCCCCAGCCCCACTATACACAGTAGCCTCCCCAGGCATCAAAAACCTCTGTAGTCATGTTGGCCCAAACCCTAGTTCTGGACCCCTGGAGCCTACTACAGCCTTTTCAGCATGAATAATCAGGTCCTTTATACACAGATTCCCAACTATCAGACCTGAGCTTTGGATTCACAGCTTTGTCCCTCTCATGGCAGCCAGGTGGGCTGCAATGCAGGCAAAGGAGCTCATGAGCTGAGTTTCAAGGGAGGCACTGAAAGAGCAGCAGTGGATACAGCCTGTTGCAAACTGAGGGAGGGTCTCTGAATGTCTCAGAAAAGGCCTCTGGTGTGCAAGTGTGGAGGAGGGCCCCGATGGTGCAAAGGAAAGAGGTACTCAGGGGTAAAGACTCTTGGCCTCTCCTGTAGCAGCTCCAGTGGTAGCCTGTGAACAGTGGACAGCCAATGTGGTCACATGAGCATGACTAATTTCCTCACAAAGCAAGAGAAAGGGGGCAGGGTGTGGGAGAGGGTGTGGTGGGGTGGATGAAGGGAGGTGCCCTTCCTCTCTTCAATGAAACTGCTTTTGTGAGTCTCCAAGCTGCCAGACAGCAGTTACCAAGTCAGGTCCCCACAGCACCCAGTGTGGGCTGGGTGCCTTAGCCCCTGTCACACGGACAAGCCCCACCATGTGGCCTCCCTGAGTTCTAACAGCAGGATCTGGGAGGTTTGTCTGGGTACACACTAACCTGCTATAGCTGGGTTACCCCCTTCTTAGAGCCCCAGTTTTGTCCTCTAGAATAAGGGCATCGATTGCTACCTGAGCAGGTTGCTACCTTAATCCTGTGAAGACTCTTTAGAGTAATCCTAGAAATAGTAGCTGGTCTTGAGCTTCCCTGATACCTCAGCTGATGAAGAATCCTCCTGTGTTGCAGGAGAGCCCAGTTCGATTCCTGGGTCAGGAATCCTGATCCACTGCAGAAGGGTCAGGCTACCCAGTCCAATATTCTTGGGCCTCCTTTGTGGCTCAGGTGGTAAAGAATCTGCCTGCAATGTGGGAGACCTGGGCTTGACCCCTGGGTTTGGAAGATCCCCTGGAGAAGGGAAAGGCTGCCCACTCCAGTATTCTTGCCTGCACAATTTCATGTATCATATAGTCTATGGGGTCGCAAAGAGTCAGACACGACTGAAGGACTTTTCACTTCACTTTCAAGAGATATCACAGAATCCAGATTAGACTGAGTCTCCCAGTGTCATCTGGCATTTCTTCCCTGAAGCCAGCCAAATCCCACACACTTGCATTTCCAGGGTCTCCACTTAGCCTGCTGGACAGAAAACCCAGCATGGTTCTAACAAGTTCACAGATAAGCAGGAGGACTTACAGGCAGACGGCTTCCCTCAGGTCTCAGGTGGAGCTCAGGGACCATAGCAGGAACCGGCGCTCTCAACCCCTGGGCTCAGCAGCGCCCTCCTTTTCAAGCCTGCACCTCTATCCTGATGGGAGTAGGGAGGTCACCAATCGCCCCAGGCTGACCTCATGCCCCTCCCATTGCTGTAGACTGACCTCACTGGCCCCACCCCTTCCAGCAGAACCAGAACTCCTCTTCCCCTTGATTCCAGAGTAAGTCCCGGCCCTGGGCCCCGATTGGTCACTGCCTCAGTCCTGAGCCCATCACGGTGGCCAGGGAGGATGGAACACACAGATTGAACAGATCCAGGTCGTGTGACCTTACTCTCCAGGACACCTGTGAGCACTTTACCATATGTCAGGGGTGGAGACAGTGCAATGCCCCAAGAATAGGGCTGAGAATCCAGTCACTGTGTCCATATGCTCAGTGTCCTGGGATGAGCTTGTGCATCATCTCTATAAACTACTTTGTCCTATGCAGACAAAATGTTCATGACACACCTCTTCCCTTCCCAAGCGCAGTTTCATGCACCCATATTCAAGGGAGCAAGGCCTCCAGTTTGAAGATAGGTTTGGAGATCCCCCTCCTAGCATCTAGGCTTCTTCTGTGTGTCTTGGTAGAATAATTGATTCAGTCAAAAAGACCCATGAGCACCACAACATGCTGCTGGGTGTTTTCAGGATTATTGCCTGTTCTGAGTAGAGGACACAGATTGATTATATTCTTTGCAGCCAAAGATGGAGAAGCTCTATACAGTCAACAAAAACAAGACCAGGAGCTGACTGTGGCTCAGATCATGAACTCCTTATTGCCAAATTCAGACTCAAATTGAAGAAAGTAGGGAAAACCGCTTGACCATTCAGGTATGACCTCAATCAAATCCCTTATGATTAGACAGTGGAAGTGAGAAATAGATTTAAGGGCCTAGATCTGACATATAGTGTGCCTGATGAACTATGGAATGAGGTTCATGACATTGTACAGGAGACAGGGATCAAGACCATACCCATGGAAAAGAAATGCAAAAAAACAAAATGGCTGTCTGAGGAGGCCTTACAAATAGCTGTGAAAAGAAGAGAGACAAAAAGCAAAGGAGAAAACGAAAGATAAAAGCATCTGAATGCAGAGTTTCAAACAATAGCAAGAAGAGATAAGAAAGCCTTCTTCACTGATCAATGCAAAGAAATAGAGGAAAACAACAGAATGGGAAAGACTAGACATCTCTTCAAGAAAATTAGAGATACCAAGGGAACATTTCATGCAAAGATGGGCTCCATAAAGGACAGAAATGGTCTGGACCTAACAGAAGCAGAAGATATTAAGAAGAGGTGGCAAGAATACACAGAAGAACTGTACAAAAAAGATCTTCACGACCCAGATAATCATGATGATGTGATCACTAATCTAGAGCCAGACATCTTGGAATGTGAAGTCAAGTGGGCCTTGGAAAGCATCACTACAAACAAAGCTAGCGGAGGTGATGGAATTCCAATTGAGCTGTTTCAAATCCTGAAAGATGATGCTGTGAAGGTGCTGCACTCAATATGCCAGCAAATTTGGAAAACTCAGCAATGGCCACAGGACTGGAAAAGGTCAGTTTTCATTCCAATTCCAAAGAAAGGCAATGCCAAAGAATGTTCAAACTACCGCACAATTGCACTCATCTCACATGCTAGTAAAGTAATGCTCAAAATTCTCCAAGCCAGGCTTCAGCAATACGTGAACCATGAAACTCCCTGACGTTCAAGCTGGTTTTAGAAAAGGCGGAGGAACCAGAGATCAAATTGCCAACATCCGCTGGATCATGGAAAAAGCAAGAGAGTTCCAGAAAAACATCTATTTCTGCTTTATTGACTATGCCAAAGCCTTTGACTGTGTGGATCACAATAAACTGTGGAAAATTCTGAAAGAGATGGGAATATCAGACCGCCTAACCTGCCTCTTGAGAAATCTGTATGCAGCTCAGGAAGCAACAGTTAGAACTGGACATGGAACAACAGACTGGTTCCAAATAGGAAAAGGAGTACGTCAAGGCTGTATATTGTCACCCTGCTTATTTAACTTCTATGCAGAGTACATCATGAGAAACGCTGGGCTGGAAGAAACACAAGCTGGAATCAAGATTGCCAGGAGTAATATCAATAACCTCAGATATGCAGATGACACCACCCTTATGGCAGAAAGTGAAGAGGAACTAAAAAGCTTCTTGAGGAAAGTGAAAGACGAGAGTGAAAAAGTTGGCTTAAAGCTCAACATTCAGAAAACGAAGATCATGGCATCTGGTCCCATCACTTCATGGGAAATAGATGGGGAAACAGTGGAAACAGTGTCAGACTTTATTTTGGGGGGCTCCAGAATCACTGCAGATGGTGACTGCAGCCATGAAATTAAAAGACGGTTACTCCTTGGAAGAAAAGTTATGATCAACCTAGATGGCATATTCAAAAGCAGAGATATTACTTTGCCAACTAAGGTCCGTCTAGTCAAGGCTATAGTTTTTCCTGTGGTCATGCATGGATGTAAGAGTTGGACTGTGAAGAAGGCTGAGCGCTGAAGAATTGATGCTTTTGAACTGTGGTGTTGGAGAAGACTCTTGAGAGTCCCTTGGACTGCAAGGAGATGCAACCAGTCAGTCCATTCTGAAGGAGATCAGCCCTGGGATTTCTTTGGAAGGAATGGTGCTAAAGCTGAAACTCCAGTACTTTGGCCACCTCATGCGAAGAGTTGAATCATTGGAAAAGACTCTGATGCTGGGAGGGATTGGGGGCAGGAGGAGAAGGGGACGACTGAGAATGGGATGGCTGGATGGCATCATGGGTTCGATGGACGTGAGTCTGAGTGAACTCCGGGAGATGGTGATGAACAGGGAGGCCTGGCGTACTGTGATTCATGGGGTCACAAAGAGTCGGACACGACTGAGCGACTGAACTGAACTGATGGTTTGTAGCAGCCATTTGTGGAGCAAATCTATTGATATCAAAGACCGTTTTCTCAGACAAGATCCCTTCACAATTTCTGGGGCACAGATCTTTTGGGGACACCATTCAACCTGCTTTCTATAGAAAATGACCCTCTTCTTCTAGGAACTGACTGAGGTCCCATATAAACTGGAACACCACCAGCCATGTGGGTGGGGTTCTGGGGAGAATGAGGACTCTGAAAACAGGATGGGTTGGGGCTAAGGGCTAGGCTACCTCCAATCTTACCTTTTGGATTTTCACTTCAGTTCTGGGACAGGGCTGGCCTCAGCACTGGGCTTTGTTTTTATGCAGTCAGGTTATCAGTTTGTGTGGCTTGTAGGCTCTTCGTGTATTTGGAAAAGCCTTCCTAGTGTGAGGATGGAATAATTGTTATCCCTTGGCTTCTACACAACTGTTTCTCTCTTGGCTTTTGGTTGCACACATTTGGGACAGCTGTAGGGTGGGTGTGTGTCTGTGTGTAAACTGTGAGACAAGAATATCTCTTGCTAGATGACTACCTAGTTTTCTCACTATCAGTCAAGAAAAGATCTCCTTTTCCCAACTATCTGAAATATTATGTTAATCTTCTACTAAAATTATGCCTGTTTGGGAGTCTGTATCTGGCTTTTTCATTGTTTGCTTCATCTCTCTGAGAATCCATGCATTAAGGCCAGTCCAAAGCACACATGTCTTCACACTTCTGAGATCTCTGAATTGGGAGGCACCTAACAAGTCAGAACCTTAATAATTGGCAGTATTTGTAGTGGTGGTTCATGAGCCAGTAATGCACCTTGTACTACACTTGGCCTGGTTCTTCAACAAAATGATAATAATCATGGCTTTAAAATCTGTCTCATCTCATGGTAGGCCTTATCACACCTCGTCACTTGATCTGATTTTTTTTCCCCTCAGGGGTTTCCTGAGGTATTCTTGCTCAGTTTTTCTGTGTGAAGCTTAGACTCAGTTTATCCTGAAAATCAGTCTGAATGTTAATTAGGATTGCATTCGATGTTACACTAATAAGAAGTGACATTTCTCACATTCAATCTGATCACTAAGAACACTGTATATTTTCACAATGACTCAAGTACTTGCATGTGTGTAGATTTCTCCAGAAGGTGTTGAAATTTCCTTTATGTTCCTTCTGTTAATACTGGGCATCTACACTGGAGATGCAGCATGAACAAAGTAGACTCGTGTCTATTTTTGCCTACCTGAGATCATGAAGATATTCCCCTATGTCTTCCAGGTTTTCTTACCTTCCCATTTAGAACCACTATTCACTTGGAACTGACTTTTGTTGGACTGATTTTATTCCATCTACATGGGCAGTTCGGAGAAGGCAATGGCACCCCACCCCAGTACTCTTGTCTGGAAAATCCCATGGATGGAGGAGCCTGGTAGGCCACAGTCCATAAGGTTGCTGAGAGTCAGACATGACTGAGCGACTTCACTTTCACTTTCATGCATTGGAGAAGGAAATGGCAACCCACTCCAGTGTTCTTGCCTGGAGAATCCCAGGGACGGGGGAGCCTGGTGGGCTGCCATCTGTGGGGTCGCAGAGTCAGACACAACTGAAGCGACTTAGCAGCAGCAGCAGCAGCACATGGGTAGTTAATAAAGCACCACTGACTTAAAATCCACTTCACCTCTGACTGGTACTAGTAGTGTAATAAAGCAAGTGCCCATATATGGATAAGACTAGATATATTTGAAAGACAGAATCAACTTTATTTTTCTTCAATTCATATCTTTGTATCTGGAGTTGGTGGAAATGAAGTAGCCAATTATGACACCGTTGTTTGGACCCGAGAAACAAGCAGTGACAACTATGGGGGAGGCCCCTGATGGAACAGACGGGAAGTGACAAGTCACGGCTGTGGACTTGCCTGAGCTTGAGGCATCTCTTAGATACCAACATGAAGATGGGAGGTAGGCTGGTGGAAATGAAAGTAACAATTTATATCTCTGAGCACCATTCCCTTTAGAAAATTTAGTTATTTGAAAGCAAAAATTATCAAGACCCACCATGTAATCAAAAATAATGTGTACACTTTACAGTCAGCCCTCTGTAGCCTCAGTTTCACATCTGTGGATTCAAAAACCATGGGTCATGTCATAGTATGTATTTATCAAAAAAATCCAGGTGTAAGAGGACCTGTGCAGTTCACACCTGTGTTGGTTGAGGGTTACCTATATATGTAATAGATACAGAATGCATCCATCACCCCAACTATTCTCCTGTCCTTTTCCCAATCACTTCAGTCAACCCTAGGCAGCCAATAATATGCTGATCTCCAGAAATTAGATCTACTTTTCTAGGATTTCATACAGATCGGTTCATGTATTTTTCCTTTATGTCTGACACTTATTGTTTGGCATAGTAAGTTTTTCGTTGCTTTTTGTTTTTAAATGTCCTTAATTTCTTTCTGTTAATGTTCAAGTCTTTTTCTTAAAAGGAAATGTACCCATTCTCTATATAAAGTTCATTAGACATATATGGATAACACTGTATTTATGCTTTCCATGGTGCTTCTATGTTTTAATTTAGTTTTTTATTTGGTTGCTCTGGGTCTCAGTTGTGGCATGTGGGATCTAGTTCCCTGACTAGTACAGGAATCTGGGATCCCTGTATTGGGAGCATGGAATCTTCACCACTGGACCGCCAGGGGAGTGATGGATATTCATATTTTTATTTGTTCTTTCTTTTGCCTTATTTCTAATTGGGTTATAGTTATTTTACAATGCTGTGTTAGTCTCTGCTGCAACATGAGTGCATCATTTGTGTGTGTACATATACACCCTCCCTGTTGATCCTCCCTCCACCCCTCATTCCTCTTTAGGTCATCCCAGAGCAGCAAGCTGAGCTCCCTGTGCTGTTCAGCTACTTCCCACCAGCTAGCATTTCACACATGGTAGTGTACATACGTCAATGCTACTCTCTCAATTAGTCCCCTTCCTTCCCTCCCCAGCTGTGTCCACGAGTTCATTTTTTATGGCTTACCTCTATTTATGCTCTGTAAATAGATTCATCAGTATGATTTTTCTAGATTCCATATGTGTGCATATATTTAAACTATGTTTTGAACTATTATATGTGTGTGTGTGTGTGTGTGTGTGTGTGTGTTCATTCTGTGCTTAGTTGCTCAGTCCTGTATGAATCCTTGTGACCCCATGAACAGTAGGGTGCATGTGTCGTTTCAAATTATGGTTTTCTAGCGTAACCTAGATTGATGTATCATAAGGTAGTCCTATTTTCAGATTTTAAGGAACGTACATACTGCCCTCCATAGTGGCTATATCAATGTACATTCCTGCAAGAGCACAAGAGGGTTACCTTTTCTCTATATCCTCTCCTGCATTGTTTATAGATTTTTTGATAATGCCAACTGTGACTGGTGTGAGGTAATACCATATTTGTAGTTTTGATTTGCATTTCTATAGTACTGACAGAATAGTGAGTGATGTTGAGCATCTTTTCATGGGTTTCTGGCCATATGTATGTCTTCTTTGGAAGATATCAAAGTCTTCTTCTATGGTTCAGCCTCCATTGATCTTTATTTTGCCACTGCCCTGCTGTCTTGATTACTGTAGCTTTGTCGTATAGTCTGAACTGAGGGAGGCTAATTCCAGATTCATTTCTCATTCTTAAGGTGACTTCGGCTATTTGGGTTCTTTTGTGTTTCCACACAAATTGTAAAAATTTTTGTTGTAATTCTGTGAAATATGCCATTGGTAACTTGACAGGGATTGCATTGACTCTCTAGATCGCCTTGGGTAGCACAGTCATTTTCACAATATTGATTCATTTAATCCAAGAACATGGTGTATCTCACCATCTGTTGTGTAATCTTTGATCTCTAAGCATAATGTTTTGATATTCATGAATTTTATTTTTTTTAATTTTTTAAATTTTAAAATCTTTAATTCTTACATGCGTTCCCAAACATGACCCCCCCCACCTCCCTCCCCACAACATCTCTCTGGGTCATCCCCATGCACCAGCCCCAAGCATGCTGCACCCTACGTCAGACATGGACTGGCGATTCAATTCTTACATGATAGTATACATGTTAGAATTCCCATTCTCCCAAATCATCCCACCCTCTCCCTCTCCCTCTGAGTCCAAAAGTCCGATATACACATCTGTGTCTTTTTTCCTGTCTTGCATACAGGGTCATCATTGCCATCTTCCTAAATTCCATATATATGTGTTAGTATACTGTATTGGTGTTTTTCTTTCTGGCTTACTTCACTCTGTATAATTGGCTCCAGTTTCATCCATCTCATCAGAACTGATTCAAATGAATTCTTTTTAATGGCTGAGTAATACTCCATTGTGTATATGTACCACAGCTTTCTTATCCATTCATCTGCTGATGGACATCTAGGTTGTGTCCATGTCCTGGCTATTATAAACAGTGCTGTGATGAACATTGGGGTACATGTGTCTCTTTCAATTCTGGTTTCCTCAGTGTGTATGCCCAGAAGTGGGATTGCTGGGTCATAAGGTAGTTCTATTTGCAATTTTTTAAGGAATCTCCACACTGTTCTCCATAGTGGCTGTACTAGTTTGCATTCCCACCAACAGTGTAGGAGGGTTCCCTTTTCTCCACACCCTCTCCAGCATTTATTGCTTGCAGATGTTTGGATCGCAGCCATTCTGACTGGTGTGAAGTGGTACCTCATTGTGGTTTTGATTTGCATTTCTCTAATAATGAGTGATGTTGAGCATCTTTTCATGTGTTTGTTAGCCATCCGTATGTCTTCTTTGGAGAAATGTCTATTTAGTTCTTTGGCCCATTTTTTGATTGGGTTGTTTATTTTTCTGGAATTGAGCTGCATAAGTTGCTTGTATATTTTTGAGATTAGTTGTCAGTTGCTTCATTTGCTATTATTTTCTCCCATTCAGAAGGCTGTCTTTTTACCTTGCTTATAGTTTCCTTTGTTGTGCAGAAGCTTTTAATTTTAATTAGATCCCATTTGTTTATTTTTGCTTTTATTTCCAGAATTCTGGGAGGTGGATCATAGAGAATCCTGCTGTGATTTATGTCGGAGAGTGTTTTGCCTATGTTCTCCTCTAGGAGTTTTATAGTTTCTGATCTTACATTTAGGTCTTTAATCCATTTTGAGTTTATTTTTGTGTGCGGTGTTAGGAAGTGATCTAGTTTCATTCTTTTACAAGTGGTTGACCAGTTTTCCCAGCACCACTTGTTAAAGAGATTGTCTTTACTCCATTGTATATTCTTGCCTCCTTTGTCAAAGATAAGGTGTCCATATGTGTGTGGATTTATCTCTGGGCTTTCTATTTTGTTCCATTGATCGATATGTCTGTCTTTGTGCCAGTGCCATACTGTCTTGATGACTGTGGCTTTGTAGTAGAGCCTGAAGTCAGGCAAGTTGATTCCTCCAGTTCCATTCTTCTTTCTCAAGATTGCTTTGGCTATTCGAGGTTTTTTGTATTTCCATACAAATCTTGAAATTATTTGTTCTAGTTCTGTGAAAAATGTGGCTGGTAGCTTGACAGGGATTCCATTGAATTTGTAAATTGCTTTGGGTAGTATACTCATTTTCACTATATTGATTCTTCCGACCCATGAACATGGTATATTTCTCCATCTACTAGTGTCCTCTTTGATTTCTTTCATCAGTGTTTTATAGTTTTCTATATATAGGTCTTTAGTTTCTTTAGGTAGATATATTCCTAAGTATTTTATTCTTTTCGTTGCAATGGTGAATGGAATTGTTTCCTTAATTTCTTTTTCTACTTTCTCATTATTCGTGTATAGGAATGCAAGGGATTTCTGTGTGTTGATTTTATATCCTGCAACTTTACTATATTCATTGATTAGCTCTAGTAATTTTCTGGTGGAGTCTTTAGGGTTTTCCATGTAGAGGATCATGTCATCTGCAAACAGTGAGAGTTTTACTTCTTCTTTTCCAATTTGGATTCCTTTTATTTCTTTTTCTGTTCTGACTGCTGTGGCCAAAACTTCCAGAACTATGTTGAATAGTAGCGGTGAAAGTGGACACCCTTGTCTTGTTCCTGACTTTAGGAGAAACGCTTTCAATTAAAAAAAATCGAAATCATTCCAAGCATCTTTTCTGACCATAATGCATTAAGATTAGATCTCAATTACAGGAGAAAAACTATTAAAAATTCCAACATAAGGAGGTTGAACAACACACTTCTGAATAACCAACAAATCACAGAAGAAATCAAAAAAGAAATCAAAATATGCATAGAAACTAATGAAAATGAAAACACAACAATCCAAAACCTGTGGGACACTATAAAAGCAGTGCTAAGAGGAAAGTTCATAGCAATACAGGCATACCTCAAGAAACAAGAAAAAAGTCAAATAAATAACCTAACTCTGCAACTAAAGCAACTAGAAAAGGAAGAGTTGGAGAACCCCAGAGTTAGTAGAAGGAAAGAAATCTTAAAAATTAGGGCAGAAATAAATGCAAAAGAAACAAAAGAGACCATAGCAAAAATCAACAAAGCCAAAAGCTGGTTCTTTGAAAGGATAAATAAAATTGACAAACCATTAGCCAGACTCATCAAGAAGCAAAGAGAGAAAAATCAAATCAATAAAATTAGAAATGAAAATGGAGAGATCACAACAGACAACACAGAAATACAAAGGATCATAAGAGACTACTATCAGCAGTTGTATGCCAATAAAATGGACAACGTAGAAGAAATGGACAAATTCTTAGAAAAGTACAATTTTCCAAAACTGAACCAGGAAGAAATAGAAAATCTTAACAGACCCATCACAAGCACGGAAATTGAAGCGGTAATCAGAAATCTTCCAGCAAACAAAAGCCCAGGTCCAGACGGCTTCACAGCTGAATTCTACCAAAAATTTCGAGAAGAGCTAACACCTATCCTCCTCAAACTCTTCCAGAAAATTGCAGAGGAAGGTAAACTTCCAAACTCATTCTATGAGGCCACCATCACCCTAATACCAAAACCTGATAAAGATGTCACAAAAAAGAGAAAACTACAGGCCAATATCACTGATGAACATAGATGCAAAAATCCTCAACAAAATTCTAGCAATCAGAATCCAACAACACATTAAAAAGATCATACACCATGACCAAGTGGGCTTTATCCCAGGGATGCAAGGATTCTTCAATATCCGCAAATCAATCAATGTAATTCACCACATTAACAAATTGAAAAATAAAAACCATATGATTATCTCAATAGATGCAGAGAAGGCCTTTGACAAAATTCAACATCCATTTATGATAAAAACTCTCCAGAAAGCAGGAATAGAAGGAACATACCTCAACATAATAAAAGCTATATATGATATTCATGAATTTTAAAAGTATCTGCAGTTCATTCCCTTTTTCTGCCATAAGGGTGGTGTCATCTGCATATCTGAGGTTATCGATATTTCTCCTGGCAATCCTGATTCCAGCTTGTGCTTCTTCCAGCCCAGTGTTTCTCATGATGTACTCTGCATATAAGTTAAATAAGCAGAGTGACAAGTTACAGCCTTGACGTACTCCTTTTCCTATCTGGAACCAGTCTGTTGTTCCATGTCCAGTTCTAACTGTTGCTTCCCAACCTGCATATAGGTTTCTCACGAGGCAGATCAGGTGGTCTGGTATTCCCATCTCTTTCAGAATTTTCCACAGTTTATTGTGATCCACCAGTCAAAGGCTTTGGCATAGTCAATAAAGCAGAAATCGACGTTTTTCTGGAACTCTCTTGCTTTTTCCATGATCTAGTGGATGTTGGCAATTTGATCTCTGGTTCCTCTGCCTTTTCTAAAACCAGCTGGAACATTAGGAAGTTCATGGTTCACATTTTGCTGAAGCCCATCTTGGATTTTGAGATGAGTGCAATTGTGTGGTAGTTCGAGCATTCTCTGGCATTGCCTTTCTTTGGGATTGGAATGAAAACTGACCTTCTCCAGTCCTGTGGCCACTGCTGAGTTTTCCAAATTTGCTGGCATATTGAGTGCAGCATTTTCACAGCATCATCTTTCAGGATTTGAAATAGCTCCACTGGAATTCCATCACCTCCACTAGCTTTGTTTGTAGTGATGCTTTCCAAGGCCCACTTGACTTCACATTCTAGGATGTCTGGCTCTAGGTGAGTGATCACACCATCGTGATTATCTGGGTCGTGAAGCTTTTTAAACAGTTATTTTGTGTATTCTTGCCACCTCTTCTTAATATCTTCTGCTTCTGTTAGGCCCATACCATTCCTGTCCTTTATCAATGTTCCTACATTGTTAGGAACATCTTAACCAATGAACCAGCAAGGATATAAGGAAGTAAATATCTTTATGACCCTTAATTTGCACCCATCTGATGTAGATTATTTATCTCCATCTTGTTTAATTCTTTGCCTGAGGTTATGTCTTAGCTGTTCATTTGTAGTCTTTGTCTCCTCATTTTGCCTATTTTTTTGTTTCTATGCATTAATATTAGGTAGATGATCCATGACTCCATGTTGAATGAGTGGACTTAAGTACAGTGTCTCCTGTGTGGCTCAGAAGAACAGTTACTCCAGGTCAGCAGAGACAGGAAATCCAGTGTGTCTCCTGTGTAGGCTGAGTGTGGTGTCCTGTTGGATGTGCCAACGTTGCTTTGGGCAGGCTGATGGGTCTGGTTGACCACCAGTGCAGCTGAGCGTGAACCCCACCTCAACAGTTGCAGATGTGCTTCTGGCTGGAGCTGACATGGTCTGGGAACCACCTTGAGGGGTTGTGAGTCATGGCCGAGTCCAACCACTGTGTGTGGTAGGGAAGGAGTCTGTTGGGGGAATCCAGGCCCTCAGGGGGAAGCCATTTTGGAGGAGCTTTGTGGGCATGGCTGGGCTAGATATGTGTGTTCCACAGGTAATAGAGAGACATAGTAGGGCAAGCAGTGCCAGCAAGGTAAGTGGGGAATGTCAGAATTCTCTCCTGCTAGCACTGGGCCAGCTAGGTACAGGGAGGATTTTTTTAAATGTCATCAATAAGTTATTTCATGCCTAGAGAAATTTCCAAGAAATCCTTGCCCCTTTGGCACTTTTCCTAAAACTAGTCCATAATTCTCCTTTCCACATGACCTATGCACTTTTCAAGCTGCTGCCTTATGAGCTGACATTCAGAATCAGTACTTTGGCACAAGCCTATTAAGTGATTGGGCCCACATGGGATCTCATTGATAAGATGGCTCATTATGATGATTTCACAAAGAATAAATCACAGTGATCTGTGAGACTGACCAAACTGCCCAAATGGCATCCTATTATCTCACTGGTACCTATCTTCTCAAAGCTGCGAGACCACCAGATTCCAGACCTCTGGCTATGTGATAATCCCTTCAGAGAATTTCCCATTGGTGAGGTATAAGAAAGACTCTGTCTGATAGGGGGAATATTGGTTCTCCTTAAGAGCCAGTCACCCTCTCTTTTCCCTCTAATGAATTACCTTTTCTTGTCTGACTGCCCAGCTTGCTCTCTTTTCCTCCACACTCACCTTACATTTTAGTGCCAAAACCCGGGAAGGAAGATCCATGGCACCTGGGTAGGCTCCTTGCCCACCTCCAGTTGTCCCCTCCCTTGGACCTTGCCAAGAAACTGAGACTCTCCACTTGCCTTGCTGGACTCACATCCACACACCAGCCCACTTTTCATCCACAGGTTACAAGAGTGAGTGAAATCCTATTCTCTCGGATCTTCTCTCTCACACTGGGCGGGAGGATTTCCATGGCCCTTGCACCCCATCTGACTTTGAAATAGGGGATGCCCATATCAAACCAGACTGTTATTACTCTCTGAGAGAGTCCTGAGAATGGGGAAGCCTTTTCTCTCGGACCTTTCTTCTCGCTTTCTCTCGCCTTTGCCTAACCTCCCTCTTCAGTGGCAATGGGAAATTCTCAATCCCAGCCCTCAAAACCTACTCCTAAAAGCCTTGGGCTTCCAAGGGAAGATAAGACCAAAAAGACTTATTTACTATTTTATTTACTATTCTAACACTGTCTGGCTGCAACACAGACTCGATAACAGGTCCCGATGGCAAGAAAATGGAACTCTTTATGATGATACTCTACCGGACCTTGATAGCTTCTGCCACCGCAATGCCAAATGGTTAGAAATCCCTTATGTTCAGGCCTTCTTTGCTCTTCACTCTCGACCCTCTCTCTGTGAATCCACTCTGGGCCACATCCTCCAAATATGATGCTTCCCCTTCCCTGTTCAGACTTGCCTTCTTCCTTCGACCCTTCCAACCACAGCCCACCCCCTATCACTCCCAATCCCCTTGCAGCAGCTCCAGATCCAGTTCCACAACCTCCACCTTACACCCCCTCCTTCCTCCCTCCTTCTCAGGCACAGGCCACTGCTGCAGCTCCTGACCCCCACCCCAGCCTGTGCCTGAGATAAGCTCTGAGACCTCAGCCCCATCGTCTACCCCAGGGTCCTAAGGCTTTACCCCACCTCCCTTGATCCCCTCCCTAGTACCCTGTCGCAAACACCTTTAAGACAGGAAACTTCACCGCAGGACTCCGCTCCTTTCTGTGCTCCACTCCTCTCTTTAGGGGAAGTAGCTGGGGCAGAAGGCATCGTTCAGGTTCATGTCCCATTCTCCCTCTTTGATCTATCTCACATTGAAAAGCATCTTGGCTCCTTCTCCTCGGACCCTAATAATTATCTAAAAGAATTCAAGCATCTTACCCAGTCTTACAACTTAACCTGGCATGATATTTACATCATCCTTTCCTCCACTCTTCTCCCAGAAGTGAAGGAACAACTACAGCAAGCCTCTCAGGTGCGTGCTGATGAGATACACAGGACAGACAACACTAAACCCATAGGGGCAACAGCTGTTCCCACGATGATCCCAACTGGGATTACTAGGCAGGGAGACCTGGACAAGCAGCCTGTAATCACGTGGTTGCTTGCTTCATTGTGAGCTTCCAAAAGGCAAGGCATAAAGCCATCAACTTTGATAAGCTCTTGGAAATAACTCAAGGGCTAGAAAAAAACCCAGCACAGTTTCTAGCCAGGTTAACAGAAGCACTACAAAAATTTTCAAAATTAGGCCCCACTTCAGCAGAGGGCACCATTGTCCTTAACACCCATTTTATCTGCCAGTTGTCCCCAAATATCCAAAAGAAACTAAAAAAGGCAGAAGATCCTCAAACCCCTCAATGAGACCTTTTAAATTTAACCTTTAAGATTTTCAATAACCAGAAAGGACAGGCAAAGCTAGAGAAGGCCCAACGAGATCAGGCCAAATGCCACCTTTTAGCCACTGCCCTACATGGCTCCAAGCCTCCATCAACCAACAAAGAAAGGAAGCAACCTGGGCCCTGCTTCAAACGCAGCAAAGAAGGCCACTGGGCCCACTCACACCTAAAGCCAAGGCCCCCTCCAGGTCCATGTCCCAGCTGTGGCACAAAGGGACATTGGATCCCTTTAGGGAACCGGACATCCCCTCCTGATCCTGAGCTATTCTCTGACCCAGCTCTGACCAGGCTCACCACTGAAACACTGGAGGTGCCCAGGGCCCCAGGCCCCAACTCTCATCACCTCTATGGAGCCCAGGGTAACTTTTGCAGTGGCAGGTGTCGACTAAAAAAAGATGTACAACTGGAGAGTTGTGAGTTAAGTTTTATTTGGGGCAAAATGAGAACTGCAGCCCATGAAGCAGCATCTCAGACAGCTCTGAGAGAAGACTTCTCTCAAGTAGCAGTGGGGGAAAGACAATTTATAAGCTTTGGGGGAAGTAGCAGTAGTAGTAGTAGCTTAGTTGCTAAGTCATGTCTGACTCTTGAGACCCCATGGACTGTAGCCTGCCAGGCTCCTCTGTCCATGGGACTCTTCAGGCAAGAATACAGGAGTGGATTGCCATTTCCTTCTCCAGGGGATCTTCCCAACCCAGGAACTGAACCTGGGTCTCCTGCACTGCAGGCAGATTCTTTACCAAAGAGGGAATTCAATACCATGAAGCACTCATTTTACAAAAGGCTTTTTGTTAGTCATGAGGATCTGATATCACCATGAAGGGATTTAGTGTTTCTCTAGATATGAGGAGATGCAAGGATTGAAATCATAAAATCTGTCCCTAAAAACATCCAACTATCTAAAGACCTGTCCCACCAGATTCCCTGGAGCACCCAGTGCCTCACTTCATGGGGTTGTTGAAGGTCAACAGCTAGAGCAGCATGGGGTTCAATCTCTAGATGCCTTTGTTGTTCAGTCGTTGGCAATGCTCTTGGTCCATGCCAATTTGTAGTTGACACAGCCCCCTTGTGGTCATAAATCTGACCATACTTTGGCGGGCATTTCATGAGCATTTTGTTTCGCATTGCTGGGAAGGCTCATTCCCAGTTCTGAAGAAGGTTTTTGTTGATAAGACAATGTGCTATTACTGGACTAGGTCTTAATAGTCAAAGATCTCTGGACACCTGTCTTCTAGTTATGGTCCAGGAAAGTATTCCCTCTCGTTGCATCTTTTCAAACCTAGAGTTACATTATTACAATCATTGATCATATATCAAGCTATACATTTGATCAACTGCTTCAAGTCTAGTCATCATTTTCATTGGAGATTCATACACTTGGTAATACAAGAAATGATAATCTTGTGAAACAAGCAAAATACAACTGGTGTAGTTAATAACACTAGCAGAATTAAAAGTAAGTATTTTAGCCATGAGCCTCCCACACCAGTTTTCTTAAAAGATCGTCAAGATTAGGGAATGGGTCACTGAAAGCAGAAATCTTATTTTTCATGTGATTCAAATGTGTTACATTAAAGGATTTACCAGGTATGAAAATATACCATTCAGTTTGCATTATAACACAGATATCTCCCTGAGATGCTTTAAGGTGTCAAGGGCCTTGCAGTTGTGTAGCACTGCCTCTCTCATCATAGGGATCTCAGAATTCAATAGGCTAATAGCCCAGTTACTCTCATTTAAAGCTTATGACAGATGTTAAGGCTTAGATATGGTCAATTACATCCTCCAACCCCACTGAAGGTGCACACACACACACACACATATACACAAAAGCTGCTAAATGATCATACCAGTAGAATACAGGTCTTTAACCCACTGGGATCATACCAATGGTAGACTGGCTAGGGTTACCTCTAATTCATTGACGTGTATGACATAAAATTCATGGGAATCCCAGGCTACACCTTCATATCCAACCCTGTAGATATGAAGGCCATAAACTAGTGCCGCAAATCCACTGAGTTCCATACCAATCACTCTCTCTAAGGGTAATAAGAAACATAGTTCATAAAGCACCCAGCCTTGTCTCGTAATTGCCAGGTTGATCATTTTTAGTATGACTTAACCCTTCCCAACACAGAGGAACTTTTAAACTTAAATGACCATAACCTAGTGTTAACCATGTAGATCTACCCCATAACTGTGGGAATTTTCCTTTTCACAAATGATAGGTTAATTTTGTTAATTGAGACTTAGGTCATTACTCCAATTGTGTTAAAATGACCCTAAGAGAACACTTAAATCTACGGCCAGCATCCCCAGAGCAGGTATTATTAATTGGCCAGGTGAGAGAATCCCATTCATAATATCGTGAAGATAGAACAGGACTGAACAGTCATCTAAAAGAAATTTCCTAGTGGGTAACCCTGGAGAACAAAAATCCACCAAGGAAACCCAGAAGTACTAGACATAGGTAATTGGCCACAATCAAACAATTGGATTGAGTTTTAAACTAGCATAGAATCATGTCCATGATAGAAAAGATTGATTGATACGCATAGGTCCAAGGAATCAAGAAAACATTATAAATGATCATAAAAGTCAGATCAGCATCTTGGGCAAGCTGTCTACTTGTGATGTCATCTTCTTCTCGTCCTAGAGTAGTGTCTTTTCCTCTGTTTGAGCATTGTTTTAAGGTGAGTTTGAGGTCAGCAGGCATCTTTATAGACCCAGTCCAGCTTAGGGGCCTTTGGAAGTGGGAGTTAGCCCAAGAGTCAATTTCCCTTCAATTTCACTGGGCATGAGCTAGTTAAGAGTACCTGAGAGAAAGGTCCATCCATCCAGGTTGGAGAGAGTTCCTTAAACTATGTCTTCTTTCAGTCTTAATTGCAGGTCATGCGTGAAGCATCTGATCTTCATCCAAAGATAGATTACTAAGATAAGCTTCAGAAACAACCCTAGAGTGTCCTTTAATAATGCAATTAAATTTTACGTTAATATACCCTAACAACAAAGAACTATCCAGGAAATGAGTCTTAGTAGATACAGACCTCCATTAACAAACTGGGATTTAACATTCATTGAAACATCTTTTTCTCCCTAAAATCACCATCATTTTAACCAAATATAACCAAATTAAGACTTATTTGTAATATAAATATGGTCGCAATAAACTTTTCCTGATGATTTATATAACCATAATTGATCATAGACTTTTTTGCGTTGCTGAGACTACAAAAGTCTCAGACTGAACGTTTAACATAAAACCTTTCAGGACTAGGAAAGTCATGCCAAACGTTTATCACAGATTTTGCCTAACAGATCTAAGTGAATTCCTCCCATCTCAAGGTCTCAGATTCAAGTTCCTTCAGATTTCTGTACCTGTTAGTGAAATAACCTTCCTAACTTATCTGATAAAATTACTGGAAACTAAGAGTTTCCAATCTCTGGAGGGTTCAGACAGAGAGAAAAGACAAATGTTTCAATTTTTTATAAAATATAATTTTACCAAATTACTGTCATAATTAGTTTGAAGGGAAAGTTTTTCTTAAACCTGAAAAAGTAGAAACCATAAAAGTTATAAGCATATTCACCAGTTCATTCAGTCCTCTTGTTAACCTTTGTGAAGTCAGCAGATTTTTCTTTAGAATCTTTCTCCACTTCAGAAACTGGTATTTATCCAAAAGTTATTTTTATAAATCTTGAAGGGGAAGCATTTTTGCAAAATTTGGTTAGTGCTATGACAATATTTTGAGATAGTAACTGAATTATACCTGATAACATTTTACCCAAACATATCAAAATTTCAGGAACTCCATACAGTTTCTAGGATATCTATATTAGTAACATATTACCATACAATATAACCTGAGACTTATTACTCACTTGACAATACTTTCCATGTAGTTCTGTATATAAGACAAACCTAATTAGTGTAATATCTCTCTTTGGGATGTTTCAGGGGCCTTCTGAAGCATCCCAAAGTTAGGCTAGAAATCTTCTTCCTTAGAATGATTTAAGAAGCCTTGTCAACAAATATCAAAGAGGTTTAGAACAACTCAGTGAGATAAGACTACAAGTCATTGTGAAACAATACTGTTCAGCTAGCCAAAGTCACAATAAAGAATTTCAGAACAGATCATTTAAGAGATAAAGAAACTTAAATCTGTTGTCAAAGGCAGTTCTTTATATGAAGGAAAGCTGTCCTCTTAACAGACAGAAAAGCTAAACTCAAGTGTTTGTACCAGCTTACTTAAAAGGTACACTTAGTTAACTTTATTTTAAACTTAGTCCTAACCATATATATATAAACTCTTTCCTCATGGTTTACTTTTCAGAAACCTTATCGTACCCATTACTGTGTTCTTCCATCCTAAAACGTCACCTGTAAGTCAGACTTACTTCGTTTTCCCTTCACAAAATGAAATTCTATTCCTCATACCTTCTTTACTGAAAACACACTTCCTACTTCCCTTAAGCAACCAAGAACTGACTTTTATATTAGCATTTTATAGATAAATAAATAAAATACCAGTGATGATTTCTAAAACCTTTGTTTTCTTAGAGAACATTTTAGAATGGCACCAAACATCATTTATGTTTAATCTCAAATCTCTTTAGTTTCTCAGTAAGAGGTAATTAGTGTTTAGTAGTAAATGTTTCAAAATCTTATTTTATTTGGAAATAACTCTGTTATTCAATAGACTTCCAACACTTATTTTAGCACAACCCTTAGAAGTTCAAGTTACCCCAATCTGGAGAGACTATTTCAGATATATATTCCTAAAGAGCATAATTATTTTTAATAGAGCCTATCTAAAGGCTCATAGCTCATCTACATTTTTTTTCATCTACATTTTTTAGAAGTCTTTTCACTGGAAGTCATTTCCTTGCTGACAAACTTGTAACAGATATAATAATATTTAACTTATATTAAACCTAGGTACAATGGAAATATTCTGTTTAATGTTAACTACTCTTAGACATGTCTACATCATTTAAATCAACAACTAAACATTAATATCAGGTATTTTATACTGAATATTTCCCATTTCACATGGACCTGAAATTCATTTAGGTTAATTTCTCTTGTATTTAGAATTACTGATGTGTAAGTGCTTACTTTTTTTAAGGCCAATTAGATTAGAGTTCATTTACAAACTGATCTCAGCAATAAGCAATATTATCAAAAAAGCAAAGACACTCACTGAGACATACATACACCCAAATAGACACAAGAGATCCTATAGCTTTGTTTTTCAAAGTTAGTTATGAATAAAAAATGGTTGCAGTAAGATTTTAAAGGTTTTGTTCCCCTTAATGTTTGTTTTGGTTTCAGGAATTAGATATGGTCTAGATGTATAGGAGGAGTTATTTCCTCAGGGTAAGAATTCTTAAAGAGATAATTTTTCTCTTCAAGCCTCCTCTGGAGTCTAAAGAATATTGCGACCACATTGTCAAAAATTGTATTTTTTTGTGACCATAGTTTTACAGCTGAAATTTAGACCAGATATTGCTCAACTTGGCCCTGATAACAAGGGTAGATTGGTCCCAGCAAGGATTGTCTCTCTGGGAAAGTAGGGGGTCTCAATTTGATCAGCCCCCGGCTGTTGATTACAGGAGGAAGTCCTGGAAATGAGAGAACTTCAGTCCATTTTCTTATCCTATGTCAGTAAACATCTAATAATTTTAGGCCACTTTTCTTGGCATTGGATCATAGCTATAGATTGACCAGTCATTTAAAAAGTTTCCCCAAGGGTTTCCCAGGTGCGGTGTAGAAGCTTAGAGTGAGCAATTCACATATTAGCTCGAACAGTTTGTACCAGATGTCTGTGCACTCAAACCAAACCAACAAACCAAACTGAACAACTTCACCAGCCAGGAGTCATACTCCAAATGAAACAGAAAGCAAAGAGATGCTCCCAAATCAAAAGCCAAGTGGCAAAAGTGCCCCCAAAAGCAAAACCAAATGGCATAAATGCCAAACATTACTTCCCAGTTCCACTAGACCTGTGACCTGGCAAAGTCAGTGCTAGCAGCCTTTCTCATTCTGATAGTTTCAAGCAATTTCTTGTTGATTTTCTGCGAAGAAGTTACTCTACCATTTTCTGTTTTATAAGCTTCTAGATACCAGTCACGGAGAAGGCAATGACAACCCACTCCAGTACTCTTGCCTAGAAAATCCCATGGCCAGAGGAGCCTGGTAGGCTGCAGTCCATCGGGTCACTAACAGTCAGACACAACTGAGCGACTTCACTTTCGCTTTTCACTTTCATGCATGGGAGATGGAAATGGCAACCCACTCCAGCGTTCTTGCCTGGAGAATTCCAGGGACAGGGGAGCCTGGTGGGCTGCCGTCTCTGGTGTCGCACAGAGTCGCACAGGACTAAAGCAAGTTGGCAGCAGCAGATACCAGTCAAAGCACAGCTGGCCTTTTCTAACTGTGCATGCAAAAATATCAATTTTAGAATATCAAAGGAACCCCAATTTGGCCATTTTAGGTTGAGTTCTCTTTTAGTACAATTTCTCCAATTAACTAGGTACTTGCAAGTATGAGCTCCATATGTATTGTACATGAAGCTACCTAGAGTGTTAGTCAGAGGCTGGCTTTCTGACACCCCTTTGTTTCTGTTTTTGAGAGATTCTATTTCCTATTTTACTCTGAAATTTTCAGGGACAAAAATCACTAGTGAACTTGTGTAGTGGGCCCATGTGCTGCTTGTGAGCTTAACTCCTCCAGGAATCACCCCAGAGTCATTTCAGCTCATCTTACATGTCTTGGATTCTGCCTCTGGCAATCTAGGAACACCGTGGCTGCCCAGTTGCTGAATGGCCAATCCTTATGTGCGACCCCCAGATGAGCAAGTATTTTAATTAATAAGTGGGTTTCCTATGGGACCACTGAACAGTATGAGAACTAGGCCTCCACCATTCCCGTAAATTTCTCAGTTACAGGAGAAAACCGAAACTGGCCGGGAGCAGTCTTGTCCCTTTTCTTCAGGGCAGAGCTCTCATGTATTTTTCTCAGTTTTATCCTATTATATTCTATAATGGCTGTCCAATTGAGGGAAAGTGTCAGATCAGCCTCTTACTTGACCACTCGGCCAAGACCATTCAGTACCCTACAATGACGCAACCTTGACATCTTTCAGCCGAGCCCTGGGTATTTGTTGATTTTTTCCCTAGTCAAGCCCCCCTACCCAGTACCTTTCCATTGCGTGGGCAATTCCCCTGGCATCTTTCAGCCAGCACCCCTACCCAGCATCTTTTGATTGGGTGAGAATTCCTCAGTATCTTTCAACCGAGCCCCACTCAGTGTCTAGACCATGAGTGGCTATGCCTCAGACGTTTCATTAAGGGGGGCAGTATCTTCCTACTAGGAGGGGGCAGGTAACCTGCTCCACCACTGAATAAAACTCAGAATCTCAACCAACATGGGAGATTCAAGAACCAGGAAAGACTTTCCCAAATTCGTCTGCACTCCCCAAGGAGGCGGATGGGTGCAAGGTGCCACTGCTGGTACCAAAGCTCTGGTTCCTGGTTGAGTCCAGTCGAAGGAAGGAAGTCCTCTCTGGGTCCCTTCGTGGTGGCCATAACTGTCCACTAAAAAAAGATGTACAACTTGAGAGCTGTGAGTTAAGTTTTATTTGGGGCAAAATGTGGACTGCAGCCCAGGAGGCAGCATCTCAGATAGCTCTGAGAGACTGCTCTCAAGCGGCAGTGTGGGAAAGACAATATATAAGGTTTCGGTGAAGGGGGAGTTCAATACCATGAAGCACTCTTTTTAAAAAAAGGCTTTTTGTTAGTCATGAGGATCTGATACCACCCCGAAGGGATTTAGTGCTTCTCTAGATACAAGGAGATGCAAGGATTGAGGTCATAAAATCTGTTCCTAAAAACATTCAACCATCTAAAGACCTGTCCCACCAGATTCCCTGGAGCACAGAGTTCCTCCCTCCACCCGAAACTCCCTCAGGGGTTGTTGAGGGTCAACAGCTATAGCAGCGTGGGGCTCAAGCTCCAAAGAGGCAGATGGAAAACACCTTTGCTGTCCAGTCGTTCGTAATGCTCTTGGTAAGTGCCAATTTGTAGTTGACACAGGTAAGCCGATCTCCTTTCTCATTGACACAAGGGCCACTTCTCTGCTATGCCTGCCTACTCCGGAAAATCCAAGGTCTCTCAGGTCTCTGTCATAGGGGTTGACGGCTTCATATCTATACCATGAATAACCGAGCCTCTCCATTGCACACTTCAAGATGGCCCATTTTCTCGTTCTTCTCTCATACTCCCAAAATGTCCCACTCCTATTCTTGGGAGAGACCTTCTCTCAAAATTCAAAGCCTCTATTATGATCCCAAGCCCACCCACTGATCTAGCCTGGGTACTGCTCCTTAACACCCATCACTTCTGACATTCATCTATAACAACTGGCTCCTTTCTGTTTTTCCAAACAAAACTCTATAAACAATTCTCACCCCCAACTAGGAGCTATACCACCACACCTCTGTAATCACACTTCACATCTCTCCTTCCCTTCAAGCTGACCTATCATGTCTCAGGAACTGTAGGACACTCTCTTACTTTCTCAGGGAGACTCCCTGCTGCATATGGTGTAAATACTCCTCCTGTAGAGGTTATACTCGCTAGTTCACTGTCAGTTTCAGAGACTACTAACAAGTTCCCAGAAAGACTCCTATTTGCTATAGATTTCAGCTGTTGTCTTTTTACTCCTAGAGTATTTTTCTTCCATGGTATTAGAATTAGTTGCTCTCGTGTCCAACTCTTTGCGAACCCATGGACTGTAGCCCACCAGACTCCTCTGTCCATGGGATTCTCTTGGCAAATATACTGGAGTGGGTTGCCATTTCCTCCTCCTTCTTATGTGGAACCACTATTTATTTATATTTTCCCACTAACTGGACGGGAACATGCAACCTGGTATATCTAGCCCCAGACATGTCTATTGCTCCTAACACTCAAACCCTTCCTATCCCACGAACTCATAACTGACCCAGATGGGCAATTAAACTCACTCCTCTAGTAATCAGTTTAGGAATAGCTGCTGGGATTGGGATAGGGATCGCAGGACTTACAACCTCTTTAAATTACTATCAAAGCCTTTCTAAAGACCTCGCTGACAGCCTAGAAGAAACAGCACAGCCTAGAAGAAACAGCTAACAGCTTTATCACTATCCAAAACCAGCTAGATTCCTTGACAACCATGGTGCTCCAAAACAGAAGAGGACTGGAATTCCTCACAGCAGAAAAAGGAGGCCTAGAGATGGGAATAGCAGACCACCTAATCTGCCTCTTGAGAAATCTGTATGCAGGCCAGGAAGCAACAGTTAGAACTGGACATGGAAAAACAGACTGGATCCAAATAGGAAAAGAAGTATGTCAAGGCTGTATATTGTCACCCTGCTTATTTAACTTATATGCAGAGTACATCATGAGAAACACTGGACTGGAAGAAACACAGCTGGAATCAAGATTGCTGGGAGAAATATCAAAAACCTCAGATATGCAGATGACACCACCCTTATGGCAGAAAGTGAAGAGGAACTAAAAAGCCTCTTGAGGAAAGTGAAAGACGAGAGTGAAAAAGTTGGCTTAAAGCTCAACATTCAGAAAACGAAGATCATGGCATCTGGTCCCATCAATTCATGGGAAATAGATGGAGAAACAGTGGAAACAGTGTCAGACTTTATTTTGGGGGGGTCCAGAATCACTGCAGATGGTGAGTGCAGCCATGAAATTAAAAGACACTTACTCCTTGGAAGAAAAGTTATGACCAACCTAGATAGCATATTCAAAAGCAGAGACATTACTTTGCTGACTAAGGTCCATCTAGTCAAGGCTATGGTTTTTCCAGTAGTCATGTATGGATGTGAGAGTTGGACTGTGAAGAAGGCTGAGTGCCGAAGAATTGATGCTTTTGAACTGTGGTGTTGGAGAAGACTCTTGAGAGTCCCTTGGACTGCAAGGAGATCCAACCAGTCCATTCTGAAGGAGATCAAGCCTAAATGATGCTAAAGCTGAAACTCCAGTACTTTGGCCACCTCATGCGAAGAGTTGACTCATTGGAAAAGACTTTGATGTTGGGAGGGATTGGGGGTAGGAGGAGAAGGGGACGACTGAGGATGAGATGGCTGGATGGCATCACTGACTTGATGGACGCGAGTCTGAGTGAACTCCGGGAGTTGGTGATGGGCAGGGAGGCCTGGCGTGCTGCGATTCATGGGGTCACAAGGAATCGGAAACGACTAAGTGACTGAACTGAACTGAACTGACTGAACTGATGCCTATTTTTGGAGGAAGCCTGCTATTTCTACGTCAATAAATCAGGCATTGTAAAGGAAGCAGCAAGAAACTGCTTGATGACTGATGCCAACACATCAGTCATTCATGGGAAAACTGGTTAAGCAATTGGAATGGGATGTCTTGGGTCCTACCTTTTCTAGGGCCTCTCCTTCTACTTACCATTTTTCTAACTTTCAGTTCAGTTCTGTCACTCAGTCGTGTCTGACTCTTTGTGATCCCATGAACCACAGCACACCAAGCCTAAATGTCCATCACCAACTCCCAGAGTTTACCCAAACTCATGTCCATTAGTGGGTGATGCCATCCAACCATCTCATCCTCTGTCGTCCCCTTCCTCTCCCACCTTCAATCTTTCCCAACATCAGAGTCTTTTCAAATGAGTCAGCTCTTTGCATCAGATGGCCAAAATATTGGAGTTTCAGCTTCCATATCAGTCCTGCTAATGAACACTCAGGACTGATTTCCTTTAGGATGGACTGGTTGGATCTCCTTGCAGTCCGAGGGACTCTCAAGAGTCTTCTCCAACACCACAGTTCAAAAGCATCAATTCTTCGGTGTTCAGCTTTCTTTATACTCCAACTCTCACATCCATACACGAATACTGGAAAAACCATAGACTTGACTAGATGGACTTTTGTTGGCAAAGTAATGTCTCTGCTTTCTAAAATGCTGTCTAGGTTGGTCATAACTTTTCTTCCAAGGAGTAAGCGTCTTTTAATTTCATGGCTGCAATCACCATCTGCAGTGATTTTGGAGCCCACAAAAATAAATTCTGACACTGTTTCCACACTTTTCCCATCTATTTGCCATGAAGTGATGGGACTGAATGCCATGATCTTCGTTTTCTGAATGTTGAGCTTTAAGCCTACATTTTCACTCTCCTATTTCACTTTCATCAAGAGGCTCTTTAGTTCTTCTTCACTTTCTGCCATAATGGTGGTGTCATCTGCATATCTGATACAGCAATCTTGATTCCAGCTTGTGCTTCATCTAGCCCAGAGTTTCTCATGATGTACACTGCATATAAGTTGAATAAGGAAGGTGACAATATACAGCCTTGGCGTACTCCTTTTCCTACTTGGAACCAGTCTGTTGTTCCATGTCCAGTTCTAACTGTTGCTTCCTGACCTGCATACAGGTTTCTCAAGAGGCAGGTCAGGTGGTCTGGTATTCCCATCTCTTGAACAATTTTCCAAAGTTTATTGTGGTCCACACATTAAAGGCTTTGGCATAATCAATAAAGCAGAAATAGATGTTTTTCTGGAATTCGTAGTTTTTTGATGATCCAGAGAATGTTGGCAATTAGATCTTTGGTTCCTCTGCCTTTTCTAAAACCAGATGGAACATCTGGAAGTTCACAGTTCATGTACTGCTGAAGCCTGGCTTGAAGAATTTTGAGCACTACTTTACTAGCATGTGAGATGAGTACAACTGTGGGGCAGTTTGAGCATTCTTTGGCATTGCCTTTCTTTGGGATTGGAATGAAAACTGACCTTTTCCAGTCCTGTGGCCACTGCCTACTTTTCCAAATTTGCTGACATATTGAGTACAGCACTTTCACAGCATCACCTTTTAGGATTTGAAATAGCTCCACTGGAATTCCATCACCTCCACTAGCTTTGTTCGTAGTGATACTTCCTAAGGCCCACTTGAGTTCACATTCCAGGATGTCTGGCTCTAGGTGAGTGACCACACCATCATGATTATCTGAGTCATGAAGATCTCTTTTGTACAGTTCTTCTATGTATTCTTGCTACCTCTCCTTAGGTCTATACCGTTTCTGTCCTTTACTGAGCCCATCTTTGCATGAAATGTTCCCTCGGTATGTCTAATTTTCTTGAAGAGATCTTTAGCCTTTCCCATTCTACTGTTTTCCTCTATTTCTTTGTATTGATCACTGGAAAGCATTCTGATTGATCCTTGCTATTCTTTGGAACTCTTCAAATGGGTATATCTTTCCTTTTCTCCTTTGCTTTTAGCTTCTATTCTTTTCATCTCCATCCATAGTTCATCAGGCACTCTGTCTATCATATCTAGTCCCTTAAACCTATTTCTCACTTCCACTGTATAATCATAAGGGATTTGACTTAGGTAATACCTGAATGGTCTAGTGGTTTTCCCCACTTTCTTCAATTTAAGTCTGAATTTGGCAATAAGGAGTTCATGATCTGAGCCACAGTCAAATCCCGCCTTTTTTTTTTTTTTTTTTTTGCTGAATGCATCTTTTTTAAAAATTTCTTCAGGACTGCTTACAAGCCTTCACCAACTGAACTATCGACGAGCTACTTCTAACTACTCAGGTTATCAAAAACTTTGACCCCACACAAATCTGCATGACCTTCATTGCAGCCTTTTCTTATCTTACCCCCATGACACCCCAGTCCCACAGGAAGCAGTCACAGAAGACTGACCTTCAGCCCTTATCCTAGGAATGATAGGGCCCACATGGGGGCTCATTGATAAGATGGCTCGTTAGGTCAACCTTTCAAACAAAGAATAAATCACAGCGATCTGTGAGACTGACCAAATTGCCCAAATGGCATCCTGTTATCTCACTGGTGACTATCTTCTCAAAGCTGTGAGACCACCAGATTCCAGACCTCCAGCTACGTTACCATCCCTTCAGAGAATTTTTCACTGGTGGGGTATAAGAAGGATTCCATCAGAAAGGGAGAACATTGGTGCTCCATGAGAGCCAGTCACCTTCGCTTTTCCCTCTAATGAATTTCTTTTTTTTTTTAATTTCCTTGCCTGACTGCCTGGCCCCCTCTCTTTTGCTCTGCACTCGCCTTAGAGCTGGCAGCCATTGGAGGGGCAGCCTCCCCATCCACTAGAGGCTGAGGAGGGACACTTGAAACAGAATATCAATGGAACACAGGGATGAGGAAGGTTGTTATCAGAGGGGGTGATGTCTGAACCTTACTGTCGATCCTCCTAATGGGGGTGTCTCGAAATAAGCAGGAAGGGGGAGTGCCTTTTCCTAGATCCTAGAGTGCAACCCAGGCCTCTTTCCGCTCCCATTCTGTGCTATGTCAGCCCTGTATTGAATCCGTCCTGTGTGAAGTTTCAGTGCATGAGCTCCATGTATTACCAGCCCAAGACTAAACAGGCACTGGAGCTGTTTGTAGGCTAACAGACCTAGGCTGTAGATGTCAGAGTGACCCCCATTCAGCAGACAGAGACATTGGGGAAAATCAGGGGCACATGGCTTGTCCAGGGCCATATCACAGATGAGGCAGAGGAGCCTGGTCTGAAACTGGCTGTGTTCTCAGAGCTGAGGCCCTGGCTACACCGAGGACCACCAAGCTGTGGCTGGGGGGCGGGGGGGAGAGGGGAGGGCAGTGTATCTCACAGTGCTTGTACAGGGACTAACAAGATGGGTGAACAGTCAGAAATGCAGAGGTTCCCTTGGGGAGCTTTGTGTAAGGGACCTCGGCAACAAACCCAGGAAATGATGTCACTTCCCGCAACAGGACCCAACAAAACCCGGAACCTAGGTATCCAGGCCTGAACAGCAGAGAGGAGCCTCCAGCCAGATTGCTCGCTGCCAACATGTACTGCCGTTTGCCCCTGCCCAGAGGTCGAGGCTTCAGCAGAGCTCAAAGGGAGAGTGTGTGGGAACGTGGATGACTCTGGCTCAGAGCACCCCCCCCCCCCCCGAGAGGCCTCTGGCCCTTTGCCCAAAGGAATAGAAAGGTAACGGGGGAGACACAGGCCAGGCCCCCTCTCCCGTCCCACCCGGGTAACACTGAGTCCTTTCCCTGTGAGTCTGGATGGGTTTTCTCCGGGTATGTCTGCCTCAAGCAAGCCCAGGCGGATGTCGGTCCCAAGCCTGTGGGTCGAATGACTCCCCACTTAAGGGGAGAGCAGGCTGGGCCTGATGGGGAGAGTCCAGGCAGCGCTGGCTGCCCAGGCTGACCTCACGCCTTCAACAGGGTCTCCACCCTCCCCAGGGGCAGAGGCACTCCACTCGTTCTGGGAGCAGAAGTTTGAGTGGGCAGAAGCAACAGCCATACTGGCCAGGTACACCTTGCCAGCAGGGCTGACTAACGGTCACAGGCGTTGCACAACTTCCCACTGGATCTGGCGATGAGGGGGACACCCCGTTCACCTACCTGAGGGAAGGGTCAGACCATCACTACCCTGCCTGTGAGGCCCAGTGCAAGCTCCAGATGAGTGTGCCAATAGAGGGGTCAGCACACTGGGAATGAAGAGAAAGCAGGCAAGGCCTGCTGCCCAGATGCCACCCAGCACACACCCTGGGGACCAGTCTGAGGCTGCCATGGGGTTCAGCACAACCAGCTCTGACTCAAAGTCCCGAGAACCCCTGCCTCTGAGGCAGAAGGAAGACCTGGAGCCCGTACAGCAGAGCACAGAGGTGAGGAGGCTGGGGCTGTGCATGTGAGTGTGTGGGGAGGGGGTGCTGACCAACACAGCGTGGGGTACCCCAGAGCTGGGGCTGGGCCGGGACCAAAGGCTGGCCTCACATCACCCATCTTTCACACTGCAGTCCCAGAAGGCATCCTATTGTGACTTCCTCGAGTGGGACTTGTCTCGAAAGTTCAGGGAAGAATTCTGTCTCCACAGAGGCACAG
This sequence comes from Ovis canadensis, assembly GCF_042477335.2. Lineage (NCBI taxonomy): Eukaryota > Metazoa > Chordata > Mammalia > Artiodactyla > Bovidae > Ovis > Ovis canadensis. The sequence goes on from NC_091253.1 coordinate 10,382,568, forward strand.
GGCAAGACTGGCCATGCGTAATCTTTTCTTCTCTCACAGCTCTAGCACCGGCCTCCAAGTTCAACAAGGCTCCACCTCCAAGACCTGTCCCTACAGAGATGGTTGCTACAGGTGCAGGACCCAGGGATCCACTGAGGGGAGATTGAGACCTGAGACTTCCCCTCCCAAAGACACCGGGCCCACTGGGTATCGGCCAGCACACTGGGAAGATCAGATCTCTGTGCCTGCAGGAACCCCAGCCCCAGGCGCCAATGCTCCAATCCCCCAGGGAGAACCTCCACGTCCACCTACATGTGCAGTTACACCTGTACCTGCTCGGCCTTTGGCAGCAGACCCTGAGTCAGGTGATAAGCTACCACCCCTGCAAGGAGAGTCTGCCCTGACTCCTGCCCAACATTCACACGCCCATGATGACTGACACACCCCTGCAGAGAGAATGGGCCCCTGCTCTGGACAGAGACCCAGAGCCCTTTCCAGTTCCATTTCTGGAAACACCATGTCCAGGGGAGGGGTTAGTTCTGCATCTTCCATCCCTCTCTTCCCCTCCCAACCCTGAGGACGCCATCAATTCTCTCTCCAGCCAATGGAGATTGAGTTCCCTTTCCTGAGCTTTTCTTCATTCGCTTTCTCTGTATTTTCTTGATTTGTATGCTGTTCTTCACAGAGTTGTGGATTGTTTTCCTCTAAGTGTCAATCGATAAAAGCCATGGTCGGAGTACAATTCTGGAGCATTAAGGACCTTCACAATGCCGTGCAGCCCTCACCACTCTCCAGTTGTTGGGGGCCCTTAAATTCTCCCCACCCCCAGCAAATCCTGTATTCACCTCAAGCATTCCCTGTTCCTCCCTCACCCCTGACAACTTTGAATCCTCTTCTATCTGAGTGTCTTCCCCTATCCTGGATGTCTCCAGTCAATGCTGATGTACAAAATCATAGAAAAGGCGGTGTTATTAGGGTCCGCCTATATTTTAAGAGTAAACTTCAGAATTCTTCTTGTTCTATTTCCGTTCAGGCAGCCTTTGTGTATCAGAAAGGGCAGTGCACCTGATTTCAAGATGCCATCTGCAAAATGAGACCCTTGTGGCAAATAATCTCCACGTTGGCATTACTGTCGTGTGATGTCTCAGCCAGAAGGGAAATGCTGAGCTCTTCCTCAGGCACAAACAAAGTCACCAAAAGAAGCCAGGAAAGAGAGTGGGCAAAATGAGCACGCCAACAACCAGAAAAGCGCTGTCTAAACCTCAGGACACAAGGCTAGAGAAAGACCCAACATCCTTGTCAACCAAACACATTCTGAAAAAACAATGTACAGTAAAGAAGAGAAGCAAGCTGCGAAGTTGCAAGGAGAAGCGATGCACACAGCCAGCGCAACCGAGACCTACAAGTTAGACCTGAGAGTTCTAGCCTAGGAGACATGGCCTAGACGTTGCATGGGGAGGCAGTGCACACGGCCTGACCACTCCGAAGAGAACAGGCACCAGCCAACAACAACCCTTTGCAGGCAGCAGTGAAGGTTATCCCCGTGGGCTGTGTCTGGACTGCTGACAGCCTTCCCTGGGCAGCCCACGAGGGAGCAGATCCCCAGCATGTCCACAAAAGAGGACTCTCTGCAGGACCCTCCAGGGGCCTCAGGGACATCTCTTTAGGAGCAGTGGCGGATTTCAGATGGGCTTCACGTGGTTGCAATGGTTCCTGTCACTGTTAAACCCCCACCTGGGTGGCCCAAAGGCAAGGTCGCAGAGGCACCTGAGACACTAAGTCCTTTCAGCCGCTCCTCACTAGGAGGCCTAAGGCTGTGGTGCCCAGAGGGGAGAGCAGCACTCGCCCCACCCTGTGGTCAGGCCTGGAAGTGCATGCTGCACCTCACTCTGCTTCACAGGGTCCCTGCTGGCAGAACTGGGTCACTTTACTACAGGGCAGAAATCCAAACTGAAATGCAACCAAACCTCCCACAAGGCCTCCAAAAGAGTGCAGGAGCGATGAACTGAAAAACAGAGGGGGTGACATGAATGTGGATGGAAACTTGACACTTTACACCAAATGCGCTTCACATTTTTCTGAGACCTATTCTCCGGGCCAACCGTCTCACAAATCCAGAAGAAACTCGAGCAGAAGCTAGGCATGAGCTTTGAGTCTTCACACACAATACAGAAAGGCAAGGCACAAAAAGGCAATTCTGCGGACTGTGTAAAATCAAAGGTCTCTGCTCTGGTAAAGACCTTATTCAAGGAAAGTAAAGGACACGTCACACACTGGCAGACAAATACTCGCAAACACACCACTGATAAAGGATTTGTCTCCAAAGAGAACACAAACAAGGCTACTAAAACAAGGGAAAGGTCTGAAGGGAAACCAGGCCAAGGAAGGTACATGGAGAGTATACCAAATGATGCCCAGCACCGAGGGCCTGAGAAACAAGTTTCAGCTGCACTCCCTGAGTCCCATGTGACCCTGACTAGGCCTGTTCGACCTGGCGGCTCAGAGATATGGGTGGGGAGGAAGGGAGGGAATTCATTTGCGTTTCCAATGCTCACAGCAAACTCTCAGAATGAGAAGGTAACTAGCAACCCCACTGACAATGACATACACCAAAAGGAAATAACCAGGAGTCCATGTAACCCAGGAGGGAAGGACCTGTTCTCAGAAAACTGCAAGAGATGGATGAAAGAAGATGAAATCCACATGGTCCGATGGAAAATAAGCTGAGCTCATAGATTGGAAGGATTCCTACTGGTAAAATGATGTCACAGCCCCGAAGGCAATCCAGAGGGTCCATGCTATTCCTCTCAAAACACCAAGGGATGTTCTCGGGGCACTAAACCAAGGAATTCCAAAATGGGTATGGAAACACAAAGGAGCCTAAATCGTCTGCACAGTCTAAGGATAGAAAGCTTGATATGGGCCCACCAGGCTGGCCGATAGCCAACTAGACTGCAACACTAGGATTATCTGGACAGTATGGTGTTGGTCACACAAACATACACGCAGATCCAGATCCATACAAGAGAGTTGAGAGGCCAAGAAATAAACCCAAGTTTCTATGGTCAATTCATCTGCTACAAAGCGGAGGAGAATATGCAAATGGAACACAAAGCCTCTTCAAGAAAGGGCCATGGAAAAACTGGACGGCAGCATCTGAAGAATCATGTAGGCTTTTGTTGTCATAGCTCCTCAAAATCAGGGAAACACTTCAACCCAAAGCCTGAAGTTCTCAGTGAAAGTGAAAGTTGCTCAGCTGTGTCCGACTCTTTGCAACCCCATGGACTATACACACCATTGGATTCTCCAGGCCTGAATACTGGAGTTGGTAGCCTTTCCCTTCTCCAGGGGATCTTCCCAACCCGGGAATCGAACCCAGGTCTCCCGTATTGCAGGTGGATTCTTTACCAGATGAGCCACAAGGGAACTTTGAAACTCCTTCAAATAAGCATGTGCCGTAGGCTCCATCACATCAGGGCTCCTTAACATTTGATGTGGGAAGCAAAAATGGGTCTCTTTGACTAAGGGAAACAGGAAACCAAAGAACACCAGGGGTTTCCATCCAGTTGAACACCTCTGCAATGGAAAGGCTAAGTATTCACAAATCAAAAAGGCAGCAAATTGAACATGAGAGACTATGTGCAAGTGGTGTCTCTGATGAGGGGTTCACATGAAAAATAGACTAAAGACCTCACACCACTCAGTGAACCAGAAACAACAGCACCACCCCCATCCCTTCCCTTCACAGCAACTCCAACCCCAATCCTTTATCTCACTGAAAGCTATACCCTAAAACCTAACCCTAGGCTAACAATAGACACGCATACAAATATTCATAGGCAGAGAGATGTTGTGGGGAGGGAGGTGGGAGGGGGGGTCATGTTTGGGAACGCATGTAAGAATTAAAGATTTTAAAATTAAAAAAAAATAATAATAAATAAAAAAAATAAAAAAATGATGGTTTTTAACCTGAAAAAAAAAAAAAAACAAATATTCATAGGCATGCATCCACAGGAGAGACAGAGAGAGAGCGGAAAATTGATAGACTGAATTCAGAAAGGTTAAGAGAGAGGCCCATCTAGAGAGAGAGACTGAACAACGGAGAGAGGAAATGAAACAATTTCGCAGAATCTGCATGAATCAGTCTCAAGGTCTGAACCAATGACAGGGCCCATTCACCCTGCAAGGGGGGAAATGACCCAAGGCGATGAGAGTAAAAGAGAGAATGCTGGGAGTCATTGTAGGGGCAGCTGCCCCCTCCCCTAGAGGCTGAGATGGGACACTTAAGCCAGTGTCTCAGTGGAACAGGAGGGCGACGAAGGTTGTTGTAGATCAGAGTGGGCGATGTCTGTATCTTACCTTCAGACCTCCCACTGGGCTGGGGGCAGTGAGGGATATTGAGATTGTCAGGAACATGAGAGGACTGCCTTGTCCTAGGTCCCTGAGTCCATGCAGGCTTGCTTCCGCCCCATTATGTGCTAGGTCAGCCCTGTACTGAATCCTTCCTCTGTGGAGAGTCAGTGCATGAACTCTATGTGACACCAGCCCACGGGTTGAACTGACACTGGAGCTACTCCTAGGCCAACACACCTAGTCAGTAGATGGGAGAATGACCCCCACTTGGCAGATGGAGAGACTGGGGGAGAGCCTGAGAGATACATGGCTTGTCCAGGGCCACATCACTTACGAGAAGGAAGACCCTGGTATGAAAACGGCTGTGTCCTCAGAGCTCAGGCCCTAGCTACACCCAGGTCTCTCCAGGCTGAGGGGTGGGCTGTGCTGTAGTCACTGTGTCTGCACATTGACTAAGGGGGTGGGTGAGCAGTCAGAAACCCAGAGGATCCCTTGGGGAGCTTTGTGTCAGGGACCTTGGCAACGAACCCAGGAAATGATGTCACTTCCCACAACAGAACCCAACAGAACCCGGAACCTGGATATCCAGGCCTCCACAGCAGAGAGGAGCCCCCAGGCAGATGGCTCGCTGCCAAGATGTTCTTCTGTTTGTTCCTGCCCAGAGGCTGAGGCCTCAGCAGACCTCAAAGGGAGAGTACGTGGGAACGCGGATGACGCTGGCTCAGTGCCCCCACCCGAGAGGACTATGGTCCTTTGCCCAAAGGAACAGAAAGGTAACACGGGAGCCCCAGGCCGGGCTGGGCCCCCTCTCATGTCCCACCGGGGTAAACCTGAGTCCTTTCCCTGTGAGTCTGGATGGGTTTTCTTGGGGTATGTCTGCCTCAAGCAAGCCCAGGCAGATGTGCGTCCCAAGCCTGTGGGCCGGGTGTATCCACACCCCAGGGGAGAGCGGCCAGGGTGGGATGGGGAGAGTCCAGGCAGCACCACCAGCCCAGGCTGACCTCACGCCCTCAGCAGGGTCTCCACCCACCCCGGGGCAGGGGGCGGTGTCAGAGCAGACATGCATCTCTGCTCATTCTGGAAGCAGAAGTTCGAGTGGGCAGAAGCAGCAGCCATACTGGCCAGGCACAGCTCGCCAGCAGGGCTGGCTGACGGTCACTGTCCTTGCAGAGCTTCCCACTGGATCTGCTGATGAGGGGGACATCTGGTCTACCTCCCTGACGGAGGCGACGGACCACCACCCCCCTGTCCGTGAGGCCCAGTGCAGGCTCCAGGTGAGCATGCCCAAGGAGGGGTCAGCCCACTGGGAATGAAGAGAAAGCAGGCAAGGCCTGCTGCCCAGACACCACCCAGGACACACCCCGGGGACCAGTCTGAGGCTGCCATGGGGCTCAGCACACCTGGCTCTGACCCAGAGCCGAGAAACCCTGCCTCTGAGGCAGCAAGAGGACCTGGAGCCCAGCACTGCAGAGCACAGAGGTGAGGAGGCTGGGGCTGTGCCTGTGAGTGTGTGGGAAGGGGGTGCTGAGCTACACACCGAGGGGTCACCCAGAGCTGGGACTGGGCCTGGACCAAAGGCTGGCCTCACACCACCCATCTTTCACACTACAGTCCCAGAAGGCATCCTATTGTGACTTCCTCGAGTGGGACTTGTCTCGAAAGTTCAGGGAAGAATTCTATCTCCGCAGAGGCACAGGGCAAGGCTGGCCATGCGTAATCTTTTCATCTCTCACAGCTCTAGCACCAGCCCCCACGTTCAACAAGGCTCCACCTCCAAGACCTGTCCCTTCGGAGATGGTTGCTACGGGTGCAGGACCCAGGGATCCACTGAGGGGAGACTGAGACCTGAGACTTCCCCTCCCAAAGACACTGGACCCGCTGGGTACTGGCCAGCACACTGGGAAGATCAGATCTCTCTGCCTGCAGGAACCCCAGCCCCAGGCACCAATGCTCCAATCCCCCAGGGAGAACCTCCATGTCCACCTAATGTGCACTTACACCTGACCATGCTCGGGCTTTGGCAGGAAAACCTGAGTCAGGCAATAAGCTTCCACTCCTGCAAGAGCCTGCCCTGGCTCCTGCCCAAGACTCACACGTCCATGATGACTGACCCACCCCTGCAGGAAAATTGGGCCCCTGCTCTGGACAGAGACCCAGAGCCCTTTCCAGTTCCATTTCTGGAAACACTGTGTCCAGGCGAGGGGTTAGTTCTGCACCCTCCATCTCTTGAGGCCTGATAGAGGCCATGACTAAAATAGGCTGGAGCAAGCATCCCGGAAACAGCTGAGACACTGCCCAGGCGGGATCAAAATTAATTACCCCCGACGGGAGGACTCAGCCTGTCAGCGTGCTCCCCGTAGCCTGGTCTGTGCCAATCGGGACGGGGATAGAAATCGCCTAAGAAAGCCCGTGCACGCAAAAATCTAGCCAATTAGTAGATGCAAAGAATCCCTTGTAACCAATCCAACCTTGCCAATTCCCTGTCTTTGTCCTAAACCTATAAATAGTACTGTAATACAGGGCTCGAGGCTCTGGCTTTATTCCACTATGTTGGATGTGGCCAGGGCCCTGGCTCGAGCTAGCAATAAATTCCCTTTTTGCGTTTGCATTGCTATGGATGTCTTATTTTCTCGCTGTGGGGACTTGGACTGCGGGCATAACATTTGGGGGCTCGTCCGGGATCCCCTGACTGAGAAGAACAACACCTTCCAGGCATAAGGGAAGCCTCACTAGGAGGAAGTATATCTGGACGCTGGCATCAGGTTGGGGGTGAAAGAGTCACCTGGCCAGCATAAGTCCAAGGCCCAGCATTCAAGCTGGAAGGCAGCTGGTTCTGTGAGCCATTCTGTAAAGGAATGGGGGAAAACGTTTCTCCCGATCCTGAGTCTGGTGGGCAGTGGACGCCCTTCGGTAAGGTAACTTTGGGGAACAGGACAACAGCAACCCGGGATAAACCTAGTTCAGTGTTTTCGGCCGATATTTGTTTGTCTACTGTCTGTCGCTTGTCTCTGTGTGCTGGCGCCATGCTTGCTTTTTGTGTGTTTATTGTGGGTGCTGCCGTCATGGGTCAGAGTTATTCTACACCACTATCTGTAATGACTGACCATTTTTCCGATTTTAAGTCCAAGGCTCAGAATCTATCAATGCTAGTAAAGAAGAGCAAGCTAAAAACCCTATGCTCATCTGAGTGGCCGACATTTCAGGTCGGCTGGCCGCCGGAGGGAACTTTCGGCCTGTTAAAGAAAGAATAATGGCTCCTGACCCTCGGGGCCATCCAGACCAAGCTCCTTACATCCTGGTCTGGGAAAATTTAGTAGAAGACCCTCCAGTCTGGCTGAAACCCTTTATTCACAACCCCCTCAGTGCTTCTGTTCCACAGGTCCTGGTAGTGGAGGCCCCCCAGGAAGAAGACCGTGAAGCATGGGAGAGCCGGAAGAAACCGATACTCCAGGAATCTTCTCTATACCCTAGTCTGATTGATTTAGACACTGAAATCTCACCTCCCCCATATATTCCACCCCCCTTGCTCCCGCAGGTACCTCAGGTGTCGTCTGGAGAACAAAGGGGGAACTCAGAACCCTCGTCTCCGCAGCAGGAGCGGGGGCCAGCCCAGGGAACTCGCGGAAGGACCTGAGGGGGCGGAGACTCGTCTGACTACGGGAGCTGAGAGGCCCCTTCATCCACCGTTCAAGCGCTTCCTGTCTGGGTCGGGCCAGCAAATCCTGACAGGAAACAGAATTACCAATACTGGCCTTTCTCTACTAGCGACTTATATAACTGGAAAGCTCAAAACCCCTCTTTTTCTGAAAAACCCCAAGGCCTTATTGGTCTTTTAGACACTATCCTGTTTACTCACAATCCTACTTGGGATGATTGTCAGCAGCTGTTACAGGTGCTTTTCACAGTGGAGGAACGGGAGCAAATTCTGTCGGAAGCACGGAAACATGTTCCTGGAGTGGATGGGAGACCGATCATGCAGCCCCACCTAGTGAAGGAAGGGTTCCCTTCCATGCAGCCAAACTGGGATTTTGAACGCGCTGAAGGTAGGAAGCGTCTCCAAGTGTACCGTCAGACTCTCATGGCCGGCCTCCGGGCAGCCACCAGGAAACCCACGAATTTATTGAAAATAAATCTGATAAGACAGGAGCCAAACAAGAGCCCGGCAGCCTTCTTAGAAAGGTTAATGGAAGCCTTTAGGCAGTATACACCCATGGATCCCCAGGCTGATGAGTCACACACAGCAGTTCTGTTAGCTTTCGTGAATCAGGCAGCTCCAGATATCAGGAGGAAGTTACAGAAGATAGAAGGGCTGGGGAACTGCCAATACAGGATCTGGTGAGGGCAGCTGAGAAAGTGTTTAATGACTGAGAGACCCCTGAGGAGAGGGAGGAATGGATTAGATGGGAAGAAAGAGAATATGAGGAACGGATTAGATGGGAGGAAAGGGAATATAGGGCTGAAGAAAACCAGAGAAATCAAAAAGAGCTGGCTCAGATCCTTTTTGCAGGGACGAGAAAGGGGCCAAAAGCCCCGAGAACTAAAGACACCCGGTCGGGAGGAAAGGAAAAACCAGCTAGACTAGCCCTAAAGAGAGACCAATGCACTTATTGCAAAGAGCAGGGACACTGGAAAAATGAGTGTCCCAAAAGAGATCTGAAGAGAAAGACTGTAAGAAAGGAGGAATCTTCCTCAGGGACCCACGTCTTATATGCAGGGGAAGATAGTGATTAGGGGGGTCAGGGCCTGGCACCTCTCCCCGAGTCCTGGGTAACTATTAATGCAGAGAGGAAACCGGTCGGCTTCCTGGTGGATACGGGAGCCCAATACTCAGTTCTCAATCCAAAATTTGGGCCGATGTCCAAAAAGACTAGCTTGGTCCAGGGAGCCACCAGGACAAAAAGATATTACTGGACTACTAAATGAAAAGTGGACTTGGGAGCCCAACGGGTGTCCCACTCATTTCTGGTGATCCCGGAATGTCTGGCCCCTTTATTAGGAAGAGACCTATTGGCCAAAGTCAATGTGCAAATTCACTTTGATTCTGGGGGGATATCAGTCACAGATGGGCTTGGACAACCAATTCATGTTTTATCCCCGGCACTGAGAGATGAGTACAGACTATATTCACCAAAGCCCCCTGCAGCTGTGGATCCTGCTATGCAACAGTGGATTCAGAAATACCCTCCGGCCTGGGCAGAGACAGCGGGAGTAGGACTGGCAAGACCTCCCATTGTTGTTGAATTAAAAGCAAATGCTACTCCTGTGAGGGTGAAACAGTATCCCATGAGCCAGGAGGCCTAGCAAGGAATTATGCCACACATACAGCGCCTCCTAAAGGCAGGAATTCTCAAAAAGTGCCGGTCCCCATGGAATACTCCCCTATTACCTGCGAAAAAGCCCAGGGGAACAGACTTTAGACCAGTCCAAGATCTTCGTGAAGTCAACAAACAGGTGAGTGACACTCATCCCACTGTCCCTCACCCATATACCCTCCTGAGCAGCTTGTCACCAGACTATGTTTGGTATACAATCTTGGACTTGAAAGATGCCTTTTTCAGTTTGCCTCTGGCTCCCCAGAGTCAGGAGATCTTCGCATTTGAATGGACTGATGAGGACAGCCAAACTGTGGGGCAGCTGACCTGGACTCGCCTTCCACAGGGATTCAAAAACTCACCGACGTTGTTCAATGAGGCTCTGGGTGAAGATCTCTGTGAGTACCGAACCAGCCACCCGGATGTTGTTCTATTACAGTATGTAGATGACCTCATGCTGGCCGCTACTACTAAAGAGGTATGCCTAAAAGCTACAGGCGATCTCCAAACTTTGGGGACATTGGGGTACTGGGCTAGTGCGAAGAAGGCCCAAATTGCTAGACAGGAAGTCATTTATTTGGGATATAAAATAAAACAGGGGCAGAGATAGTTGACTCAGGCTATGAAAGAGACTATTCTACGGATCCCCGAGCCAACAACTCCCCGGCAGGTGAGGGAGTTTTTAGGGATGGTTGGGTACTGCAGGCTATGGATTATGGGGTTTGCTGAAAAGGCCCAACCTCTATATGAAGGAAGCAGAGAAAACAGAGACTGGACTTGGACTGAGCCAATGAGGCGGGCATTTCAGGAACTTCGACAGGCATTACTGGAAGCCCCAGCCCTTGCTCTTCCAGACCCAGCTAAGCCGTTTCAACTGTTTGTGGATGAAAAGCAGGGAGTAGGAAAGGGAGTCCTGATGCAACAATGGGGACCTTGGAGGTGGCCTGTGGCATATCTCTCTAAACGAGTGGACCCAGTGGCTGCGGGATGGCCACCCTGTCTCCGTATCATTGCGGCTGCTGCTCTCCTTGTCCATGATGCTGACAACTGACTTATGGACAGAGCCTCCTAGGCTACACTCCTCATGCGATAGAGGGGATCCTCAAACAGCCACCGGGTAAGTGGATTTCTAATGTTAACCCACTACCAGGCCCTGCTGCTGGATGCTCCCCAAATATCCTTTCAGACACCTTGTTTTCTAAACCCTGCCACTCTGCTGCCCATCCTGGAGGAGGACGGGCCCCTCCATGACTGTGTTGAAGTGTTAGCTAAGGTAACCACCATACAAAAAGACCTCAGCGACTTGCCATTAAAAAACAGTGAGCTGATATGGTTCACGGATGGGAGCAGTTATATAAAGGATGGACAGAGAAAAGTGAGGGCAGCCATAGTAGACAACACTGGGAGGGTCATCTGGGCTGAGGCTTTACCCCCTGGAACATCCACCCAAAAAGCAGAACTGATAGCTGTGATACAAGCACTAGAGAGGGCAAAAGGAAGAAGAGTCACGATTTATACTGACAGCTGATATGCATTCGGCACTGCACATGTTCAAGGCCCTATATATAAAGAACGGGGGCTTCTGATGGCAGAGGGAAAAGAGATTAAAAATTTGCCTGAGATTTGCAGACTCCTGGCAGCGGTCCACTTGCCCCAGGCGGTATCCATAGTACATGTCCCAGGACACCAGAAAGGAGAGGATGCCCGGGCCCAAGGGAACCATGCTGCCAATGCAGCAGCCCGTGAGGCAGCTTCTGGAGATTACAGGACCCCTGTACTGACTGTAGGATTGCCACCACTGGGGATGGGAACACTTCCCCCAAGCCCCATATACTCCCCCTCTGATTTACGCTGGGTGCAAGATAATACCACCCATCCTGTTGGTGAAAACGGATGGTATCAGAACCAAGATGACAACCTGTTACTCCCTGCCAACATGGGCAAACATCTCTGTACCCATTTACATCAAACCACCCATTTGGGAGAGAAAAAGACTTTGACACTCCTACAAATGGCACAGCTGTGGTTTCCCCAACAGAAGAAAACCATCCAGGATACAGTCCGCACCTGCACGGCCTGTCAGATGATGAGACTGGGAAAAGGACAGCACGCAGGTGTAAGATATTGGGGGGGAAGGCCAGGACATCATTGGGAGATAGATTTCACGGAGGTAAGACCAGGCAAGTATGGGTATCGTTACCTGCTAGTTTTGTTTGATACGTTTTCCGGGTGGGTAGAAGCTTACCCCACTAAAAAGGAGACAGCGGTAGTGGTGGCTAAGAAACTCCTAGAAGAGATTATACCTAGGTTTGGGCTGCCGGTATCTATAGGCTCTGACAATGGACCTGCATTTGTGAGTAAAACTGTGCAGGGACTGGCCTCAGCCCTGGGGACCAAATGGAAGTTACATTGCGAGTACAGTCCCCAGAGCTCAGGACAGGTAGAAAGCATGAATTGGACTCTAAAAGAAACTTTAACAAAACTGGCAATTGAGACTGGCAGGGACTGGGTGACCCTCCTTCCCTTCGTGCTTTTTCAGGCGCACAATACCCCATATAAACTAGGTCTGACTCCCTTTGAAATTGTATATGGAAGTCCACCCCCCATTTGTCCAGTGTCTGAAGGAAAGAGTAAACCACCTCTTTTGTTACGTGCCTTCCAATAGGAGATGCTAGCTTTGAGTAAGGTGCATAAACATATCTGGTCACTGATACAGAAAATTTATGAGAGCCAGAATGAAGGGACAATCCCGTCCCATGATATAGGACCGGGGGATTGGGTTTGGGTCAAGAGACATCAGTCAAAGACCTTGGAACCAAGATGGAAGGGCCCTTATGTTGTTCTCCTTACCACCCCTACTGCCCTCAAGGTGGACGGAATTGGACCCCGGATACACTGCAGCCACTCACGGGGCGCCACCCCCGAAGAACAAGAGAGGGCCCAAAGAGAATGGAAGCCGATACTGCATTACTCCAATCCCTTAAAATTGAAACTCGCCTGGCAGCAGGTCTTGGATGGATCAACCTGACTCTTCTGATAATAGCCACCTTCCTGGACCCCAGGACCATCAGTGCTAACCCTCATCAACCAATGAACCTGACTTGGATGATTCTGAGCGCAACTACAGGAGAAGTAATTAACTCCACCTCGGCCATTCATCCCCAAAACACCTGGTGGCCGGACTTGGAGTTCGACCTCTGTCTTTTGGCCATGGGATCATGGGACATTGGCGACTGGGAGGGAAGGACACACAGCAAGCCTGAATGTGGGGCTGGCATTAACAGGTGTAATACTCGACCCTCCACTAACTCAGGGCCTGGGTGCAGCCACTTCATCCAACGGCCAAGCTTGTGGAAAACACCCTTCTATGTGTGCCCCGGAGGAAGACGGGACTGGGCAACCGTCAATAACTGCGGGGCGGGGGGGTGGCTAATGAGTTTTATTGCGCCAACTGGGGATGCGAGTCAAAGGGGACAGTCCATTGGGAGCCCCCTATTCATGGGGACTTGATTACCTTGGGTCGTGTTCTGGGGCCCGCTGGGCTAACTGGGGGACATAGAAGGGGGTCCGTCATAACTGGGCCTTGTATGAATTTTCTTTGCAAGCTGGTAAGGCTCAAATTCTCAACTGAAGGGAAGAGGTTCCCCGGTTGGGAAGCTGGACAGTCCTAGGGCCTTCGGTTATATCAGTCAGGATATAACAGTGGGTTGCTGTTCACCGTCAGGTTAAATGTAGGACCCATACAGTCCAACTCAGGGCATAGGGCCCAATTCAGTCCTAGTGCCACTAGATCCTACCCACGCTCCCATTCGGCCTGCACACACCCCCGCCCGAGCGTCCACCCAAACGCCTTCCAGGCCCTACATTACTAATACAAGCAACTCCCCTCCAGTTAGCCATACGGGACCTAGCATTAAAGATGAGCAGGACCCATTATTTAATACGATAATCAACTCCTATTGGGTTCTAAATTCCACATGCCCAGATCTGACTAGCAGTTGCTGGTTATGTTATGACATCAAACCCCCTTATTATGAAGGTATAGCTGTCCCAGGAAGTTACAGTCCAACCCAAAACCACGCAGCTTGCCAATGGCAGCAAAAAGGAAACACCAGATTAATCCTCCAACAAGTAACCGGGTGGGGCCTTTGCATAGGAAATGTCCCCAAAACCTATCAATACCTCTGCAAGTCTATAAATTCTACAGTGACAAACAGGTACCTGATGCCTCCCCAGGACAACTGGTGGGCCTGCTCCACAGGTTTAGCCCCTTGTGTTCACGGGCGGGTGTTAAATAATTCCAAAGATTTCTGTGTATTGGTACTATTAGTCCCCCGACTGTTCTATCACTCCAATAATGAAATCCTCCCAAAACTAGAAGCTTCACACCAGTCTAAGAGAGAGCCAGTCTCAGCCTCAACCCTCACAGTCCTACTGGGGTTAGGGGCATCTGGGGCGGAACTGGGACATTCTCTTTAACAATGCAGAATCAACACTATTCTAGCCTAAGAGCAGCCATTGATCTTGATATCGAAAGATTAGAAAGCTCAATCAGCCACCTTGAAAAGTCCCTTACTTTACTATCAGAAGTGGTTTTTCAGAACAGGAGGGGCCTAGACTTGATCTTCCTGCAAGGAGGCGGATTATGTGAGGCCTTAGGAGAAGAATGTTGCTTCTATGCAGACCACTCTGGGGTGGTAAGAGAGTCTATGGCAAAAGTGAGAGAAGGATTAGCACTGTGCAAGAGAGAGTGAGAAGCCCAACAGGGATGGTTCGAGTCCTGGTTCCATCAATCTCCTTGGCTAACAACACCAATTTCTACCTTGCTCGGGCTGCTCATTATACTCCTACTCATTCTTAATTTCAGCCCATGTATTTTAAACAGATTAATAACCTTTGTAAGAGAACGTGTCAGTACAGTTCAGGTAATGGTATTAAGACAACAATACCAGGCAGATTCCTCTCCATGATCAAAGGACAAGGGGGGAATGTTGAGGCCTGACAGAGGCCATGACTAAAATAGGCTTGAGCAAGCATCCCGGAAACAGCTGAGACACTGCCCAGGCGGGATAAATATTAATTACTCCCGACAGGAGGACCCAGCCTGTCAGCATGCTCCCCATAGCCTTGTCTGTACCAATCGGGACGGGGGTAGAAATATCCTAAGAAAGCCTGTGCATGCAAAAATCTAGCCAATTAGTAGATGCAAAGAAACCCTTGTAACCAATCCAACCTTGCCAATTCCCTGTCTTTGTCCTAAACCTATAAATACTACGGTAACACAGGGCTTGGGGTTCTGGCTTTATTCCACTGTGTTGGATGTAGCCAGGGCCCTGGCTCGAGCTAGCAATAAATTCCCTTTCTGTGTTTGCATTGCCGTGACTGTCTTGTTTTCTCAGCTGTGGGGAATTGGACTGCGGGCATAACACATCACCCTCTGCCCCCCCACCCCCACCCACCGTGAATGCCGTAAACTCTTTTTCCAGCCAATGGAGACTGAGTTCTCTTGCCTGAGCTTCTTTTGAGATTCTCTGTATTTTCTGGATTTATATGCTGTTTTTAACAGAGCTGTAGATTGTTTTCCTCTAAGTGTTAATCGATAAAACCCATGGTTGGCGCTACATTTCCCGAGCATTAACGACCTTCACAATGCTGTGCAGCCCTCACAACTATCTAGTTGTTTGGGGCCCTTTCACTCTCCGAGCCCCTATCCTCCACCCCGAGCAAATCCTGTATTCACCGCAAAAACACCCTGTTCCTCCCTCGCCCCTGACAACGTTGAATCCTCTTATAACTGAGTGTCTTCCCCTATCCTGGCTGTCTCCAGTCACTGCCCATGAACAAAATCTTAGAAAAGGTGGTGTCATTAGGCTCCACACATATTTTAAGAGTAGACTTGGCAATTCTTGTCTTTCTATTACCTTTCAGGCAGCCTTTGTGTATCGGAAAGGGCAGTGCAGCTGATTTCAAGATTCCATTGGTAAAAGGAGACCCTTGTGGCAAATAATCTCCAGCTAGGAACTACTGTCATGCGACGTCTCAGCCAGAAAAGAAATGCAGAGCTCTTCCTCAGGCACAAACAAAGTCACCAAAAGAAGCCAAGAAAGAGAGTGGGCAAAATGAGCACGCCAACAGCCGGAAAAGTGCTGTCTAAACCTCATGAGTCAAGGCTAGAGGAAGACCCAACATCCCTGTGGACCAAACATGTCTGGATAATTCCTGTACAGTAAGAAGAGAAGTAAGCTACGAAGTTGCAAGAAGAGGCGATACACATGGCCAGTGCAGCCTAGACCTACAAGATAGACCTGAGAGTTATAGCCTAGTAGACCTGGCCTAGACGTTGCATGGAGAGGCAGTACACACAGCCTGACCACTCCAATGAGAATATGCACCAGCCAAAGAAAACACTGTGGAGAGTGCAGTAACGGTCATCCCCATGGGCCGTGTCTGGACTGCTGACAGCCTTCCCTGGGCAGCCCACGAGGGAGCAGATTCCCAGCATGTTCACCAAAGACGGTTCTGTATAGGACCATCCAGGAGCCTCAGGTACATCTCTTTAGGAGCAGTGGCGGATTTCAGATGGACTCTCACATCATGTGCAATGCAATGGTTCCTGGCATGGTAAACGCCCACCTGTGGGGCCCAAAGGCAAGGTTGCAGAGGCGCCTGAGACACAAACTCCATTCAGCCTCTCCTCACTGGGATGCCTAAGGCTGTGGCTCCCAGAGGGGAGAGCAGCACTCGCCCGACCCTGTGGTCAGTGCTGGAAGTGCAGGCTGCACCTCACTCCCCTTCACTGGGTCACTGTTGGCAGAACAGGGTTAACCTACTACAGGGTAGAAATCCAAACTGAAATGCAACCAAACCTCCCACAAGGCCTCCAAAAGTGTGAAGGAGCGATGAACTGAAAAACGGAGGGGGTGACATGAATGCCGATGGAAACTGGACACTTTACACCAAATTCGCTTCAAATTTTCCTGAGACCTATTCTCCCTGCCAACCGTCTCATAAATCCAGAAGAAACTCGAGCAGAGGCTAGGCATGGGCTTTGAGTCTTCACATACAATACAGAAAGACAAGGCACAAAAAGGCAATCCTGTGGACTGTGTAAATTCAAACGTCTCTGCTCTGGAATAGACCTTATGAAAAGAAAGCAAAGGACACGTCACACACTGGCAGACAAATACTTGCAAACACACAGCTGATAAAGGATTTGTCTCCAAAGAGAACACAAACAAGGGTACTAAAACGAGGGAAAAGGGCACTAATAGATGGAGAAATATACCATGTTCATGGATCAGAAGAATCAATATAGTGAAAATGAGTATACTACCCAAAGCAATTTACAAATTCAATGCAATCCCTATCAAGCTATCAGCCACATTTTTTACAGAACTACAACAAATAATTTCAAGATTTGTATGGAAATACAAAAAACCTCGAATAGCCAAAGCAATCTTGAGAAAGAAGAATGGAACTGGAGGAATCAACTTGCCTGACTTCAGGCTCTACTACAAAGCCACAGTCATCAAGACAGTATGGTACTGACACAAAGACAGACATATAGATCAATGGAACAAAATAGAAAGCCCAGAGATAAATCCACACACCTATGGACACCTTATCTTTGACAAAGGAGGCAAGAATATACAATGGAGTAAAGACAATCTCTTTAACAAGTGGGGCTGGGAAAACTGGTCAACCACTTGTAAAAGAATGAAACTAGATCACTTCCTAACACCACACACAAAAATAAACTCAAAATGGATTAAAGATCTAAATATAATATCAGAAACTATAAAACTCCTAGAGGAGAACATAGGCAAAACACTCTCCGACATAAATCACAGCAGGATTCTCTATGATCCACCTCCCAGAATTCTGGAAATAAAAGCAAAAAAAAACAAATGGGATCTAATTAAAATTAAAAGCTTCTGCACAACAAAGGAAACTATAAGCAAGGTAAAAAGACAGCCTTCTGAATGGGAGAAAATAATAGCAAATGAAGCAACTGACAACTATTCTCAAAAATATACAAGCAACTTATGCAGCTCAATTCCAGAAAAATAAACAACCCAATCAAAAAATGGGCCAAAGAACTAAATAGACATTTCTCCAAAGAAGACATACGGATGGCTAACAAACACATGAAAAGATGCTCAACATCACTCATTATTAGAGAAATGCAAATCAAAACCACAATGAGGTACCACTTCACACCAGTCAGAATGGCTGCGATCCAAAAATCTGCAAGCAATAAATGCTGGAGAGGGTGTGGAGAAAAGGGAACCCTCCTACACTGTTGGTGGGAATGCAAACTAGTACAGCCACTATGGAGAACAGTGTGGAGATTCCTTAAAAAATTGCAAATAGAACTACCTTATGACCAGCAATCCCACTGCTGGGCATACACACCGAGGAAACCAGAATTGAAAGAGACACATGTACCCCAATGTTCATCGCAGCACTGTTTATAATAGTCAGGACATGGACACAACCTAGATGTCCATCAGCAGATGAATGGATAAGAAAGCTGTGGTACATATACACAATGGAGTATTACTCAGCCGTTAAAAAGAATTCATTTGAATCAGTTCTGATGAGATGGATGAAACTGGAGCTGATTATACAGAGTGAAGTAAGCCAGAAAGAAAAACAACAATACAGTATACTAATATATATATATGGAATTTAGGAAGACCTGTATGCAAGACAGGTAAAGGGACACAGATGTGTATAACGGACTTTTGGACTCAGAGGGAGAGGGAGTGGGTGGGATGATTTGGGAGAATGACATTCTAACATGTATACTATCATGTAAGAATTGAATTGCCAGTCTATGTCTGACGCAGGATGCAGCATGCTTGGGGCTGGTGCATGGGGATGACCCAGAGAGATGTTATGAGGAGGGAGGAGGGAGGGGGGTTCATGCTTGGGAACGCATGTAAGAATTAAAGATTTTAAAATTTTAAAAATAAAAAACTAAAAATAAAAATAAATAAATAAATAAATAAATAAATCAGCTGGGAAAAAAAAATAAAATAAAATAAAATAAAAAAATAAAAAAAAATAAAACGAGGGAAAGCTCTGATGGGGCACCAGGCCAAGGAAGGTACTTGGAGAGTATACCGAATGATGACCAGCACCGAGGGCCTGAGAAACCCCGGCTAGCTTTGTGTCACGGACCTCAGCAACGAACACAGGAAATGATGTCAGTTCCCGCAACAGAACCCAACAGAACCCGGAACCTGGGTATCCAGGCCTCCACAGCGGAGAGGAAACCCCAGCGAGATTGCTTACTGCCAAGATGTTCTCTTGTTTGCCCATGCCCAGAGGCCGAGGCCTCAGCAGACCTCAAAGGGAGAGTGTGTAGGAAAGTGGCCAACTCTGGCTCAGGGCTCCCCCTTGAGGCCTCTGGCCCTTTTCCTGAAGGAACAGAAAGGGAACACCAGGGGCCAAGGCTGGACCAGGCCACCTCTCCCGGCCGACCCCAGTAAACCTGAGTCCTTTCCCTGTGACTCTAGATGGGTTTCTCGGGGTATCTCTACCTCAAGCAAGCCCAGGCGGATGAGGGTCACAAGCCTGTGGGCCGGGTGTGTCCACACCCCAGGGGAGAGTTGGCAGGGCGGGATGAGGAGAGTCCAGGCAGCACCGGCTGCCCAGGTTGACCTCACATTGTCACGGAGTCTCCACCCACCCAGGATGGTGGCGGGGATGCCAGAGCACCCATGAATCTCTGCTCATCCTGGAGCAAAACTTCGAGAGGGCAGAAACAACACTTATACTGGCAAGGCACAGCTCAACAGCAGGGAGGACTGATGGTAACTGGCATTGCAGAGCTTCCCAATGGATCTGGCCGATGACACAGACACCCTGTAAACGTCCACGGAGGAGGGTCACACCACCACCACCCCGCCCGTGAGGCCCAGGGCAGGGTCCAGGTGAACGTGCCCAAGGAGGGGTCAGCCCACTGGGAATGAAGAGAAAGCAGGCAAGGCCTGCTGCCCAGATACCACCCAGGACACACCCCGGGGACCAGTCTGAGTCTGCGACACGCCTCGGCACACCCGGCTCTGACCCAGAGGTTCGAGAACCCCTGCCTCTGAGGCAGGAGGAGGACCTGGAGCCCAGCACGGCAGAGCACACAGGTGAGGAGGCTGGGCCTGTGCATGTGAGTGTGTGGGGAGGGGGTGCTGACCTACACAGCGTGGGGTACCCCAGAGCTGGGGCTGGGCCGGGACCAAAGGCTGGCCTCACATCACCCATCTTTCACACTGCAGTCCCAGAAGGCATCCTATTGTGACTTCCTCGAGTGGGACTTGTCTTCAAAGTTCAGGGAAGAATTCTGTCTGCGCAGAGGCACAGGGCAAGGCCGGCCATGCGTAATCTTTTCTTCTCTCACAGCTCTAGCACCAGGCCCCAGGTTCAACCAGGCTCCACCTCCAAGACCTGTCTCTACGGAGATGGTTGCTACAGGTGCAGGACCCAGGGATCCACTGAGGGGAGACTGAGACCTGAGATTTCCCCACCCAAAGACACCGGGCCCGCTCGGTATCGGCCAGCACACTGGGAAGATCAGATCTCTGTGCCTGCAGGAACCCCAGCCCCAGGCGCCAATGCTCCAATCCCCCAGGGAGAACCTCCACGTCCACCTACATGTGCAGTTACACCTGCCCCTGCTCGGGCTTTCGCAGGAGAACCTGAGTCAGGTGATAAGCTACCACCCCTGCAAGCAGAGTCTGCCCTGGCTGCTGCCCAAGACTCACATGTGCAGGATGACTGACCCACCCCTGCAGGGAGAATGGGCCCCTACTCTGGACAGAGACCCAGAGCCGTCTCCACTTCCATTTCTGGAAACACCGTGTCCAGGGGAGGGGTTACTTCTGCATCCTCTGCTATGCCCACGGTCCGGTTCCCCAAGACTGAGAGAATAAGACGCTCACAGCAATGCAAAAGCACAAAGGGGTTTTATCGCTCGCTCGAGCTAGGGCTCATGTCTCATCCAGCGCAGGGGAGTTCTGACAAGAGCCCCGAGCTCCGGATTACACTGCTTATATAGCGTGTTCTCTCGGAAAATTTGAGAAACGGCAGTTTCCGGGTTGGGGGACGTCTAATTGGTTACCTTCTGTGCAAGGGTTAGGTGTTGGCTTCTGATTGGTTTCCATTTCCCAGCCTGGCCACGGGTGCTGATTTGCTCATGGGTGGTGGGGTGAGGTCAGGGGATTTCCAAAGGCTCTTGGATTCCCAAAAGCTCTTTTCCTGGAACCTTACAAAATGGAGTTTTTCTGTTAACAAAATGGAGGACCTTAGGTCCTTCATGCTCCATCCCTCGCTGCCCCACCCCCTCACCCCCCGCGGATGCTGTCAACTTTCCCTCAGCCAATGGAGACTGAGTTCCCTTTCCTGAGCTTCTCTTCATTCACTTTCTCTGTATGTTCTTGACTTACACGCTGTTCTTCACAGACTTGTGGACTGTTTTCCTCTAAGTGTCAAGCCATAAAACCCACGGTCGGCGGTACATTTCCAGAGCATTAAGGACCTTCACAATGCTGCGCAGCCCTCACCACTCTCCAGTTGTTGGGGGCCCTTTCATTCTCCCCGCCCCCACCCTCCACCCCCAGCAAATCCTCTATTCACCTCAAGCACTCCCTGTTCCTCCCTCGCCCCTGACAACCTTCAATCCTCTTCTATCTGAGTCTCTTCCCCTAACCTGGATGTCACCAGTCAATGCCAATGAACAAAATCATAGTAAAGGGGGTGTTATTAGACTCCACACATATTTTACGAGTAGACTTGGGAATTCTTGGTTCTCTATTTCCTTTCAGGCACCCTTTGTGTATCGGAAAAGGGCAGGGCAGGTGATTTCAAGATTCCATCGGCAAAACGAGACCCTTATGGCAAATAATCTCCAGCTGGGCACTACTGTCATGCGACGTCTCAGCCAGAAAAGAAACGCTGAACTCTTCCTCAGGCACAAACAAAGTCACCAAAAGAAGCCAGGACAGACAGTGGGTAAAAGGAGCACATCAACAACCGGAAAAGCGCTGTCTCAACCTCATGACACAAGGCTAGAGGAAGACCCAACATCCTTGTGGACCAAACGCACTCTGGAAAATCAATCTACAGTAAAGAAGACAAGCAAGCTCTGAAGTTGCAAGAAGAGGCAATGCACTCGGCCAGCGCAGCCTAGACCTACAAGCTAGACCTGAGAGTTCTAGCCTAGGAGACATGGCCCAGACGCTGCATGGGGAGGCAGTGCACACGGCCTGACCACTCCGAAGAGAACACGCACCAGCCAACGACAACCCTTTGGAGACAGCAGTGACGGTCATCCCCGTGGGCCGTGTCAGGACTGCTGACAGCCTTCCCTGGGCAGCCCACGAAAGACCAGATCCCCAGCATGTCCACAAAAGAGGGCTCCCGGCAGGACCCTCCAGGGGCCTCCGGGACATCTCCTTAGCTGCAGTGGCGGATTTCAGATGGGCTCTCACTTCACCTGCGCTGCAATGGATCCTGTCAGGGTCAACGCCCACCTGGGGGGCCCAAAGGCAAGGTCGCAGAGGCGCCTGAGACACCAAGTCCTTTCAGCCCCTCCTCACTGGGATGCCTAAGGCTGTGGCGCCCAGAGGGGAGAGCAGCACTCGCCTCAGAGGGCCCCACCCTCTGGTCAGTGCTGGAAGTGCAGGCTGCACGTCACTCCCCTTCACAGGGTCCCTGTTGGCAGCACTGGGTCAATCTACTACAGGGCAGAAATCCAAACTGAAATGCAACCACACCTCCCACAAGGCCTCCAAAAGTGTGCAGGAGCGATGAACTGAAAAACGGAGGGGGTGACATGAATGCCGATGGAAACTGGACACTTTACACCAAATTCCCTTCAAATTTTCCTGAGACCTATTCTTCCTGCCAACCGGCTCACAAATCCAGAAGAAACTCGACCAGAGGCTAGGCATGAGCTTTCAGTCTTCACACACAATACAGAAAGACAAGGCACAAAAGGGCGATCCTGCCGACTGTGTAAAATCAAAGGTCTCTGCTCTGCTAAACACCTTATGAAAAGACAGCAAACGACACGTCACACACTGGCAGACAAATACTTCCAAACGCACAGCTGATAAAGGATTTGTCTCCAAAGAGAACACAAACAAGGCTCCTAAACCGAGAGAAACGGCTAAAGGGACAGCAGGCCAAGAAAGGTACATGGAGAGTAAACCGAATGATGCCCAGCACCGAGGGCCTGAGAAACCCCGTCTAGCTTTGTGTCAGGGACCTCGGCAACGGACCCAGGAAATGATGTCACTTCCCGCAACAGAACCCAACAGAACCCGGAACCTGGGTATCCAGGCCTCCACAGCGGAGAAGAGCCCCCAGCCAGGCTGCTCGCTGCCAAGATGTTCTGCTGTTTGCCCCTGCCCACAGGCCGAGGCCTCAGCAGACCTCAAAGGGAGAGTGTGTAGGAACGCGGAAGACGCTGGCTCAGGGACCAACCCCCCCCCCCCGCCCCCAAGCCGGGCGAGAGGCATCTGGCCTTTTGCCCAAAGGAACAGAAAGGGAACACGGGAGCCCCAGGCCGGGCCAGGCCACCTCTCCCGTCCCACCCGGCTAACACTGAGTCCTTTCTCTGTGAGTCTGGGGATGGGTTTTCTCGGGGTATGTCTGCCTCAAGCAAGCCCAGGCAGATGGGGGTCACAAGCCTGTGGGCCGGGTGTGTCCACACCCCAGGGGAGAGCGGGCACGGCGGGATGGGGAGAGTCCAGCCAGCGCCGGCTGCCCAGGCTGACCTCACACCCTCACGGAGTCTCCACCCACCCCGGGGCGGTACGGGGGTGTCACAGCAGGCATGCATCTCTGCTCATTCTGGAAGCAGAAGTTCGACTGTGCAGAAGCAGCAGCCACACTGGCCAGGCGCAGCTTGCCAGCAGGGCTGACTGACGGTCAACGTCATTGCAGAGCTTCCCACTGGATCTGGCCGATGAGGGAGACATCCCGACCACCACCCCCCCGCCCGTGAGGCCCAGTGCAGGCTCCAGGTGAGCATGCCCAAGGAGGGGTCAGCCCACTGGGAATGAAGAGAAAGCAGGCAAGGCCTGCTGCCCAGATACCACCCAGGACACACCCCGGGGACCAGTCTGAGTCTGCGACACGCCTCGGCACACCCGGCTCTGACCCAGAGGCTCGAGAACCCCTGCCTCTGAGGCAGGAGGAGGACCTGGCGCGCAGCACGGCAGAGCACACAGGTGAGGAGGCTGGGCCTGTGCATGTGAGTGTGTGGGGAGGGGGTGCTGACCTACACAGCGTGGGGTACCCCAGAGCTGGGGCTGGGCCGGGACCAAAGGCTGGCCTCACATCACCCATCTTTCACACTGCAGTCCCAGAAGGCATCCTATTGTGACTTCCTCGAGTGGCACTTGTCTTCAAAGTTCAGGGAAGAATTCTGTCTGCGCTGAGGCACAGGGCAAGGCCGGCCATGCGTAATCTTTTCTTCTCTCACAGCTCTAGCACCAGGCCCCAGGTTCAACCAGGCTCCACCTCCAAGACCTGTCTCTACGGAGATGGTTGCTACAGGTGCAGGACCCAGGGATCCACTGAGGGGAGACTGAGACCTGAGATTTCCCCACCCAAAGACACCGGGCCCGCTCGGTATCGGCCAGCACATTGGGAAGATCAGATCTCTGTGCCTGCAGGAACCCCAGCCCCAGGCGCCAATGCTCCAATCCCCCAGGGAGAACCTCCACGTCCACCTACATGTGCAGTTACACCTGCCCCTGCTCGGGCTTTCGCAGGAGAACCTGAGTCAGGTGATAAGCTACCACCCCTGCAAGCAGAGTCTGCCCTGGCTGCTGCCCAAGACTCACACGTGCAGGATGACTGACCCACCCCTGCAGGGAGAATGGGCCCCTGCTCTGGACAGAGACCCAGAGCCGTCTCCACTTCCATTTCTGGAAACACCGTGTCCAGGGGAGGGGTTACTTCTGCATCCTCTGCTATGCCCACGGTCCGGTTCCCCAAGACTGAGAGAATAAGACGCTCACAGCAATGCAAAAGCACAAAGGGGTTTTATCGCTCGCTCGAGCTAGGGCTCATGTCTCATCCAGCGCAGGGGAGTTCTGACAAGAGCCCCGAGCTCCGGATTACACTGCTTATATAGCGTGTTCTCTCGGAAAATTTGAGAAACGGCAGTTTCCGGGTTGGGGGACGTCTAATTGGTTACCTTCTGTGCAAGGGTTAGGTGTTGGCTTCTGATTGGTTTCCATTTCCCAGCCTGGCCACGGGTGCTGATTTGCTCATGGGTGGTGGGGTGAGGTCAGGGGATTTCCAAAGGCTCTTGGATTCCCAAAAGCTCTTTTCCTGGAACCTTACAAAATGGAGTTTTTCTGTTAACAAAATGGAGGACCTTAGGTCCTTCATGCTCCATCCCTCGCTGCCCCACCCCCTCACCCCCCGCGGATGCTGTCAACTTTCCCTCAGCCAATGGAGACTGAGTTCCCTTTCCTGAGCTTCTCTTCATTCACTTTCTCTGTATGTTCTTGACTTACACGCTGTTCTTCACAGACTTGTGGACTGTTTTCCTCTAAGTGTCAAGCCATAAAACCCACGGTCGGCGGTACATTTCCAGAGCATTAAGGACCTTCACAATGCTGCGCAGCCCTCACCACTCTCCAGTTGTTGGGGGCCCTTTCATTCTCCCCGCCCCCACCCTCCACCCCCAGCAAATCCTCTATTCACCTCAAGCACTCCCTGTTCCTCCCTCGCCCCTGACAACCTTCAATCCTCTTCTATCTGAGTCTCTTCCCCTAACCTGGATGTCACCAGTCAATGCCAATGAACAAAATCATAGTAAAGGGGGTGTTATTAGACTCCACACATATTTTACGAGTAGACTTGGGAATTCTTGGTTCTCTATTTCCTTTCAGGCACCCTTTGTGTATCGGAAAAGGGCAGGGCAGGTGATTTCAAGATTCCATCGGCAAAACGAGACCCTTATGGCAAATAATCTCCAGCTGGGCACTACTGTCATGCGACGTCTCAGCCAGAAAAGAAACGCTGAACTCTTCCTCAGGCACAAACAAAGTCACCAAAAGAAGCCAGGACAGACAGTGGGTAAAAGGAGCACATCAACAACCGGAAAAGCGCTGTCTCAACCTCATGACACAAGGCTAGAGGAAGACCCAACATCCTTGTGGACCAAACGCACTCTGGAAAATCAATCTACAGTAAAGAAGACAAGCAAGCTCTGAAGTTGCAAGAAGAGGCAATGCACTCGGCCAGCGCAGCCTAGACCTACAAGCTAGACCTGAGAGTTCTAGC
This sequence comes from Ovis canadensis, assembly GCF_042477335.2. NCBI lineage: Eukaryota > Metazoa > Chordata > Mammalia > Artiodactyla > Bovidae > Ovis > Ovis canadensis. The sequence continues at coordinate 10,408,520 of NC_091253.1, forward strand.
CTAGGAGACATGGCCCAGACGCTGCATGGGGAGGCAGTGCACACGGCCTGACCACTCCGAAGAGAACACGCACCAGCCAACGACAACCCTTTGGAGACAGCAGTGACGGTCATCCCCGTGGGCCGTGTCAGGACTGCTGACAGCCTTCCCTGGGCAGCCCACGAAAGACCAGATCCCCAGCATGTCCACAAAAGAGGGCTCCCGGCAGGACCCTCCAGGGGCCTCCGGGACATCTCCTTAGCTGCAGTGGCGGATTTCAGATGGGCTCTCACTTCACCTGCGCTGCAATGGATCCTGTCAGGGTCAACGCCCACCTGGGGGGCCCAAAGGCAAGGTCGCAGAGGCGCCTGAGACACCAAGTCCTTTCAGCCCCTCCTCACTGGGATGCCTAAGGCTGTGGCGCCCAGAGGGGAGAGCAGCACTCGCCTCAGAGGGCCCCACCCTCTGGTCAGTGCTGGAAGTGCAGGCTGCACCTCACTCCCCTTCACAGGGTCCCTGTTGGCAGCACTGGGTCAATCTACTACAGGGCAGAAATCCAAACTGAAATGCAACCACACCTCCCACAAGGCCTCCAAAAGTGTGCAGGAGCGATGAACTGAAAAACGGAGGGGGTGACATGAATGCCGATGGAAACTGGACACTTTACACCAAATTCCCTTCAAATTTTCCTGAGACCTATTCTCCCTGCCAACCGGCTCACAAATCCAGAAGAAACTCGACCAGAGGCTAGGCATGAGCTTTCAGTCTTCACACACAATACAGAAAGGCAAGGCACAAAAGGACGATCCTGCCGACTGTGTAAAATCAAAGGTCTCTGCTCTGCTAAACACCTTATGAAAAGACAGCAAACGACACGTCACACACTGGCAGACAAATACTTCCAAACGCACAGCTGATAAAGGATTTGTCTCCAAAGGGAACACAAACAAGGCTCCTAAACCGAGAGAAACGGCCAAAGGGACAGCAGGCCAAGGAAGGTACATGGAGAGTAAACCGAATGATGCCCAGCACCGAGGGCCTGAGAAACCCCGTCTAGCTTTGTGTCAGGGAGCACGGCAACGGACACAGGAAATGATGTCACTTCCCGCAACAGAACCCAACAGAACCCGGAACCTGGGTATCCAGGCCTCCACAGCGGAGAAGAGCCCCCAGCCAGGCTGCTCGCTGCCAAGATGTTCTGCTGTTTGCCCCTGCCCACAGGCCGAGGCCTCAGCAGACCTCAAAGGGAGAGTGTGTAGGAACGCGGAAGATGCTGGCTCAGGGACCAACCCCCCCCCCCCGCCCCCAAGCCGGGCGAGAGGCATCTGGCCTTTTGCCCAAAGGAACAGAAAGGGAACACGGGAGCCCCAGGCCGGGCCAGGCCACCTCTCCCGTCCCACCCGGCTAACACTGAGTCCTTTCTCTGTGAGTCTGGGGATGGGTTTTCTCGGGGTATGTCTGCCTCAAGCAAGCCCAGGCAGATGTGGGTCACAAGCCTGTGGGCCGGGTGTGTCCACACCCCAGGGGAGAGCGGGCACGGCGGGATGGGGAGAGTCCAGCCAGCGCCGGCTGCCCAGGCTGACCTCACACCCTCACGGAGTCTCCACCCACCCCGGGGCGGTACGGGGGTGTCACAGCAGCCATGCATCTCTGCTCATTCTGGAAGCAGAAGTTCGACTGTGCAGAAGCAGCAGCCACACTGGCCAGGCGCAGCTTGCCAGCAGGGCTGACTGACGGTCAACGTCATTGCAGAGCTTCCCACTGGATCTGGCCGATGAGGGAGACATCCCGACCACCACCCCCCCGCCCGTGAGGCCCAGTGCAGGCTCCAGGTGAGCATGCCCAAGGAGGGGTCAGCCCACTGGGAATGAAGAGAAAGCAGGCAAGGCCTGCTGCCCAGATACCACCCAGGACACACCCCGGGGACCAGTCTGAGTCTGCGACACGCCTCGGCACACCCGGCTCTGACCCAGAGGCTCGAGAACCCCTGCCTCTGAGGCAGGAGGAGGACCTGGCGCGCAGCACGGCAGAGCACACAGGTGAGGAGGCTGGGCCTGTGCATGTGAGTGTGTGGGGAGGGGGTGCTGACCTACACAGCGTGGGGTACCCCAGAGCTGGGGCTGGGCCGGGACCAAAGGCTGGCCTCACATCACCCATCTTTCACACTGCAGTCCCAGAAGGCATCCTATTGTGACTTCCTCGAGTGGCACTTGTCTTCAAAGTTCAGGGAAGAATTCTGTCTGCGCTGAGGCACAGGGCAAGGCCGGCCATGCGTAATCTTTTCTTCTCTCACAGCTCTAGCACCAGGCCCCAGGTTCAACCAGGCTCCACCTCCAAGACCTGTCTCTACGGAGATGGTTGCTACAGGTGCAGGACCCAGGGATCCACTGAGGGGAGACTGAGACCTGAGATTTCCCCACCCAAAGACACCGGGCCCGCTCGGTATCGGCCAGCACATTGGGAAGATCAGATCTCTGTGCCTGCAGGAACCCCAGCCCCAGGCGCCAATGCTCCAATCCCCCAGGGAGAACCTCCACGTCCACCTACATGTGCAGTTACACCTGCCCCTGCTCGGGCTTTCGCAGGAGAACCTGAGTCAGGTGATAAGCTACCACCCCTGCAAGCAGAGTCTGCCCTGGCTGCTGCCCAAGACTCACACGTGCAGGATGACTGACCCACCCCTGCAGGGAGAATGGGCCCCTGCTCTGGACAGAGACCCAGAGCCGTCTCCACTTCCATTTCTGGAAACACCGTGTCCAGGGGAGGGGTTACTTCTGCATCCTCTGCTATGCCCACGGTCCGGTTCCCCAAGACTGAGAGAATAAGACGCTCACAGCAATGCAAAAGCACAAAGGGGTTTTATCGCTCGCTCGAGCTAGGGCTCATGTCTCATCCAGCGCAGGGGAGTTCTGACAAGAGCCCCGAGCTCCGGATTACACTGCTTATATAGCGTGTTCTCTCGGAAAATTTGAGAAACGGCAGTTTCCGGGTTGGGGGACGTCTAATTGGTTACCTTCTGTGCAAGGGTTAGGTGTTGGCTTCTGATTGGTTTCCATTTCCCAGCCTGGCCACGGGTGCTGATTTGCTCATGGGTGGTGGGGTGAGGTCAGGGGATTTCCAAAGGCTCTTGGATTCCCAAAAGCTCTTTTCCTGGAACCTTACAAAATGGAGTTTTTCTGTTAACAAAATGGAGGACCTTAGGTCCTTCATGCTCCATCCCTCGCTGCCCCACCCCCTCACCCCCCGCGGATGCTGTCAACTTTCCCTCAGCCAATGGAGACTGAGTTCCCTTTCCTGAGCTTCTCTTCATTCACTTTCTCTGTATGTTCTTGACTTACGCGCTGTTCTTCACAGACTTGTGGACTGTTTTCCTCTAAGTGTCAAGCCATAAAACCCACGGTCGGCGGTACATTTCCAGAGCATTAAGGACCTTCACAATGCTGCGCAGCCCTCACCACTCTCCAGTTGTTGGGGGCCCTTTCATTCTCCCCGCCCCCACCCTCCACCCCCAGCAAATCCTCTATTCACCTCAAGCACTCCCTGTTCCTCCCTCGCCCCTGACAACCTTCAATCCTCTTCTATCTGAGTCTCTTCCCCTAACCTGGATGTCACCAGTCAATGCCAATGAACAAAATCATAGTAAAGGGGGTGTTATTAGACTCCACACATATTTTACGAGTAGACTTGGGAATTCTTGGTTCTCTATTTCCTTTCAGGCACCCTTTGTGTATCGGAAAAGGGCAGGGCAGGTGATTTCAAGATTCCATCGGCAAAACGAGACCCTTATGGCAAATAATCTCCAGCTGGGCACTACTGTCATGCGACGTCTCAGCCAGAAAAGAAACGCTGAACTCTTCCTCAGGCACAAACAAAGTCACCAAAAGAAGCCAGGACAGACAGTGGGTAAAAGGAGCACATCAACAACCGGAAAAGCGCTGTCTCAACCTCATGACACAAGGCTAGAGGAAGACCCAACATCCTTGTGGACCAAACGCACTCTGGAAAATCAATCTACAGTAAAGAAGACAAGCAAGCTCTGAAGTTGCAAGAAGAGGCAATGCACTCGGCCAGCGCAGCCTAGACCTACAAGCTAGACCTGAGAGTTCTAGCCTAGGAGACATGGCCCAGACGCTGCATGGGGAGGCAGTGCACACGGCCTGACCACTCCGAAGAGAACACGCACCAGCCAACGACAACCCTTTGGAGACAGCAGTGACGGTCATCCCCGTGGGCCGTGTCAGGACTGCTGACAGCCTTCCCTGGGCAGCCCACGAAAGACCAGATCCCCAGCATGTCCACAAAAGAGGGCTCCCGGCAGGACCCTCCAGGGGCCTCCGGGACATCTCCTTAGCTGCAGTGGCGGATTTCAGATGGGCTCTCACTTCACCTGCGCTGCAATGGATCCTGTCAGGGTCAACGCCCACCTGGGGGGCCCAAAGGCAAGGTCGCAGAGGCGCCTGAGACACCAAGTCCTTTCAGCCCCTCCTCACTGGGATGCCTAAGGCTGTGGCGCCCAGAGGGGAGAGCAGCACTCGCCTCAGAGGGCCCCACCCTGTGGTCAGTGCTGGAAGTGCAGGCTGCACCTCACTCCCCTTCACAGGGTCCCTGTTGGCAGCACTGGGTCAATCTACTAGAGGGCAGAAATCCAAACTGAAATGCAACCACACCTCCCACAAGGCCTCCAAAAGTGTGCAGGAGCGATGAACTGAATAACGGAGGGGGTGACATGAATGCCGATGGAAACTGGACACTTTACACCAAATTCCCTTCAAATTTTCCTGAGACCTATTCTCCCTGCCAACCGGCTCACAAATCCAGAAGAAACTCGACCAGAGGCTAGGCATGAGCTTTCAGTCTTCACACACAATACAGAAAGGCAAGGCACAAAAGGACGATCCTGCCGACTGTGTAAAATCAAAGGTCTCTGCTCTGCTAAACACCTTATGAAAAGACAGCAAACGACACGTCACACACTGGCAGACAAATACTTCCAAACGCACAGCTGATAAAGGATTTGTCTCCAAAGGGAACACAAACAAGGCTCCTAAACCGAGAGAAACGGCCAAAGGGACAGCAGGCCAAGGAAGGTACATGGAGAGTAAACCGAATGATGCCCAGCACCGAGGGCCTGAGAAACCCCGTCTAGCTTTGTGTCAGGGACCTCGGCAACGGACCCAGGAAATGATGTCACTTCCCGCAACAGAACCCAACAGAACCCGGAACCTGGGTATCCAGGCCTCCACAGCGGAGAAGAGCCCCCAGCCAGGCTGCTCGCTGCCAAGATGTTCTGCTGTTTGCCCCTGCCCACAGGCCGAGGCCTCAGCAGACCTCAAAGGGAGAGTGTGTGGGAACGCAGAAGACGCTGGCTCAGGGACCACCTCCCCCCGCCCCCACGCCGGGCGAGAGGCATCTGGCCTTTTGCCCAAAGGAACAGAAAGGGAACACGGGAGCCCCAGGCCGGGCCAGGCCACCTCTCCCGTCCCACCCGGCTAACACTGAGTCCTTTCTCTGTGAGTCTGGGGATGGGTTTTCTCGGGGTATGTCTGCCTCAAGCAAGCCCAGGCAGATGGGGGTCACAAGCCTGTGGGCCGGGTGTGTCCACACCCCAGGGGAGAGCGGGCACGGCGGGATGGGGAGAGTCCAGCCAGCGCCGGCTGCCCAGGCTGACCTCACACCCTCACGGAGTCTCCACCCACCCCGGGGCGGTACGGGGGTGTCACAGCAGCCATGCATCTCTGCTCATTCTGGAAGCAGAAGTTCGACTGTGCAGAAGCAGCAGCCACACTGGCCAGGCGCAGCTTGCCAGCAGGGCTGACTGACGGTCAACGTCATTGCAGAGCTTCCCACTGGATCTGGCCGATGAGGGAGACATCCCGACCACCACCCCCCCGCCCGTGAGGCCCAGTGCAAGCTCCAGGTGAGCGTGCCCGAGGAGGGGTCAGCCCACTGGGAATGAAGAGAAAGCAGGCAAGGCCTGCTGCCCAGATACCACCCAGGACACACCCCGGGGACCAGTCTGAGTCTGCGACACGCCTCGGCACACCCGGCTCTGACCCAGAGGCTCGAGAACCCCTGCCTCTGAGGCAGGAGGAGGACCTGGCGCCCAGCACGGCAGAGCACACAGGTGAGGAGGCTGGGCCTGTGCATGTGAGTGTGTGGGGAGGGGGTGCTGACCTACACAGCGTGGGGTACCCCAGAGCTGGGGCTGGGCCGGGACCAAAGGCTGGCCTCACATCACCCATCTTTCACACTGCAGTCCCAGAAGGCATCCTATTGTGACTTCCTCGAGTGGGACTTGTCTTCAAAGTTCAGGGAAGAATTCTGTCTGCGCAGAGGCACAGGGCAAGGCCGGCCATGCGTAATCTTTTCTTCTCTCACAGCTCTAGCACCAGGCCCCAGGTTCAACCAGGCTCCACCTCCAAGACCTGTTTCTACGGAGATGGTTGCTACAAGTGCAGGACCCATGGATCCACTGAGGGGAGACTGAGACCTGAGATTTCCCCACCCAAAGACACCGGGCCCGCTCGGTATCGGCCAGCACACTGGGAAGATCAGATCTCTGTGCCTGCAGGAACCCCAGCCCCAGGCGCCAATGCTCCAATCCCCCAGGGAGAACCTCCATGTCCACCTACATGTGCAGTTACACCTGCCCCTGCTCGGGCTTTCGCAGGAGAACCTGAGTCAGGTGATAAGCTACCACCCCTGCAAGCAGAGTCTGCCCTGGCTGCTGCCCAAGACTCACACGTGCAGGATGACTGACCCACCCCTGCAGGGAGAATGGGCCCCTGCTCTGGACAGAGACCCAGAGCCCTTTCCAATTCCATTTCTGGAAACACCGAGTCCAGGGGAGGGGTTACTTCTGCATCCTCTGCTATGCCCACGGTCCGGTTCCCCAAGACTGAGAGAATAAGACGCTCACAGCAATGCAAAAGCACAAAGGGGTTTTATCGCTCGCTCGAGCTAGGGCTCATGTCTCATCCAGCGCAGGGGAGTTCTGACAAGAGCCCCGAGCTCCGGATTACACTGCTTATATAGCGTGTCCTCTCGGAAAATTTGAGAAACGGCAGTTTCCGGGTTGGGGGTCGTCTAATTGGTTACCTTCTGTGCAAGGGTTAGGTGTTGGCTTCTGATTGGTTTCCATTTCCCAGCCTGGCCACGGGTGCTGATTTGCTCATGGGTGGTGGGGTGAGGTCAGGGGATTTCCAAAGGCTCTTGGATTCCCAAAAGCTCTTTTCCTGGAACCTTACAAAATGGAGTTTTTCTGTTAACAAAATGGAGGACCTTAGGTCCTTCATGCTCCATCCCTCGCTGCCCCACCCCCTCACCCCCCGCGGATGCTGTCAACTTTCCCTCAGCCAGTGGAGACTGAGTTCCCTTTCCTGAGCTTCTCTTCATTCACTTTCTCTGTATGTTCTTGACTTACACGCTGTTCTTCACAGACTTGTGGACTGTTTTCCTCTAAGTGTCAAGCCATAAAACCCACGGTCGGCGGTACATTTCCAGAGCATTAAGGGCCTTCACAATGCTGCGCAGCCCTCACCACTCTCCAGTTGTTGGGGGCCCTTTCATTCTCCCCGCCCCCACCCTCCACCCCCAGCAAATCCTCTATTCACCTCAAGCACTCCCTGTTCCTCCCTCGCCCCTGACAACCTTCAATCCTCTTCTATCTGAGTCTCTTCCCCTAACCTGGATGTCACCAGTCAATGCCAATGAACAAAATCATAGTAAAGGGGGTGTTATTAGACTCCACACATATTTTACGAGTAGACTTGGGAATTCTTGGTTCTCTATTTCCTTTCAGGCACCCTTTGTGTATCGGAAAAGGGCAGGGCAGGTGATTTCAAGATTCCATCGGCAAAACGAGACCCTTATGGCAAATAATCTCCAGCTGGGCACTACTGTCATGCGACGTCTCAGCCAGAAAAGAAACACTGAACTCTTCCTCAGGCACAAACAAAGTCACCAAAAGAAGCCAGGACAGACAGTGGGTAAAAGGAGCACATCAACAACCGGAAAAGCGCTGTCTCAACCTCATGACACAAGGCTAGAGGAAGACCCAACATCCTTGTGGACCAAACGCACTCTGGAAAATCAATCTACAGTAAAGAAGACAAGCAAGCTCTGAAGTTGCAAGAAGAGGCAATGCACACGGCCAGCGCAGCCTAGACCTGCAAGCTAGACCTGAGAGTTCTAGCCTAGGAGACATGGCCCAGACGTTGCATGGGGAGGCAGTGCACACGGCCTGACCACTCCGAAGAGAACACGCACCAGCCAACGACAACCCTTTGGAGACAGCAGTGACGGTCATCCCCGTGGGCCGTGTCTGGACTGCTGACAGCCTTCCCTGGGCAGCCCACGAAAGACCAGATCCCCAGCATGTCCACAAAAGAGGGCTCCCGGCAGGACCCTCCAGGGGCCTCCGGGACATCTCCTTAGCTGCAGTGGCGGATTTCAGATGGGCTCTCACTTCACCTGCGCTGCAATGGATCCTGTCAGGGTCAACGCCCACCTGGGGGGCCCAAAGGCAAGGTCGCAGAGGCGCCTGAGACACCAAGTCCTTTCAGCCCCTCCTCACTGGGATGCCTAAGGCTGTGGCGCCCAGAGGGGAGAGCAGCACTCGCCTCAGAGGGCCCCACCCTCTGGTCAGTGCTGGAAGTGCAGGCTGCACCTCACTCCCCTTCACAGGGTCCCTGTTGGCAGCACTGGGTCAATCTACTACAGGGCAGAAATCCAAACTGAAATGCAACCACACCTCCCACAAGGCCTCCAAAAGTGTGCAGGAGCGATGAACTGAAAAACGGAGGGGGTGACATGAATGCCGATGGAAACTGGACACTTTACACCAAATTCCCTTCAAATTTTCCTGAGACCTATTCTCCCTGCCAACCGGCTCACAAATCCAGAAGAAACTCGACCAGAGGCTAGGCATGAGCTTTCAGTCTTCACACACAGTACAGAAAGGCAGGGCACAAAAGGGCGATCCTGCCGACTGTGTAAAATCAAAGGTCTCTGCTCTGCTAAACACCTTATGAAAAGACAGCAAACGACACGTCACACACTGGCAGACACATACTTCCAAACGCACAGCTGATAAAGGATTTGTCTCCAAAGAGAACACAAACAAGGCTCCTAAACCGAGAGAAACGGCTAAAGGGACAGCAGGCCAAGAAAGGTACATGGAGAGTAAACCGAATGATGCCCAGCACCGAGGGCCTGAGAAACCCCGTCTAGCTTTGTGTCAGGGACCTCGGCAACGGACCCAGGAAATGATGTCACTTCCCGCAACAGAACCCAACAGAACCCGGAACCTGGGTATCCAGGCCTCCACAGCGGAGAAGAGCCCCCAGCCAGACTGCTCGCTGCCAAGATGTTCTGCTGTTTGCCCCTGCCCACAGGCCGAGGCCTCAGCAGACCTCAAAGGGAGAGTGTGTGGGAACGCGGAAGACGCTGGCTCAGGGACCAACCCCCCCGCCCCCGCCCCCACGCCGGGCGAGAGGCATCTGGCCTTTTGCCCAAAGGAACAGAAAGGGAACACGGGAGCCCCAGGCCGGGCCAGGCCACCTCTCCCGTCCCACCCGGCTAACACTGAGTCCTTTCTCTGTGAGTCTGGGGATGGGTTTTCTCGGGGTATGTCTGCCTCAAGCAAGCCCAGGCAGATGGGGGTCACAAGCCTGTGGGCCGGGTGTGTCCACACCCCAGGGGAGAGCGGGCACGGCGGGATGGGGAGAGTCCAGCCAGCGCCGGCTGCCCAGGCTGACCTCACACCCTCACGGAGTCTCCACCCACCCCGGGGCGGTACGGGGGTGTCACAGCAGCCATGCATCTCTGCTCATTCTGGAAGCAGAAGTTCGACTGTGCAGAAGCAGCAGCCACACTGGCCAGGCGCAGCTTGCCAGCAGGGCTGACTGACGGTCAACGTCATTGCAGAGCTTCCCACTGGATCTGGCCGATGAGGGAGACATCCCGACCACCACCCCCCCGCCCGTGAGGCCCAGTGCAAGCTCCAGGTGAGCGTGCCCGAGGAGGGGTCAGCCCACTGGGAATGAAGAGAAAGCAGGCAAGGCCTGCTGCCCAGATACCACCCAGGACACACCCCGGGGACCAGTCTGAGTCTGCGACACGCCTCGGCACACCCGGCTCTGACCCAGAGGCTCGAGAACCCCTGCCTCTGAGGCAGGAGGAGGACCTGGCGCCCAGCACGGCAGAGCACACAGGTGAGGAGGCTGGGCCTGTGCATGTGAGTGTGTGGGGAGGGGGTGCTGACCTACACAGCGTGGGGTACCCCAGAGCTGGGGCTGGGCCGGGACCAAAGGCTGGCCTCACATCACCCATCTTTCACACTGCAGTCCCAGAAGGCATCCTATTGTGACTTCCTCGAGTGGGACTTGTCTTCAAAGTTCAGGGAAGAATTCTGTCTGCGCAGAGGCACAGGGCAAGGCCGGCCATGCGTAATCTTTTCTTCTCTCACAGCTCTAGCACCAGGCCCCAGGTTCAACCAGGCTCCACCTCCAAGACCTGTTTCTACGGAGATGGTTGCTACAGGTGCAGGACCCATGGATCCACTGAGGGGAGACTGAGACCTGAGATTTCCCCACCCAAAGACACCGGGCCCGCTCGGTATCGGCCAGCACACTGGGAAGATCAGATCTCTGTGCCTGCAGGAACCCCAGCCCCAGGCGCCAATGCTCCAATCCCCCAGGGAGAACCTCCATGTCCACCTACATGTGCAGTTACACCTGCCCCTGCTCGGGCTTTCGCAGGAGAACCTGAGTCAGGTGATAAGCTACCACCCCTGCAAGCAGAGTCTGCCCTGGCTGCTGCCCAAGACTCACACGTGCAGGATGACTGACCCACCCCTGCAGGGAGAATGGGCCCCTGCTCTGGACAGAGACCCAGAGCCCTTTCCAATTCCATTTCTGGAAACACCGAGTCCAGGGGAGGGGTTACTTCTGCATCCTCTGCTATGCCCACGGTCCGGTTCCCCAAGACTGAGAGAATAAGACGCTCACAGCAATGCAAAAGCACAAAGGGGTTTTATCGCTCGCTCGAGCTAGGGCTCATGTCTCATCCAGCGCAGGGGAGTTCTGACAAGAGCCCCGAGCTCCGGATTACACTGCTTATATAGCGTGTCCTCTCGGAAAATTTGAGAAACGGCAGTTTCCGGGTTGGGGGTCGTCTAATTGGTTACCTTCTGTGCAAGGGTTAGGTGTTGGCTTCTGATTGGTTTCCATTTCCCAGCCTGGCCACGGGTGCTGATTTGCTCATGGGTGGTGGGGTGAGGTCAGGGGATTTCCAAAGGCTCTTGGATTCCCAAAAGCTCTTTTCCTGGAACCTTACAAAATGGAGTTTTTCTGTTAACAAAATGGAGGACCTTAGGTCCTTCATGCTCCATCCCTCGCTGCCCCACCCCCTCACCCCCCGCGGATGCTGTCAACTTTCCCTCAGCCAGTGGAGACTGAGTTCCCTTTCCTGAGCTTCTCTTCATTCACTTTCTCTGTATGTTCTTGACTTACACGCTGTTCTTCACAGACTTGTGGACTGTTTTCCTCTAAGTGTCAAGCCATAAAACCCACGGTCGGCGGTACATTTCCAGAGCATTAAGGGCCTTCACAATGCTGCGCAGCCCTCACCACTCTCCAGTTGTTGGGGGCCCTTTCATTCTCCCCGCCCCCACCCTCCACCCCCAGCAAATCCTCTATTCACCTCAAGCACTCCCTGTTCCTCCCTCGCCCCTGACAACCTTCAATCCTCTTCTATCTGAGTCTCTTCCCCTAACCTGGATGTCACCAGTCAATGCCAATGAACAAAATCATAGTAAAGGGGGTGTTATTAGACTCCACACATATTTTACGAGTAGACTTGGGAATTCTTGGTTCTCTATTTCCTTTCAGGCACCCTTTGTGTATCGGAAAAGGGCAGGGCAGGTGATTTCAAGATTCCATCGGCAAAACGAGACCCTTATGGCAAATAATCTCCAGCTGGGCACTACTGTCATGCGACGTCTCAGCCAGAAAAGAAACACTGAACTCTTCCTCAGGCACAAACAAAGTCACCAAAAGAAGCCAGGACAGACAGTGGGTAAAAGGAGCACATCAACAACCGGAAAAGCGCTGTCTCAACCTCATGACACAAGGCTAGAGGAAGACCCAACATCCTTGTGGACCAAACGCACTCTGGAAAATCAATCTACAGTAAAGAAGACAAGCAAGCTCTGAAGTTGCAAGAAGAGGCAATGCACACGGCCAGCGCAGCCTAGACCTGCAAGCTAGACCTGAGAGTTCTAGCCTAGGAGACATGGCCCAGACGTTGCATGGGGAGGCAGTGCACACGGCCTGACCACTCCGAAGAGAACACGCACCAGCCAACGACAACCCTTTGGAGACAGCAGTGACGGTCATCCCCGTGGGCCGTGTCTGGACTGCTGACAGCCTTCCCTGGGCAGCCCACGAAAGACCAGATCCCCAGCATGTCCACAAAAGAGGGCTCCCGGCAGGACCCTCCAGGGGCCTCCGGGACATCTCCTTAGCTGCAGTGGCGGATTTCAGATGGGCTCTCACTTCACCTGCGCTGCAATGGATCCTGTCAGGGTCAACGCCCACCTGGGGGGCCCAAAGGCAAGGTCGCAGAGGCGCCTGAGACACCAAGTCCTTTCAGCCCCTCCTCACTGGGATGCCTAAGGCTGTGGCGCCCAGAGGGGAGAGCAGCACTCGCCTCAGAGGGCCCCACCCTCTGGTCAGTGCTGGAAGTGCAGGCTGCACCTCACTCCCCTTCACAGGGTCCCTGTTGGCAGCACTGGGTCAATCTACTACAGGGCAGAAATCCAAACTGAAATGCAACCACACCTCCCACAAGGCCTCCAAAAGTGTGCAGGAGCGATGAACTGAAAAACGGAGGGGGTGACATGAATGCCGATGGAAACTGGACACTTTACACCAAATTCCCTTCAAATTTTCCTGAGACCTATTCTCCCTGCCAACCGGCTCACAAATCCAGAAGAAACTCGACCAGAGGCTAGGCATGAGCTTTCAGTCTTCACACACAGTACAGAAAGGCAGGGCACAAAAGGGCGATCCTGCCGACTGTGTAAAATCAAAGGTCTCTGCTCTGCTAAACACCTTATGAAAAGACAGCAAACGACACGTCACACACTGGCAGACACATACTTCCAAACGCACAGCTGATAAAGGATTTGTCTCCAAAGAGAACACAAACAAGGCTCCTAAACCGAGAGAAACGGCTAAAGGGACAGCAGGCCAAGAAAGGTACATGGAGAGTAAACCGAATGATGCCCAGCACCGAGGGCCTGAGAAACCCCGTCTAGCTTTGTGTCAGGGACCTCGGCAACGGACCCAGGAAATGATGTCACTTCCCGCAACAGAACCCAACAGAACCCGGAACCTGGGTATCCAGGCCTCCACAGCGGAGAAGAGCCCCCAGCCAGACTGCTCGCTGCCAAGATGTTCTGCTGTTTGCCCCTGCCCACAGGCCGAGGCCTCAGCAGACCTCAAAGGGAGAGTGTGTGGGAACGCAGAAGACGCTGGCTCAGGGACCACCTCCCCCCGCCCCCACGCCGGGCGAGAGGCATCTGGCCTTTTGCCCAAAGGAACAGAAAGGGAACACGGGAGCCCCAGGCCGGGCCAGGCCACCTCTCCCGTCCCACCCGGCTAACACTGAGTCCTTTCTCTGTGAGTCTGGGGATGGGTTTTCTCGGGGTATGTCTGCCTCAAGCAAGCCCAGGCAGATGGGGGTCACAAGCCTGTGGGCCGGGTGTGTCCACACCCCAGGGGAGAGCGGGCACGGCGGGATGGGGAGAGTCCAGCCAGCGCCGGCTGCCCAGGCTGACCTCACACCCTCACGGAGTCTCCACCCACCCCGGGGCGGTACGGGGGTGTCACAGCAGCCATGCATCTCTGCTCATTCTGGAAGCAGAAGTTCGACTGTGCAGAAGCAGCAGCCACACTGGCCAGGCGCAGCTTGCCAGCAGGGCTGACTGACGGTCAACGTCATTGCAGAGCTTCCCACTGGATCTGGCCGATGAGGGAGACATCCCGACCACCACCCCCCCGCCCGTGAGGCCCAGTGCAAGCTCCAGGTGAGCGTGCCCGAGGAGGGGTCAGCCCACTGGGAATGAAGAGAAAGCAGGCAAGGCCTGCTGCCCAGATACCACCCAGGACACACCCCGGGGACCAGTCTGAGTCTGCGACACGCCTCGGCACACCCGGCTCTGACCCAGAGGCTCGAGAACCCCTGCCTCTGAGGCAGGAGGAGGACCTGGCGCCCAGCACGGCAGAGCACACAGGTGAGGAGGCTGGGCCTGTGCATGTGAGTGTGTGGGGAGGGGGTGCTGACCTACACAGCGTGGGGTACCCCAGAGCTGGGGCTGGGCCGGGACCAAAGGCTGGCCTCACATCACCCATCTTTCACACTGCAGTCCCAGAAGGCATCCTATTGTGACTTCCTCGAGTGGGACTTGTCTTCAAAGTTCAGGGAAGAATTCTGTCTGCGCAGAGGCACAGGGCAAGGCCGGCCATGCGTAATCTTTTCTTCTCTCACAGCTCTAGCACCAGGCCCCAGGTTCAACCAGGCTCCACCTCCAAGACCTGTTTCTACGGAGATGGTTGCTACAGGTGCAGGACCCATGGATCCACTGAGGGGAGACTGAGACCTGAGATTTCCCCACCCAAAGACACCGGGCCCGCTCGGTATCGGCCAGCACACTGGGAAGATCAGATCTCTGTGCCTGCAGGAACCCCAGCCCCAGGCGCCAATGCTCCAATCCCCCAGGGAGAACCTCCATGTCCACCTACATGTGCAGTTACACCTGCCCCTGCTCGGGCTTTCGCAGGAGAACCTGAGTCAGGTGATAAGCTACCACCCCTGCAAGCAGAGTCTGCCCTGGCTGCTGCCCAAGACTCACACGTGCAGGATGACTGACCCACCCCTGCAGGGAGAATGGGCCCCTGCTCTGGACAGAGACCCAGAGCCCTTTCCAATTCCATTTCTGGAAACACCGAGTCCAGGGGAGGGGTTACTTCTGCATCCTCTGCTATGCCCACGGTCCGGTTCCCCAAGACTGAGAGAATAAGACGCTCACAGCAATGCAAAAGCACAAAGGGGTTTTATCGCTCGCTCGAGCTAGGGCTCATGTCTCATCCAGCGCAGGGGAGTTCTGACAAGAGCCCCGAGCTCCGGATTACACTGCTTATATAGCGTGTCCTCTCGGAAAATTTGAGAAACGGCAGTTTCCGGGTTGGGGGTCGTCTAATTGGTTACCTTCTGTGCAAGGGTTAGGTGTTGGCTTCTGATTGGTTTCCATTTCCCAGCCTGGCCACGGGTGCTGATTTGCTCATGGGTGGTGGGGTGAGGTCAGGGGATTTCCAAAGGCTCTTGGATTCCCAAAAGCTCTTTTCCTGGAACCTTACAAAATGGAGTTTTTCTGTTAACAAAATGGAGGACCTTAGGTCCTTCATGCTCCATCCCTCGCTGCCCCACCCCCTCACCCCCCGCGGATGCTGTCAACTTTCCCTCAGCCAGTGGAGACTGAGTTCCCTTTCCTGAGCTTCTCTTCATTCACTTTCTCTGTATGTTCTTGACTTACACGCTGTTCTTCACAGACTTGTGGACTGTTTTCCTCTAAGTGTCAAGCCATAAAACCCACGGTCGGCGGTACATTTCCAGAGCATTAAGGGCCTTCACAATGCTGCGCAGCCCTCACCACTCTCCAGTTGTTGGGGGCCCTTTCATTCTCCCCGCCCCCACCCTCCACCCCCAGCAAATCCTCTATTCACCTCAAGCACTCCCTGTTCCTCCCTCGCCCCTGACAACCTTCAATCCTCTTCTATCTGAGTCTCTTCCCCTAACCTGGATGTCACCAGTCAATGCCAATGAACAAAATCATAGTAAAGGGGGTGTTATTAGACTCCACACATATTTTACGAGTAGACTTGGGAATTCTTGGTTCTCTATTTCCTTTCAGGCACCCTTTGTGTATCGGAAAAGGGCAGGGCAGGTGATTTCAAGATTCCATCGGCAAAACGAGACCCTTATGGCAAATAATCTCCAGCTGGGCACTACTGTCATGCGACGTCTCAGCCAGAAAAGAAACACTGAACTCTTCCTCAGGCACAAACAAAGTCACCAAAAGAAGCCAGGACAGACAGTGGGTAAAAGGAGCACATCAACAACCGGAAAAGCGCTGTCTCAACCTCATGACACAAGGCTAGAGGAAGACCCAACATCCTTGTGGACCAAACGCACTCTGGAAAATCAATCTACAGTAAAGAAGACAAGCAAGCTCTGAAGTTGCAAGAAGAGGCAATGCACACGGCCAGCGCAGCCTAGACCTGCAAGCTAGACCTGAGAGTTCTAGCCTAGGAGACATGGCCCAGACGTTGCATGGGGAGGCAGTGCACACGGCCTGACCACTCCGAAGAGAACACGCACCAGCCAACGACAACCCTTTGGAGACAGCAGTGACGGTCATCCCCGTGGGCCGTGTCTGGACTGCTGACAGCCTTCCCTGGGCAGCCCACGAAAGACCAGATCCCCAGCATGTCCACAAAAGAGGGCTCCCGGCAGGACCCTCCAGGGGCCTCCGGGACATCTCCTTAGCTGCAGTGGCGGATTTCAGATGGGCTCTCACTTCACCTGCGCTGCAATGGATCCTGTCAGGGTCAACGCCCACCTGGGGGCCCCAAAGGCAAGGTCGCAGAGGCGCCTGAGACACCAAGTCCTTTCAGCCCCTCCTCACTGGGATGCCTAAGGCTGTGGCGCCCAGAGGGGAGAGCAGCACTCGCCTCAGAGGGCCCCACCCTCTGGTCAGTGCTGGAAGTGCAGGCTGCACCTCACTCCCCTTCACAGGGTCCCTGTTGGCAGCACTGGGTCAATCTACTACAGGGCAGAAATCCAAACTGAAATGCAACCACACCTCCCACAAGGCCTCCAAAAGTGTGCAGGAGCGATGAACTGAAAAACGGAGGGGGTGACATGAATGCCGATGGAAACTGGACACTTTACACCAAATTCCCTTCAAATTTTCCTGAGACCTATTCTCCCTGCCAACCGGCTCACAAATCCAGAAGAAACTCGACCAGAGGCTAGGCATGAGCTTTCAGTCTTCACACACAGTACAGAAAGGCAGGGCACAAAAGGGCGATCCTGCCGACTGTGTAAAATCAAAGGTCTCTGCTCTGCTAAACACCTTATGAAAAGACAGCAAACGACACGTCACACACTGGCAGACACATACTTCCAAACGCACAGCTGATAAAGGATTTGTCTCCAAAGAGAACACAAACAAGGCTCCTAAACCGAGAGAAACGGCTAAAGGGACAGCAGGCCAAGAAAGGTACATGGAGAGTAAACCGAATGATGCCCAGCACCGAGGGCCTGAGAAACCCCGTCTAGCTTTGTGTCAGGGACCTCGGCAACGGACCCAGGAAATGATGTCACTTCCCGCAACAGAACCCAACAGAACCCGGAACCTGGGTATCCAGGCCTCCACAGCGGAGAAGAGCCCCCAGCCAGACTGCTCGCTGCCAAGATGTTCTGCTGTTTGCCCCTGCCCACAGGCCGAGGCCTCAGCAGACCTCAAAGGGAGAGTGTGTGGGAACGCAGAAGACGCTGGCTCAGGGACCACCTCCCCCCGCCCCCACGCCGGGCGAGAGGCATCTGGCCTTTTGCCCAAAGGAACAGAAAGGGAACACGGGAGCCCCAGGCCGGGCCAGGCCACCTCTCCCGTCCCACCCGGCTAACACTGAGTCCTTTCTCTGTGAGTCTGGGGATGGGTTTTCTCGGGGTATGTCTGCCTCAAGCAAGCCCAGGCAGATGGGGGTCACAAGCCTGTGGGCCGGGTGTGTCCACACCCCAGGGGAGAGCGGGCACGGCGGGATGGGGAGAGTCCAGCCAGCGCCGGCTGCCCAGGCTGACCTCACACCCTCACGGAGTCTCCACCCACCCCGGGGCGGTACGGGGGTGTCACAGCAGCCATGCATCTCTGCTCATTCTGGAAGCAGAAGTTCGACTGTGCAGAAGCAGCAGCCACACTGGCCAGGCGCAGCTTGCCAGCAGGGCTGACTGACGGTCAACGTCATTGCAGAGCTTCCCACTGGATCTGGCCGATGAGGGAGACATCCCGACCACCACCCCCCCGCCCGTGAGGCCCAGTGCAAGCTCCAGGTGAGCGTGCCCGAGGAGGGGTCAGCCCACTGGGAATGAAGAGAAAGCAGGCAAGGCCTGCTGCCCAGATACCACCCAGGACACACCCCGGGGACCAGTCTGAGTCTGCGACACGCCTCGGCACACCCGGCTCTGACCCAGAGGCTCGAGAACCCCTGCCTCTGAGGCAGGAGGAGGACCTGGCGCCCAGCACGGCAGAGCACACAGGTGAGGAGGCTGGGCCTGTGCATGTGAGTGTGTGGGGAGGGGGTGCTGACCTACACAGCGTGGGGTACCCCAGAGCTGGGGCTGGGCCGGGACCAAAGGCTGGCCTCACATCACCCATCTTTCACACTGCAGTCCCAGAAGGCATCCTATTGTGACTTCCTCGAGTGGGACTTGTCTTCAAAGTTCAGGGAAGAATTCTGTCTGCGCAGAGGCACAGGGCAAGGCCGGCCATGCGTAATCTTTTCTTCTCTCACAGCTCTAGCACCAGGCCCCAGGTTCAACCAGGCTCCACCTCCAAGACCTGTTTCTACGGAGATGGTTGCTACAGGTGCAGGACCCATGGATCCACTGAGGGGAGACTGAGACCTGAGATTTCCCCACCCAAAGACACCGGGCCCGCTCGGTATCGGCCAGCACACTGGGAAGATCAGATCTCTGTGCCTGCAGGAACCCCAGCCCCAGGCGCCAATGCTCCAATCCCCCAGGGAGAACCTCCATGTCCACCTACATGTGCAGTTACACCTGCCCCTGCTCGGGCTTTCGCAGGAGAACCTGAGTCAGGTGATAAGCTACCACCCCTGCAAGCAGAGTCTGCCCTGGCTGCTGCCCAAGACTCACACGTGCAGGATGACTGACCCACCCCTGCAGGGAGAATGGGCCCCTGCTCTGGACAGAGACCCAGAGCCCTTTCCAATTCCATTTCTGGAAACACCGAGTCCAGGGGAGGGGTTACTTCTGCATCCTCTGCTATGCCCACGGTCCGGTTCCCCAAGACTGAGAGAATAAGACGCTCACAGCAATGCAAAAGCACAAAGGGGTTTTATCGCTCGCTCGAGCTAGGGCTCATGTCTCATCCAGCGCAGGGGAGTTCTGACAAGAGCCCCGAGCTCCGGATTACACTGCTTATATAGCGTGTCCTCTCGGAAAATTTGAGAAACGGCAGTTTCCGGGTTGGGGGTCGTCTAATTGGTTACCTTCTGTGCAAGGGTTAGGTGTTGGCTTCTGATTGGTTTCCATTTCCCAGCCTGGCCACGGGTGCTGATTTGCTCATGGGTGGTGGGGTGAGGTCAGGGGATTTCCAAAGGCTCTTGGATTCCCAAAAGCTCTTTTCCTGGAACCTTACAAAATGGAGTTTTTCTGTTAACAAAATGGAGGACCTTAGGTCCTTCATGCTCCATCCCTCGCTGCCCCACCCCCTCACCCCCCGCGGATGCTGTCAACTTTCCCTCAGCCAGTGGAGACTGAGTTCCCTTTCCTGAGCTTCTCTTCATTCACTTTCTCTGTATGTTCTTGACTTACACGCTGTTCTTCACAGACTTGTGGACTGTTTTCCTCTAAGTGTCAAGCCATAAAACCCACGGTCGGCGGTACATTTCCAGAGCATTAAGGGCCTTCACAATGCTGCGCAGCCCTCACCACTCTCCAGTTGTTGGGGGCCCTTTCATTCTCCCCGCCCCCACCCTCCACCCCCAGCAAATCCTCTATTCACCTCAAGCACTCCCTGTTCCTCCCTCGCCCCTGACAACCTTCAATCCTCTTCTATCTGAGTCTCTTCCCCTAACCTGGATGTCACCAGTCAATGCCAATGAACAAAATCATAGTAAAGGGGGTGTTATTAGACTCCACACATATTTTACGAGTAGACTTGGGAATTCTTGGTTCTCTATTTCCTTTCAGGCACCCTTTGTGTATCGGAAAAGGGCAGGGCAGGTGATTTCAAGATTCCATCGGCAAAACGAGACCCTTATGGCAAATAATCTCCAGCTGGGCACTACTGTCATGCGACGTCTCAGCCAGAAAAGAAACGCTGAACTCTTCCTCAGGCACAAACAAAGTCACCAAAAGAAGCCAGGACAGACAGTGGGTAAAAGGAGCACATCAACAACCGGAAAAGCGCTGTCTCAACCTCATGACACAAGGCTAGAGGAAGACCCAACATCCTTGTGGACCAAACGCACTCTGGAAAATCAATCTACAGTAAAGAAGACAAGCAAGCTCTGAAGTTGCAAGAAGAGGCAATGCACACGGCCAGCGCAGCCTAGACCTGCAAGCTAGACCTGAGAGTTCTAGCCTAGGAGACATGGCCCAGACGTTGCATGGGGAGGCAGTGCACACGGCCTGACCACTCCGAAGAGAACACGCACCAGCCAACGACAACCCTTTGGAGACAGCAGTGACGGTCATCCCCGTGGGCCGTGTCAGGACTGCTGACAGCCTTCCCTGGGCAGCCCACGAAAGACCAGATCCCCAGCATGTCCACAAAAGAGGGCTCCCGGCAGGACCCTCCAGGGGCCTCCGGGACATCTCCTTAGCTGCAGTGGCGGATTTCAGATGGGCTCTCACTTCACCTGCGCTGCAATGGATCCTGTCAGGGTCAACGCCCACCTGGGGGCCCCAAAGGCAAGGTCGCAGAGGCGCCTGAGACACCAAGTCCTTTCAGCCCCTCCTCACTGGGATGCCTAAGGCTGTGGCGCCCAGAGGGGAGAGCAGCACTCGCCTCAGAGGGCCCCACCCTCTGGTCAGTGCTGGAAGTGCAGGCTGCACCTCACTCCCCTTCACAGGGTCCCTGTTGGCAGCACTGGGTCAATCTACTACAGGGCAGAAATCCAAACTGAAATGCAACCACACCTCCCACAAGGCCTCCAAAAGTGTGCAGGAGCGATGAACTGAAAAACGGAGGGGGTGACATGAATGCCGATGGAAACTGGACACTTTACACCAAATTCCCTTCAAATTTTCCTGAGACCTATTCTCCCTGCCAACCGGCTCACAAATCCAGAAGAAACTCGACCAGAGGCTAGGCATGAGCTTTCAGTCTTCACACACAGTACAGAAAGGCAGGGCACAAAAGGGCGATCCTGCCGACTGTGTAAAATCAAAGGTCTCTGCTCTGCTAAACACCTTATGAAAAGACAGCAAACGACACGTCACACACTGGCAGACACATACTTCCAAACGCACAGCTGATAAAGGATTTGTCTCCAAAGAGAACACAAACAAGGCTCCTAAACCGAGAGAAACGGCTAAAGGGACAGCAGGCCAAGAAAGGTACATGGAGAGTAAACCGAATGATGCCCAGCACCGAGGGCCTGAGAAACCCCGTCTAGCTTTGTGTCAGGGACCTCGGCAACGGACCCAGGAAATGATGTCACTTCCCGCAACAGAACCCAACAGAACCCGGAACCTGGGTATCCAGGCCTCCACAGCGGAGAAGAGCCCCCAGCCAGACTGCTCGCTGCCAAGATGTTCTGCTGTTTGCCCCTGCCCACAGGCCGAGGCCTCAGCAGACCTCAAAGGGAGAGTGTGTGGGAACGCAGAAGACGCTGGCTCAGGGACCACCTCCCCCCGCCCCCACGCCGGGCGAGAGGCATCTGGCCTTTTGCCCAAAGGAACAGAAAGGGAACACGGGAGCCCCAGGCCGGGCCAGGCCACCTCTCCCGTCCCACCCGGCTAACACTGAGTCCTTTCTCTGTGAGTCTGGGGATGGGTTTTCTCGGGGTATGTCTGCCTCAAGCAAGCCCAGGCAGATGGGGGTCACAAGCCTGTGGGCCGGGTGTGTCCACACCCCAGGGGAGAGCGGGCACGGCGGGATGGGGAGAGTCCAGCCAGCGCCGGCTGCCCAGGCTGACCTCACACCCTCACGGAGTCTCCACCCACCCCGGGGCGGTACGGGGGTGTCACAGCAGCCATGCATCTCTGCTCATTCTGGAAGCAGAAGTTCGACTGTGCAGAAGCAGCAGCCACACTGGCCAGGCGCAGCTTGCCAGCAGGGCTGACTGACGGTCAACGTCATTGCAGAGCTTCCCACTGGATCTGGCCGATGAGGGAGACATCCCGACCACCACCCCCCCGCCCGTGAGGCCCAGTGCAAGCTCCAGGTGAGCGTGCCCGAGGAGGGGTCAGCCCACTGGGAATGAAGAGAAAGCAGGCAAGGCCTGCTGCCCAGATACCACCCAGGACACACCCCGGGGACCAGTCTGAGTCTGCGACACGCCTCGGCACACCCGGCTCTGACCCAGAGGCTCGAGAACCCCTGCCTCTGAGGCAGGAGGAGGACCTGGCGCCCAGCACGGCAGAGCACACAGGTGAGGAGGCTGGGCCTGTGCATGTGAGTGTGTGGGGAGGGGGTGCTGACCTACACAGCGTGGGGTACCCCAGAGCTGGGGCTGGGCCGGGACCAAAGGCTGGCCTCACATCACCCATCTTTCACACTGCAGTCCCAGAAGGCATCCTATTGTGACTTCCTCGAGTGGGACTTGTCTTCAAAGTTCAGGGAAGAATTCTGTCTGCGCAGAGGCACAGGGCAAGGCCGGCCATGCGTAATCTTTTCTTCTCTCACAGCTCTAGCACCAGGCCCCAGGTTCAACCAGGCTCCACCTCCAAGACCTGTTTCTACGGAGATGGTTGCTACAGGTGCAGGACCCATGGATCCACTGAGGGGAGACTGAGACCTGAGATTTCCCCACCCAAAGACACCGGGCCCGCTCGGTATCGGCCAGCACACTGGGAAGATCAGATCTCTGTGCCTGCAGGAACCCCAGCCCCAGGCGCCAATGCTCCAATCCCCCAGGGAGAACCTCCATGTCCACCTACATGTGCAGTTACACCTGCCCCTGCTCGGGCTTTCGCAGGAGAACCTGAGTCAGGTGATAAGCTACCACCCCTGCAAGCAGAGTCTGCCCTGGCTGCTGCCCAAGACTCACACGTGCAGGATGACTGACCCACCCCTGCAGGGAGAATGGGCCCCTGCTCTGGACAGAGACCCAGAGCCCTTTCCAATTCCATTTCTGGAAACACCGAGTCCAGGGGAGGGGTTACTTCTGCATCCTCTGCTATGCCCACGGTCCGGTTCCCCAAGACTGAGAGAATAAGACGCTCACAGCAATGCAAAAGCACAAAGGGGTTTTATCGCTCGCTCGAGCTAGGGCTCATGTCTCATCCAGCGCAGGGGAGTTCTGACAAGAGCCCCGAGCTCCGGATTACACTGCTTATATAGCGTGTCCTCTCGGAAAATTTGAGAAACGGCAGTTTCCGGGTTGGGGGTCGTCTAATTGGTTACCTTCTGTGCAAGGGTTAGGTGTTGGCTTCTGATTGGTTTCCATTTCCCAGCCTGGCCACGGGTGCTGATTTGCTCATGGGTGGTGGGGTGAGGTCAGGGGATTTCCAAAGGCTCTTGGATTCCCAAAAGCTCTTTTCCTGGAACCTTACAAAATGGAGTTTTTCTGTTAACAAAATGGAGGACCTTAGGTCCTTCATGCTCCATCCCTCGCTGCCCCACCCCCTCACCCCCCGCGGATGCTGTCAACTTTCCCTCAGCCAGTGGAGACTGAGTTCCCTTTCCTGAGCTTCTCTTCATTCACTTTCTCTGTATGTTCTTGACTTACACGCTGTTCTTCACAGACTTGTGGACTGTTTTCCTCTAAGTGTCAAGCCATAAAACCCACGGTCGGCGGTACATTTCCAGAGCATTAAGGGCCTTCACAATGCTGCGCAGCCCTCACCACTCTCCAGTTGTTGGGGGCCCTTTCATTCTCCCCGCCCCCACCCTCCACCCCCAGCAAATCCTCTATTCACCTCAAGCACTCCCTGTTCCTCCCTCGCCCCTGACAACCTTCAATCCTCTTCTATCTGAGTCTCTTCCCCTAACCTGGATGTCACCAGTCAATGCCAATGAACAAAATCATAGTAAAGGGGGTGTTATTAGACTCCACACATATTTTACGAGTAGACTTGGGAATTCTTGGTTCTCTATTTCCTTTCAGGCACCCTTTGTGTATCGGAAAAGGGCAGGGCAGGTGATTTCAAGATTCCATCGGCAAAACGAGACCCTTATGGCAAATAATCTCCAGCTGGGCACTACTGTCATGCGACGTCTCAGCCAGAAAAGAAACACTGAACTCTTCCTCAGGCACAAACAAAGTCACCAAAAGAAGCCAGGACAGACAGTGGGTAAAAGGAGCACATCAACAACCGGAAAAGCGCTGTCTCAACCTCATGACACAAGGCTAGAGGAAGACCCAACATCCTTGTGGACCAAACGCACTCTGGAAAATCAATCTACAGTAAAGAAGACAAGCAAGCTCTGAAGTTGCAAGAAGAGGCAATGCACACGGCCAGCGCAGCCTAGACCTGCAAGCTAGACCTGAGAGTTCTAGCCTAGGAGACATGGCCCAGACGTTGCATGGGGAGGCAGTGCACACGGCCTGACCACTCCGAAGAGAACACGCACCAGCCAACGACAACCCTTTGGAGACAGCAGTGACGGTCATCCCCGTGGGCCGTGTCTGGACTGCTGACAGCCTTCCCTGGGCAGCCCACGAAAGACCAGATCCCCAGCATGTCCACAAAAGAGGGCTCCCAGCAGGACCCTCCAGGGGCCTCCGGGACATCTCCTTAGCTACAGTGGCGGATTTCAGATGGGCTCTCACTTCACCTGCGCTGCAATGGATCCTGTCAGGGTCAACGCCCACCTGGGGGCCCCAAAGGCAAGGTCGCAGAGGCGCCTGAGACACCAAGTCCTTTCAGCCCCTCCTCACTGGGATGCCTAAGGCTGTGGCGCCCAGAGGGGAGAGCAGCACTCGCCTCAGAGGGCCCCACCCTCTGGTCAGTGCTGGAAGTGCAGGCTGCACCTCACTCCCCTTCACAGGGTCCCTGTTGGCAGCACTGGGTCAATCTACTACAGGGCAGAAATCCAAACTGAAATGCAACCACACCTCCCACAAGGCCTCCAAAAGTGTGCAGGAGCGATGAACTGAAAAACGGAGGGGGTGACATGAATGCCGATGGAAACTGGACACTTTACACCAAATTCCCTTCAAATTTTCCTGAGACCTATTCTCCCTGCCAACCGGCTCACAAATCCAGAAGAAACTCGACCAGAGGCTAGGCATGAGCTTTCAGTCTTCACACACAGTACAGAAAGGCAGGGCACAAAAGGGCGATCCTGCCGACTGTGTAAAATCAAAGGTCTCTGCTCTGCTAAACACCTTATGAAAAGACAGCAAACGACACGTCACACACTGGCAGACACATACTTCCAAACGCACAGCTGATAAAGGATTTGTCTCCAAAGAGAACACAAACAAGGCTCCTAAACCGAGAGAAACGGCTAAAGGGACAGCAGGCCAAGAAAGGTACATGGAGAGTAAACCGAATGATGCCCAGCACCGAGGGCCTGAGAAACCCCGTCTAGCTTTGTGTCAGGGACCTCGGCAACGGACCCAGGAAATGATGTCACTTCCCGCAACAGAACCCAACAGAACCCGGAACCTGGGTATCCAGGCCTCCACAGCGGAGAAGAGCCCCCAGCCAGACTGCTCGCTGCCAAGATGTTCTGCTGTTTGCCCCTGCCCACAGGCCGAGGCCTCAGCAGACCTCAAAGGGAGAGTGTGTGGGAACGCAGAAGACGCTGGCTCAGGGACCACCTCCCCCCGCCCCCACGCCGGGCGAGAGGCATCTGGCCTTTTGCCCAAAGGAACAGAAAGGGAACACGGGAGCCCCAGGCCGGGCCAGGCCACCTCTCCCGTCCCACCCGGCTAACACTGAGTCCTTTCTCTGTGAGTCTGGGGATGGGTTTTCTCGGGGTATGTCTGCCTCAAGCAAGCCCAGGCAGATGGGGGTCACAAGCCTGTGGGCCGGGTGTGTCCACACCCCAGGGGAGAGCGGGCACGGCGGGATGGGGAGAGTCCAGCCAGCGCCGGCTGCCCAGGCTGACCTCACACCCTCACGGAGTCTCCACCCACCCCGGGGCGGTACGGGGGTGTCACAGCAGCCATGCATCTCTGCTCATTCTGGAAGCAGAAGTTCGACTGTGCAGAAGCAGCAGCCACACTGGCCAGGCGCAGCTTGCCAGCAGGGCTGACTGACGGTCAACGTCATTGCAGAGCTTCCCACTGGATCTGGCCGATGAGGGAGACATCCCGACCACCACCCCCCCGCCCGTGAGGCCCAGTGCAAGCTCCAGGTGAGCGTGCCCGAGGAGGGGTCAGCCCACTGGGAATGAAGAGAAAGCAGGCAAGGCCTGCTGCCCAGATACCACCCAGGACACACCCCGGGGACCAGTCTGAGTCTGCGACACGCCTCGGCACACCCGGCTCTGACCCAGAGGCTCGAGAACCCCTGCCTCTGAGGCAGGAGGAGGACCTGGCGCCCAGCACGGCAGAGCACACAGGTGAGGAGGCTGGGCCTGTGCATGTGAGTGTGTGGGGAGGGGGTGCTGACCTACACAGCGTGGGGTACCCCAGAGCTGGGGCTGGGCCGGGACCAAAGGCTGGCCTCACATCACCCATCTTTCACACTGCAGTCCCAGAAGGCATCCTATTGTGACTTCCTCGAGTGGGACTTGTCTTCAAAGTTCAGGGAAGAATTCTGTCTGCGCAGAGGCACAGGGCAAGGCCGGCCATGCGTAATCTTTTCTTCTCTCACAGCTCTAGCACCAGGCCCCAGGTTCAACCAGGCTCCACCTCCAAGACCTGTTTCTACGGAGATGGTTGCTACAGGTGCAGGACCCATGGATCCACTGAGGGGAGACTGAGACCTGAGATTTCCCCACCCAAAGACACCGGGCCCGCTCGGTATCGGCCAGCACACTGGGAAGATCAGATCTCTGTGCCTGCAGGAACCCCAGCCCCAGGCGCCAATGCTCCAATCCCCCAGGGAGAACCTCCATGTCCACCTACATGTGCAGTTACACCTGCCCCTGCTCGGGCTTTCGCAGGAGAACCTGAGTCAGGTGATAAGCTACCACCCCTGCAAGCAGAGTCTGCCCTGGCTGCTGCCCAAGACTCACACGTGCAGGATGACTGACCCACCCCTGCAGGGAGAATGGGCCCCTGCTCTGGACAGAGACCCAGAGCCCTTTCCAATTCCATTTCTGGAAACACCGAGTCCAGGGGAGGGGTTACTTCTGCATCCTCTGCTATGCCCACGGTCCGGTTCCCCAAGACTGAGAGAATAAGACGCTCACAGCAATGCAAAAGCACAAAGGGGTTTTATCGCTCGCTCGAGCTAGGGCTCATGTCTCATCCAGCGCAGGGGAGTTCTGACAAGAGCCCCGAGCTCCGGATTACACTGCTTATATAGCGTGTCCTCTCGGAAAATTTGAGAAACGGCAGTTTCCGGGTTGGGGGTCGTCTAATTGGTTACCTTCTGTGCAAGGGTTAGGTGTTGGCTTCTGATTGGTTTCCATTTCCCAGCCTGGCCACGGGTGCTGATTTGCTCATGGGTGGTGGGGTGAGGTCAGGGGATTTCCAAAGGCTCTTGGATTCCCAAAAGCTCTTTTCCTGGAACCTTACAAAATGGAGTTTTTCTGTTAACAAAATGGAGGACCTTAGGTCCTTCATGCTCCATCCCTCGCTGCCCCACCCCCTCACCCCCCGCGGATGCTGTCAACTTTCCCTCAGCCAGTGGAGACTGAGTTCCCTTTCCTGAGCTTCTCTTCATTCACTTTCTCTGTATGTTCTTGACTTACACGCTGTTCTTCACAGACTTGTGGACTGTTTTCCTCTAAGTGTCAAGCCATAAAACCCACGGTCGGCGGTACATTTCCAGAGCATTAAGGGCCTTCACAATGCTGCGCAGCCCTCACCACTCTCCAGTTGTTGGGGGCCCTTTCATTCTCCCCGCCCCCACCCTCCACCCCCAGCAAATCCTCTATTCACCTCAAGCACTCCCTGTTCCTCCCTCGCCCCTGACAACCTTCAATCCTCTTCTATCTGAGTCTCTTCCCCTAACCTGGATGTCACCAGTCAATGCCAATGAACAAAATCATAGTAAAGGGGGTGTTATTAGACTCCACACATATTTTACGAGTAGACTTGGGAATTCTTGGTTCTCTATTTCCTTTCAGGCACCCTTTGTGTATCGGAAAAGGGCAGGGCAGGTGATTTCAAGATTCCATCGGCAAAACGAGACCCTTATGGCAAATAATCTCCAGCTGGGCACTACTGTCATGCGACGTCTCAGCCAGAAAAGAAACGCTGAACTCTTCCTCAGGCACAAACAAAGTCACCAAAAGAAGCCAGGACAGACAGTGGGTAAAAGGAGCACATCAACAACCGGAAAAGCGCTGTCTCAACCTCATGACACAAGGCTAGAGGAAGACCCAACATCCTTGTGGACCAAACGCACTCTGGAAAATCAATCTACAGTAAAGAAGACAAGCAAGCTCTGAAGTTGCAAGAAGAGGCAATGCACACGGCCAGCGCAGCCTAGACCTGCAAGCTAGACCTGAGAGTTCTAGCCTAGGAGACATGGCCCAGACGTTGCATGGGGAGGCAGTGCACACGGCCTGACCACTCCGAAGAGAACACGCACCAGCCAACGACAACCCTTTGGAGACAGCAGTGACGGTCATCCCCGTGGGCCGTGTCAGGACTGCTGACAGCCTTCCCTGGGCAGCCCACGAAAGACCAGATCCCCAGCATGTCCACAAAAGAGGGCTCCCGGCAGGACCCTCCAGGGGCCTCCGGGACATCTCCTTAGCTGCAGTGGCGGATTTCAGATGGGCTCTCACTTCACCTGCGCTGCAATGGATCCTGTCAGGGTCAACGCCCACCTGGGGGCCCCAAAGGCAAGGTCGCAGAGGCGCCTGAGACACCAAGTCCTTTCAGCCCCTCCTCACTGGGATGCCTAAGGCTGTGGCGCCCAGAGGGGAGAGCAGCACTCGCCTCAGAGGGCCCCACCCTCTGGTCAGTGCTGGAAGTGCAGGCTGCACCTCACTCCCCTTCACAGGGTCCCTGTTGGCAGCACTGGGTCAATCTACTACAGGGCAGAAATCCAAACTGAAATGCAACCACACCTCCCACAAGGCCTCCAAAAGTGTGCAGGAGCGATGAACTGAAAAACGGAGGGGGTGACATGAATGCCGATGGAAACTGGACACTTTACACCAAATTCCCTTCAAATTTTCCTGAGACCTATTCTCCCTGCCAACCGGCTCACAAATCCAGAAGAAACTCGACCAGAGGCTAGGCATGAGCTTTCAGTCTTCACACACAGTACAGAAAGGCAGGGCACAAAAGGGCGATCCTGCCGACTGTGTAAAATCAAAGGTCTCTGCTCTGCTAAACACCTTATGAAAAGACAGCAAACGACACGTCACACACTGGCAGACACATACTTCCAAACGCACAGCTGATAAAGGATTTGTCTCCAAAGAGAACACAAACAAGGCTCCTAAACCGAGAGAAACGGCTAAAGGGACAGCAGGCCAAGAAAGGTACATGGAGAGTAAACCGAATGATGCCCAGCACCGAGGGCCTGAGAAACCCCGTCTAGCTTTGTGTCAGGGACCTCGGCAACGGACCCAGGAAATGATGTCACTTCCCGCAACAGAACCCAACAGAACCCGGAACCTGGGTATCCAGGCCTCCACAGCGGAGAAGAGCCCCCAGCCAGACTGCTCGCTGCCAAGATGTTCTGCTGTTTGCCCCTGCCCACAGGCCGAGGCCTCAGCAGACCTCAAAGGGAGAGTGTGTGGGAACGCAGAAGACGCTGGCTCAGGGACCACCTCCCCCCGCCCCCACGCCGGGCGAGAGGCATCTGGCCTTTTGCCCAAAGGAACAGAAAGGGAACACGGGAGCCCCAGGCCGGGCCAGGCCACCTCTCCCGTCCCACCCGGCTAACACTGAGTCCTTTCTCTGTGAGTCTGGGGATGGGTTTTCTCGGGGTATGTCTGCCTCAAGCAAGCCCAGGCAGATGGGGGTCACAAGCCTGTGGGCCGGGTGTGTCCACACCCCAGGGGAGAGCGGGCACGGCGGGATGGGGAGAGTCCAGCCAGCGCCGGCTGCCCAGGCTGACCTCACACCCTCACGGAGTCTCCACCCACCCCGGGGCGGTACGGGGGTGTCACAGCAGCCATGCATCTCTGCTCATTCTGGAAGCAGAAGTTCGACTGTGCAGAAGCAGCAGCCACACTGGCCAGGCGCAGCTTGCCAGCAGGGCTGACTGACGGTCAACGTCATTGCAGAGCTTCCCACTGGATCTGGCCGATGAGGGAGACATCCCGACCACCACCCCCCCGCCCGTGAGGCCCAGTGCAAGCTCCAGGTGAGCGTGCCCGAGGAGGGGTCAGCCCACTGGGAATGAAGAGAAAGCAGGCAAGGCCTGCTGCCCAGATACCACCCAGGACACACCCCGGGGACCAGTCTGAGTCTGCGACACGCCTCGGCACACCCGGCTCTGACCCAGAGGCTCGAGAACCCCTGCCTCTGAGGCAGGAGGAGGACCTGGCGCCCAGCACGGCAGAGCACACAGGTGAGGAGGCTGGGCCTGTGCATGTGAGTGTGTGGGGAGGGGGTGCTGACCTACACAGCGTGGGGTACCCCAGAGCTGGGGCTGGGCCGGGACCAAAGGCTGGCCTCACATCACCCATCTTTCACACTGCAGTCCCAGAAGGCATCCTATTGTGACTTCCTCGAGTGGGACTTGTCTTCAAAGTTCAGGGAAGAATTCTGTCTGCGCAGAGGCACAGGGCAAGGCCGGCCATGCGTAATCTTTTCTTCTCTCACAGCTCTAGCACCAGGCCCCAGGTTCAACCAGGCTCCACCTCCAAGACCTGTTTCTACGGAGATGGTTGCTACAGGTGCAGGACCCATGGATCCACTGAGGGGAGACTGAGACCTGAGATTTCCCCACCCAAAGACACCGGGCCCGCTCGGTATCGGCCAGCACACTGGGAAGATCAGATCTCTGTGCCTGCAGGAACCCCAGCCCCAGGCGCCAATGCTCCAATCCCCCAGGGAGAACCTCCATGTCCACCTACATGTGCAGTTACACCTGCCCCTGCTCGGGCTTTCGCAGGAGAACCTGAGTCAGGTGATAAGCTACCACCCCTGCAAGCAGAGTCTGCCCTGGCTGCTGCCCAAGACTCACACGTGCAGGATGACTGACCCACCCCTGCAGGGAGAATGGGCCCCTGCTCTGGACAGAGACCCAGAGCCCTTTCCAATTCCATTTCTGGAAACACCGAGTCCAGGGGAGGGGTTACTTCTGCATCCTCTGCTATGCCCACGGTCCGGTTCCCCAAGACTGAGAGAATAAGACGCTCACAGCAATGCAAAAGCACAAAGGGGTTTTATCGCTCGCTCGAGCTAGGGCTCATGTCTCATCCAGCGCAGGGGAGTTCTGACAAGAGCCCCGAGCTCCGGATTACACTGCTTATATAGCGTGTCCTCTCGGAAAATTTGAGAAACGGCAGTTTCCGGGTTGGGGGTCGTCTAATTGGTTACCTTCTGTGCAAGGGTTAGGTGTTGGCTTCTGATTGGTTTCCATTTCCCAGCCTGGCCACGGGTGCTGATTTGCTCATGGGTGGTGGGGTGAGGTCAGGGGATTTCCAAAGGCTCTTGGATTCCCAAAAGCTCTTTTCCTGGAACCTTACAAAATGGAGTTTTTCTGTTAACAAAATGGAGGACCTTAGGTCCTTCATGCTCCATCCCTCGCTGCCCCACCCCCTCACCCCCCGCGGATGCTGTCAACTTTCCCTCAGCCAGTGGAGACTGAGTTCCCTTTCCTGAGCTTCTCTTCATTCACTTTCTCTGTATGTTCTTGACTTACACGCTGTTCTTCACAGACTTGTGGACTGTTTTCCTCTAAGTGTCAAGCCATAAAACCCACGGTCGGCGGTACATTTCCAGAGCATTAAGGGCCTTCACAATGCTGCGCAGCCCTCACCACTCTCCAGTTGTTGGGGGCCCTTTCATTCTCCCCGCCCCCACCCTCCACCCCCAGCAAATCCTCTATTCACCTCAAGCACTCCCTGTTCCTCCCTCGCCCCTGACAACCTTCAATCCTCTTCTATCTGAGTCTCTTCCCCTAACCTGGATGTCACCAGTCAATGCCAATGAACAAAATCATAGTAAAGGGGGTGTTATTAGACTCCACACATATTTTACGAGTAGACTTGGGAATTCTTGGTTCTCTATTTCCTTTCAGGCACCCTTTGTGTATCGGAAAAGGGCAGGGCAGGTGATTTCAAGATTCCATCGGCAAAACGAGACCCTTATGGCAAATAATCTCCAGCTGGGCACTACTGTCATGCGACGTCTCAGCCAGAAAAGAAACGCTGAACTCTTCCTCAGGCACAAACAAAGTCACCAAAAGAAGCCAGGACAGACAGTGGGTAAAAGGAGCACATCAACAACCGGAAAAGCGCTGTCTCAACCTCATGACACAAGGCTAGAGGAAGACCCAACATCCTTGTGGACCAAACGCACTCTGGAAAATCAATCTACAGTAAAGAAGACAAGCAAGCTCTGAAGTTGCAAGAAGAGGCAATGCACACGGCCAGCGCAGCCTAGACCTGCAAGCTAGACCTGAGAGTTCTAGCCTAGGAGACATGGCCCAGACGTTGCATGGGGAGGCAGTGCACACGGCCTGACCACTCCGAAGAGAACACGCACCAGCCAACGACAACCCTTTGGAGACAGCAGTGACGGTCATCCCCGTGGGCCATGTCAGGACTGCTGACAGCCTTCCCTGGGCAGCCCACGAAAGACCAGATCCCCAGCATGTCCACAAAAGAGGGCTCCCGGCAGGACCCTCCAGGGGCCTCCGGGACATCTCCTTAGCTGCAGTGGCGGATTTCAGATGGGCTCTCACTTCACCTGCGCTGCAATGGATCCTGTCAGGGTCAACGCCCACCTGGGGGCCCCAAAGGCAAGGTCGCAGAGGCGCCTGAGACACCAAGTCCTTTCAGCCCCTCCTCACTGGGATGCCTAAGGCTGTGGCGCCCAGAGGGGAGAGCAGCACTCGCCTCAGAGGGCCCCACCCTCTGGTCAGTGCTGGAAGTGCAGGCTGCACCTCACTCCCCTTCACAGGGTCCCTGTTGGCAGCACTGGGTCAATCTACTACAGGGCAGAAATCCAAACTGAAATGCAACCACACCTCCCACAAGGCCTCCAAAAGTGTGCAGGAGCGATGAACTGAAAAACGGAGGGGGTGACATGAATGCCGATGGAAACTGGACACTTTACACCAAATTCCCTTCAAATTTTCCTGAGACCTATTCTCCCTGCCAACCGGCTCACAAATCCAGAAGAAACTCGACCAGAGGCTCGGCATGAGCTTTCAGTCTTCACACACAGTACAGAAAGGCAAGGCACAAAAGGGCGATCCTGCCGACTGTGTAAAATCAAAGGTCTCTGCTCTGCTAAACACCTTATGAAAAGACAGCAAACGACACGTCACACACTGGCAGACAAATACTTCCAAACGCACAGCTGATAAAGGATTTGTCTCCAAAGAGAACACAAACAAGGCTCCTAAACCGAGAGAAACGGCTAAAGGGACAGCAGGCCAAGAAAGGTACATGGAGAGTAAACCGAATGATGCCCAGCACCGAGGGCCTGAGAAACCCCGTCTAGCTTTGTGTCAGGGACCTCGGCAACGGACCCAGGAAATGATGTCACTTCCCGCAACAGAACCCAACAGAACCCGGAACCTGGGTATCCAGGCCTCCACAGCGGAGAAGAGCCCCCAGCCAGACTGCTCGCTGCCAAGATGTTCTGCTGTTTGCCCCTGCCCACAGGCCGAGGCCTCAGCAGACCTCAAAGGGAGAGTGTGTGGGAACGCAGAAGACGCTGGCTCAGGGACCAACCCCCCCGCCCCCGCCCCCACGCCGGGCGAGAGGCATCTGGCCTTTTGCCCAAAGGAACAGAAAGGGAACACGGGAGCCCCAGGCCGGGCCAGGCCACCTCTCCCGTCCCACCCGGCTAACACTGAGTCCTTTCTCTGTGAGTCTGGGGATGGGTTTTCTCGGGGTATGTCTGCCTCAAGCAAGCCCAGGCAGATGGGGGTCACAAGCCTGTGGGCCGGGTGTGTCCACACCCCAGGGGAGAGCGGGCACGGCGGGATGGGGAGAGTCCAGCCAGCGCCGGCTGCCCAGGCTGACCTCACACCCTCACGGAGTCTCCACCCACCCCGGGGCGGTACGGGGGTGTCACAGCAGCCATGCATCTCTGCTCATTCTGGAAGCAGAAGTTCGACTGTGCAGAAGCAGCAGCCACACTGGCCAGGCGCAGCTTGCCAGCAGGGCTGACTGACGGTCAACGTCATTGCAGAGCTTCCCACTGGATCTGGCCGATGAGGGAGACATCCCGACCACCACCCCCCCGCCCGTGAGGCCCAGTGCAAGCTCCAGGTGAGCGTGCCCAAGGAGGGGTCAGCCCACTGGGAATGAAGAGAAAGCAGGCAAGGCCTGCTGCCCAGATACCACCCAGGACACACCCCGGGGACCAGTCTGAGTCTGCGACACGCCTCGGCACACCCGGCTCTGACCCAGAGGCTCGAGAACCCCTGCCTCTGAGGCAGGAGGAGGACCTGGCGCCCAGCACGGCAGAGCACACAGGTGAGGAGGCTGGGCCTGTGCATGTGAGTGTGTGGGGAGGGGATGCTGACCTACACAGCGTGGGGTACCCCAGAGCTGGGGCTGGGCCGGGACCAAAGGCTGGCCTCACATCACCCATCTTTCACACTGCAGTCCCAGAAGGCATCCTATTGTGACTTCCTCGAGTGGGACTTGTCTTCAAAGTTCAGGGAAGAATTCTGTCTGCGCAGAGGCACAGGGCAAGGCCGGCCATGCGTAATCTTTTCTTCTCTCACAGCTCTAGCACCAGGCCCCAGGTTCAACCAGGCTCCACCTCCAAGACCTGTCTCTACGGAGATGGTTGCTACAGGTGCAGGACCC
Source organism: Ovis canadensis (assembly GCF_042477335.2). Taxonomy (NCBI): domain Eukaryota; kingdom Metazoa; phylum Chordata; class Mammalia; order Artiodactyla; family Bovidae; genus Ovis; species Ovis canadensis. Next base: position 10,443,567 of record NC_091253.1, read on the forward strand.
AGGGATCCACTGAGGGGAGACTGAGACCTGAGATTTCCCCACCCAAAGACACCGGGCCCGCTCGGTATCGGCCAGCACACTGGGAAGATCAGATCTCTGTGCCTGCAGGAACCCCAGCCCCAGGCGCCAATGCTCCAATCCCCCAGGGAGAACCTCCACGTCCACCTACATGTGCAGTTACACCTGCCCCTGCTCGGGCTTTCGCAGGAGAACCTGAGTCAGGTGATAAGCTACCACCCCTGCAAGCAGAGTCTGCCCTGGCTGCTGCCCAAGACTCACACGTGCAGGATGACTGACCCACCCCTGCAGGGAGAATGGGCCCCTGCTCTGGACAGAGACCCAGAGCCGTCTCCACTTCCATTTCTGGAAACACCGTGTCCAGGGGAGGGGTTACTTCTGCATCCTCTGCTATGCCCACGGTCCGGTTCCCCAAGACTGAGAGAATAAGACGCTCACAGCAATGCAAAAGCACAAAGGGGTTTTATCGCTCGCTCGAGCTAGGGCTCATGTCTCATCCAGCGCAGGGGAGTTCTGACAAGAGCCCCGAGCTCCGGATTACACTGCTTATATAGCGTGTCCTCTCGGAAAATTTGAGAAACGGCAGTTTCCGGGTTGGGGGACGTCTAATTGGTTACCTTCTGTGCAAGGGTTAGGTGTTGGCTTCTGATTGGTTTCCATTTCCCAGCCTGGCCACGGGTGCTGATTTGCTCATGGGTGGTGGGGTGAGGTCAGGGGATTTCCAAAGGCTCTTGGATTCCCAAAAGCTCTTTTCCTGGAACCTTACAAAATGGAGTTTTTCTGTTAACAAAATGGAGGACCTTAGGTCCTTCATGCTCCATCCCTCGCTGCCCCACCCCCTCACCCCCTGCGGATGCTGTCAACTTTCCCTCAGCCAGTGGAGACTGAGTTCCCTTTCCTGAGCTTCTCTTCATTCACTTTCTCTGTATGTTCTTGACTTACACGCTGTTCTTCACAGACTTGTGGACTGTTTTCCTCTAAGTGTCAAGCCATAAAACCCACGGTCAGCGGTACATTTCCAGAGCATTAAGGGCCTTCACAATGCTGCGCAGCCCTCACCACTCTCCAGTTGTTGGGGGCCCTTTCATTCTCCCCGCCCCCACCCTCCACCCCCAGCAAATCCTCTATTCACCTCAAGCACTCCCTGTTCCTCCCTCGCCCCTGACAACCTTCAATCCTCTTCTATCTGAGTCTCTTCCCCTAACCTGGATGTCACCAGTCAATGCCAATGAACAAAATCATAGTAAAGGGGGTGTTATTAGACTCCACACATATTTTACGAGTAGACTTGGGAATTCTTGGTTCTCTATTTCCTTTCAGGCACCCTTTGTGTATCGGAAAAGGGCAGGGCAGGTGATTTCAAGATTCCATCGGCAAAACGAGACCCTTATGGCAAATAATCTCCAGCTGGGCACTACTGTCATGCGACGTCTCAGCCAGAAAAGAAACGCTGAACTCTTCCTCAGGCACAAACAAAGTCACCAAAAGAAGCCAGGACAGACAGTGGGTAAAAGGAGCTCATCAACAACCGGAAAAGCGCTGTCTCAACCTCATGACACAAGGCTAGAGGAAGACCCAACATCCTTGTGGACCAAACGCACTCTGGAAAATCAATCTACAGTAAAGAAGACAAGCAAGCTCTGAAGTTGCAAGAAGAGGCAATGCACACGGCCAGCGCAGCCTAGACCTACAAGCTAGACCTGAGAGTTCTAGCCTAGGAGACATGGCCCAGACGCTGCATGGGGAGGCAGTGCACACGGCCTGACCACTCCGAAGAGAACACGCACCAGCCAACGACAACCCTTTGGAGACAGCAGTGACGGTCATCCCCGTGGGCCCTGTCTGGACTGCTGACAGCCTTCCCTGGGCAGCCCACGAAAGACCAGATCCCCAGCATGTCCACAAAAGAGGGCTCCCGGCAGGACCCTCCAGGGGCCTCCGGGACATCTCCTTAGCTGCAGTGGCGGATTTCAGATGGGCTCTCACTTCACCTGCGCTGCAATGGATCCTGTCAGGGTCAACGCCCACCTGGGGGGCCCAAAGGCAAGGTCGCAGAGGCGCCTGAGACACCAAGTCCTTTCAGCCCCTCCTCACTGGGATGCCTAAGGCTGTGGCGCCCAGAGGGGAGAGCAGCACTCGCCTCAGAGGGCCCCACCCTGTGGTCAGTGCTGGAAGTGCAGGCTGCACCTCACTCCCCTTCACAGGGTCCCTGTTGGCAGCACTGGGTCAATCTACTACAGGGCAGAAATCCAAACTGAAATGCAACCACACCTCCCACAAGGCCTCCAAAAGTGTGCAGGAGCGATGAACTGAAAAACGGAGGGGGTGACATGAATGCCGATGGAAACTGGACACTTTACACCAAATTCCCTTCAAATTTTCCTGAGACCTATTCTCCCTGCCAACCGGCTCACAAATCCAGAAGAAACTCGACCAGAGGCTAGGCATGAGCTTTCAGTCTTCACACACAGTACAGAAAGGCAAGGCACAAAAGGGCGATCCTGCCGACTGTGTAAAATCAAAGGTCTCTGCTCTGCTAAACAACTTATGAAAAGACAGCAAACGACACGTCACACACTGGCAGACAAATACTTCCAAACGCACAGCTGATAAAGGATTTGTCTCCAAAGAGAACACAAACAAGGCTCCTAAACCGAGAGAAACGGCTAAAGGGACAGCAGGCCAAGAAATGTACATGGAGAGTAAACCGAATGATGCCCAGCACCGAGGGCCTGAGAAACCCCGTCTAGCTTTGTGTCAGGGACCTCGGCAACGGACCCAGGAAATGATGTCACTTCCCGCAACAGAACCCAACAGAACCCGGAACCTGGGTATCCAGGCCTCCACAGCGGAGAAGAGCCCCCAGCCAGACTGCTCGCTGCCAAGATGTTCTGCTGTTTGCCCCTGCCCACAGGCCGAGGCCTCAGCAGACCTCAAAGGGAGAGTGTGTGGGAACGCAGAAGACGCTGGCTCAGGGACCAACCCCCCCGCCCCCGCCCCCACGCCGGGCGAGAGGCATCTGGCCTTTTGCCCAAAGGAACAGAAAGGGAACACGGGAGCCCCAGGCCGGGCCAGGCCACCTCTCCCGTCCCACCCGGCTAACACTGAGTCCTTTCTCTGTGAGTCTGGGGATGGGTTTTCTCGGGGTATCTCTGCTTCAAGCAAGCCCAGGCAGATGTGGGTCACAAGCCTGTGGGCCGGGTGTGTCCACACCCCAGGGGAGAGCGGGCACGGCGGGATGGGGAGAGTCCAGCCAGCGCCGGCTGCCCAGGCTGACCTCACACCCTCACGGAGTCTCCACCCACCCCGGGGCGGTACGGGGGTGTCACAGCAGCCATGCATCTCTGCTCATTCTGGAAGCAGAAGTTCGACTGTGCAGAAGCAGCAGCCACACTGGCCAGGCGCAGCTTGCCAGCAGGGCTGACTGACGGTCAACGTCATTGCAGAGCTTCCCACTGGATCTGGCCGATGAGGGAGACATCCCGACCACCACCCCCCCGCCCGTGAGGCCCAGTGCAAGCTCCAGGTGAGCGTGCCCAAGGAGGGGTCAGCCCACTGGGAATGAAGAGAAACCAGGCAAGGCCTGCTGCCCAGATACCACCCAGGACACACCCCGGGGACCAGTCTGAGTCTGCGACACGCCTCGGCACACCCGGCTCTGACCCAGAGGCTCGAGAACCCCTGCCTCTGAGGCAGGAGGAGGACCTGGCGCCCAGCACGGCAGAGCACACAGGTGAGGAGGCTGGGCCTGTGCATGTGAGTGTGTGGGGAGGGGGTGCTGACCTACACAGCGTGGGGTACCCCAGAGCTGGGGCTGGGCCGGGACCAAAGGCTGGCCTCACATCACCCATCTTTCACACTGCAGTCCCAGAAGGCATCCTATTGTGACTTCCTCGAGTGGGACTTGTCTTCAAAGTTCAGGGAAGAATTCTGTCTGCGCAGAGGCACAGGGCAAGGCCGGCCATGCGTAATCTTTTCTTCTCTCACAGCTCTAGCACCAGGCCCCAGGTTCAACCAGGCTCCACCTCCAAGACCTGTCTCTACGGAGATGGTTGCTACAGGTGCAGGACCCAGGGATCCACTGAGGGGAGACTGAGACCTGTGATTTCCCCACCCAAAGACACCGGGCCCGCTCGGTATCGGCCAGCACACTGGGAAGATCAGATCTCTGTGCCTGCAGGAACCCCAGCCCCAGGCGCCAATGCTCCAATCCCCCAGGGAGAACCTCCACGTCCACCTACATGTGCAGTTACACCTGCCCCTGCTCGGGCTTTCGCAGGAGAACCTGAGTCAGGTGATAAGCTACCACCCCTGCAAGCAGAGTCTGCCCTGGCTGCTGCCCAAGACTCACACGTGCAGGATGACTGACCCACCCCTGCAGGGAGAATGGGCCCCTGCTCTGGACAGAGACCCAGAGCCGTCTCCACTTCCATTTCTGGAAACACCGTGTCCAGGGGAGGGGTTACTTCTGCATCCTCTGCTATGCCCACGGTCCGGTTCCCCAAGACTGAGAGAATAAGACGCTCACAGCAATGCAAAAGCACAAAGGGGTTTTATCGCTCGCTCGAGCTAGGGCTCATGTCTCATCCAGCGCAGGGGAGTTCTGACAAGAGCCCCGAGCTCCGGATTACACTGCTTATATAGCGTGTTCTCTCGGAAAATTTGAGAAACGGCAGTTTCCGGGTTGGGGGACGTCTAATTGGTTACCTTCTGTGCAAGGGTTAGGTGTTGGCTTCTGATTGGTTTCCATTTCCCAGCCTGGCCACGGGTGCTGATTTGCTCATGGGTGGTGGGGTGAGGTCAGGGGATTTCCAAAGGCTCTTGGATTCCCAAAAGCTCTTTTCCTGGAACCTTACAAAATGGAGTTTTTCTGTTAACAAAATGGAGGACCTTAGGTCCTTCATGCTCCATCCCTCGCTGCCCCACCCCCTCACCCCCCGCGGATGCTGTCAACTTTCCCTCAGCCAGTGGAGACTGAGTTCCCTTTCCTGAGCTTCTCTTCATTCACTTTCTCTGTATGTTCTTGACTTACACGCTGTTCTTCACAGACTTGTGGACTGTTTTCCTCTAAGTGTCAAGCCATAAAACCCACGGTCGGCGGTACATTTCCAGAGCATTAAGGGCCTTCACAATGCTGCGCAGCCCTCACCACTCTCCAGTTGTTGGGGGCCCTTTCATTCTCCCCGCCCCCACCCTCCACCCCCAGCAAATCCTCTATTCACCTCAAGCACTCCCTGTTCCTCCCTCGCCCCTGACAACCTTCAATCCTCTTCTATCTGAGTCTCTTCCCCTAACCTGGATGTCACCAGTCAATGCCAATGAACAAAATCATAGTAAAGGGGGTGTTATTAGACTCCACACATATTTTACGAGTAGACTTGGGAATTCTTGGTTCTCTATTTCCTTTCAGGCACCCTTTGTGTATCGGAAAAGGGCAGGGCAGGTGATTTCAAGATTCCATCGGCAAAACGAGACCCTTATGGCAAATAATCTCCAGCTGGGCACTACTGTCATGCGACGTCTCAGCCAGAAAAGAAACGCTGAACTCTTCCTCAGGCACAAACAAAGTCACCAAAAGAAGCCAGGACAGACAGTGGGTAAAAGGAGCACATCAACAACCGGAAAAGCGCTGTCTCAACCTCATGACACAAGGCTAGAGGAAGACCCAACATCCTTGTGGACCAAACGCACTCTGGAAAATCAATCTACAGTAAAGAAGACAAGCAAGCTCTGAAGTTGCAAGAAGAGGCAATGCACACGGCCAGCGCAGCCTAGACCTACAAGCTAGACCTGAGAGTTCTAGCCTAGGAGACATGGCCCAGACGCTGCATGGGGAGGCAGTGCACACGGCCTGACCACTCCGAAGAGAACACGCACCAGCCAACGACAACCCTTTGGAGACAGCAGTGACGGTCATCCCCGTGGGCCCTGTCTGGACTGCTGACAGCCTTCCCTGGGCAGCCCACGAAAGACCAGATCCCCAGCATGTCCACAAAAGAGGGCTCCCGGCAGGACCCTCCAGGGGCCTCCGGGACATCTCCTTAGCTGCAGTGGCGGATTTCAGATGGGCTCTCACTTCACCTGCGCTGCAATGGATCCTGTCAGGGTCAACGCCCACCTGGGGGGCCCAAAGGCAAGGTCGCAGAGGCGCCTGAGACACCAAGTCCTTTCAGCCCCTCCTCACTGGGATGCCTAAGGCTGTGGCGCCCAGAGGGGAGAGCAGCACTCGCCTCAGAGGGCCCCACCCTGTGGTCAGTGCTGGAAGTGCAGGCTGCACCTCACTCCCCTTCACAGGGTCCCTGTTGGCAGCACTGGGTCAATCTACTACAGGGCAGAAATCCAAACTGAAATGCAACCACACCTCCCACAAGGCCTCCAAAAGTGTGCAGGAGCGATGAACTGAAAAACAGAGGGGGTGACATGAATGCCGATGGAAACTGGACACTTTACACCAAATTCCCTTCAAATTTTCCTGAGACCTATTCTCCCTGCCAACCGGCTCACAAATCCAGAAGAAACTCGACCAGAGGCTCGGCATGAGCTTTCAGTCTTCACACACAGTACAGAAAGGCAAGGCACAAAAGGGCGATCCTGCCGACTGTGTAAAATCAAAGGTCTCTGCTCTGCTAAACACCTTATGAAAAGACAGCAAACGACACGTCACACACTGGCAGACAAATACTTCCAAACGCACAGCTGATAAAGGATTTGTCTCCAAAGAGAACACAAACAAGGCTCCTAAACCGAGAGAAACGGCCAAAGGGACAGCAGGCCAAGGAAGGTACATGGAGAGTAAACCGAATGATGCCCAGCACCGAGGGCCTGAGAAACCCCGTCTAGCTTTGTGTCAGGGACCTCGGCAACGGACCCAGGAAATGATGTCACTTCCCGCAACAGAACCCAACAGAACCCGGAACCTGGGTATCCAGGCCTCCACAGCGGAGAAGAGCCCCCAGCCAGACTGCTCGCTGCCAAGATGTTCTGCTGTTTGCCCCTGCCCACAGGCCGAGGCCTCAGCAGACCTCAAAGGGAGAGTGTGTGGGAACGCGGAAGACGCTGGCTCAGGGACCAACCCCCCCGCCCCCGCCCCCACGCCGGGCGAGAGGCATCTGGCCTTTTGCCCAAAGGAACAGAAAGGGAACACGGGAGCCCCAGGCCGGGCCAGGCCACCTCTCCCGTCCCACCCGGCTAACACTGAGTCCTTTCTCTGTGAGTCTGGGGATGGGTTTTCTCGGGGTATGTCTGCCTCAAGCAAGCCCAGGCAGATGTGGGTCACAAGCCTGTGGGCCGGGTGTGTCCACACCCCAGGGGAGAGCGGGCACGGCGGGATGGGGAGAGTCCAGCCAGCGCCGGCTGCCCAGGCTGACCTCACACCCTCACGGAGTCTCCACCCACCCCGGGGCGGTACGGGGGTGTCACAGCAGCCATGCATCTCTGCTCATTCTGGAAGCAGAAGTTCGACTGTGCAGAAGCAGCAGCCACACTGGCCAGGCGCAGCTTGCCAGCAGGGCTGACTGACGGTCAACGTCATTGCAGAGCTTCCCACTGGATCTGGCCGATGAGGGAGACATCCCGACCACCACCCCCCCCGCCCGTGAGGCCCAGTGCAAGCTCCAGGTGAGCGTGCCCAAGGAGGGGTCAGCCCACTGGGAATGAAGAGAAAGCAGGCAAGGCCTGCTGCCCAGGTACCACCCAGGACACACCCCGGGGACCAGTCTGAGTCTGCGACACGCCTCGGCACACCCGGCTCTGACCCAGAGGCTCGAGAACCCCTGCCTCTGAGGCAGGAGGAGGACCTGGCGCCCAGCACGGCAGAGCACACAGGTGAGGAGGCTGGGCCTGTGCATGTGAGTGTGTGGGGAGGGGGTGCTGACCTACACAGCGTGGGGTACCCCAGAGCTGGGGCTGGGCCGGGACCAAAGGCTGGCCTCACATCACCCATCTTTCACACTGCAGTCCCAGAAGGCATCCTATTGTGACTTCCTCGAGTGGGACTTGTCTTCAAAGTTCAGGGAAGAATTCTGTCTGCGCAGAGGCACAGGGCAAGGCCGGCCATGCGTAATCTTTTCTTCTCTCACAGCTCTAGCACCAGGCCCCAGGTTCAACCAGGCTCCACCTCCAAGACCTGTCTCTACGGAGATGGTTGCTACAGGTGCAGGACCCAGGGATCCACTGAGGGGAGACTGAGACCTGTGATTTCCCCACCCAAAGACACCGGGCCCGCTCGGTATCGGCCAGCACACTGGGAAGATCAGATCTCTGTGCCTGCAGGAACCCCAGCCCCAGGCGCCAATGCTCCAATCCCCCAGGGAGAACCTCCACGTCCACCTACATGTGCAGTTACACCTGCCCCTGCTCGGGCTTTCGCAGGAGAACCTGAGTCAGGTGATAAGCTACCACCCCTGCAAGCAGAGTCTGCCCTGGCTGCTGCCCAAGACTCACACGTGCAGGATGACTGACCCACCCCTGCAGGGAGAATGGGCCCCTGCTCTGGACAGAGACCCAGAGCCGTCTCCACTTCCATTTCTGGAAACACCGTGTCCAGGGGAGGGGTTACTTCTGCATCCTCTGCTATGCCCACGGTCCGGTTCCCCAAGACTGAGAGAATAAGACGCTCACAGCAATGCAAAAGCACAAAGGGGTTTTATCGCTCGCTCGAGCTAGGGCTCATGTCTCATCCAGCGCAGGGGAGTTCTGACAAGAGCCCCGAGCTCCGGATTACACTGCTTATATAGCGTGTTCTCTCGGAAAATTTGAGAAACGGCAGTTTCCGGGTTGGGGGACGTCTAATTGGTTACCTTCTGTGCAAGGGTTAGGTGTTGGCTTCTGATTGGTTTCCATTTCCCAGCCTGGCCACGGGTGCTGATTTGCTCATGGGTGGTGGGGTGAGGTCAGGGGATTTCCAAAGGCTCTTGGATTCCCAAAAGCTCTTTTCCTGGAACCTTACAAAATGGAGTTTTTCTGTTAACAAAATGGAGGACCTTAGGTCCTTCATGCTCCATCCCTCGCTGCCCCACCCCCTCACCCCCCGCGGATGCTGTCAACTTTCCCTCAGCCAGTGGAGACTGAGTTCCCTTTCCTGAGCTTCTCTTCATTCACTTTCTCTGTATGTTCTTGACTTACACGCTGTTCTTCACAGACTTGTGGACTGTTTTCCTCTAAGTGTCAAGCCATAAAACCCACGGTCGGCGGTACATTTCCAGAGCATTAAGGGCCTTCACAATGCTGCGCAGCCCTCACCACTCTCCAGTTGTTGGGGGCCCTTTCATTCTCCCCGCCCCCACCCTCCACCCCCAGCAAATCCTCTATTCACCTCAAGCACTCCCTGTTCCTCCCTCGCCCCTGACAACCTTCAATCCTCTTCTATCTGAGTCTCTTCCCCTAACCTGGATGTCACCAGTCAATGCCAATGAACAAAATCATAGTAAAGGGGGTGTTATTAGACTCCACACATATTTTACGAGTAGACTTGGGAATTCTTGGTTCTCTATTTCCTTTCAGGCACCCTTTGTGTATCGGAAAAGGGCAGGGCAGGTGATTTCAAGATTCCATCGGCAAAACGAGACCCTTATGGCAAATAATCTCCAGCTGGGCACTACTGTCATGCGACGTCTCAGCCAGAAAAGAAACGCTGAACTCTTCCTCAGGCACAAACAAAGTCACCAAAAGAAGCCAGGACAGACAGTGGGTAAAAGGAGCACATCAACAACCGGAAAAGCGCTGTCTCAACCTCATGACACAAGGCTAGAGGAAGACCCAACATCCTTGTGGACCAAACGCACTCTGGAAAATCAATCTACAGTAAAGAAGACAAGCAAGCTCTGAAGTTGCAAGAAGAGGCAATGCACACGGCCAGCGCAGCCTAGACCTACAAGCTAGACCTGAGAGTTCTAGCCTAGGAGACATGGCCCAGACGCTGCATGGGGAGGCAGTGCACACGGCCTGACCACTCCGAAGAGAACACGCACCAGCCAACGACAACCCTTTGGAGACAGCAGTGACGGTCATCCCCGTGGGCCCTGTCTGGACTGCTGACAGCCTTCCCTGGGCAGCCCACGAAAGACCAGATCCCCAGCATGTCCACAAAAGAGGGCTCCCGGCAGGACCCTCCAGGGGCCTCCGGGACATCTCCTTAGCTGCAGTGGCGGATTTCAGATGGGCTCTCACTTCACCTGCGCTGCAATGGATCCTGTCAGGGTCAACGCCCACCTGGGGGGCCCAAAGGCAAGGTCGCAGAGGCGCCTGAGACACCAAGTCCTTTCAGCCCCTCCTCACTGGGATGCCTAAGGCTGTGGCGCCCAGAGGGGAGAGCAGCACTCGCCTCAGAGGGCCCCACCCTGTGGTCAGTGCTGGAAGTGCAGGCTGCACCTCACTCCCCTTCACAGGGTCCCTGTTGGCAGCACTGGGTCAATCTACTACAGGGCAGAAATCCAAACTGAAATGCAACCACACCTCCCACAAGGCCTCCAAAAGTGTGCAGGAGCGATGAACTGAAAAACGGAGGGGGTGACATGAATGCCGATGGAAACTGGACACTTTACACCAAATTCCCTTCAAATTTTCCTGAGACCTATTCTCCCTGCCAACCGGCTCACAAATCCAGAAGAAACTCGACCAGAGGCTCGGCATGAGCTTTCAGTCTTCACACACAGTACAGAAAGGCAAGGCACAAAAGGGCGATCCTGCCGACTGTGTAAAATCAAAGGTCTCTGCTCTGCTAAACACCTTATGAAAAGACAGCAAACGACACGTCACACACTGGCAGACAAATACTTCCAAACGCACAGCTGATAAAGGATTTGTCTCCAAAGAGAACACAAACAAGGCTCCTAAACCGAGAGAAACGGCCAAAGGGACAGCAGGCCAAGGAAGGTACATGGAGAGTAAACCGAATGATGCCCAGCACCGAGGGCCTGAGAAACCCCGTCTAGCTTTGTGTCAGGGACCTCGGCAACGGACCCAGGAAATGATGTCACTTCCCGCAACAGAACCCAACAGAACCCGGAACCTGGGTATCCAGGCCTCCACAGCGGAGAAGAGCCCCCAGCCAGACTGCTCGCTGCCAAGATGTTCTGCTGTTTGCCCCTGCCCACAGGCCGAGGCCTCAGCAGACCTCAAAGGGAGAGTGTGTGGGAACGCGGAAGACGCTGGCTCAGGGACCAACCCCCCCGCCCCCGCCCCCACGCCGGGCGAGAGGCATCTGGCCTTTTGCCCAAAGGAACAGAAAGGGAACACGGGAGCCCCAGGCCGGGCCAGGCCACCTCTCCCGTCCCACCCGGCTAACACTGAGTCCTTTCTCTGTGAGTCTGGGGATGGGTTTTCTCGGGGTATGTCTGCCTCAAGCAAGCCCAGGCAGATGTGGGTCACAAGCCTGTGGGCCGGGTGTGTCCACACCCCAGGGGAGAGCGGGCACGGCGGGATGGGGAGAGTCCAGCCAGCGCCGGCTGCCCAGGCTGACCTCACACCCTCACGGAGTCTCCACCCACCCCGGGGCGGTACGGGGGTGTCACAGCAGCCATGCATCTCTGCTCATTCTGGAAGCAGAAGTTCGACTGTGCAGAAGCAGCAGCCACACTGGCCAGGCGCAGCTTGCCAGCAGGGCTGACTGACGGTCAACGTCATTGCAGAGCTTCCCACTGGATCTGGCCGATGAGGGAGACATCCCGACCACCACCCCCCCGCCCGTGAGGCCCGGTGCAAGCTCCAGGTGAGCGTGCCCAAGGAGGGGTCAGCCCACTGGGAATGAAGAGAAAGCAGGCAAGGCCTGCTGCCCAGGTACCACCCAGGACACAACCCGGGGACCAGTCTGAGTCTGCGACACGCCTCGGCACACCCGGCTCTGACCCAGAGGCTCGAGAACCCCTGCCTCTGAGGCAGGAGGAGGACCTGGCGCCCAGCACGGCAGAGCACACAGGTGAGGAGGCTGGGCCTGTGCATGTGAGTGTGTGGGGAGGGGGTGCTGACCTACACAGCGTGGGGTACCCCAGAGCTGGGGCTGGGCCGGGACCAAAGGCTGGCCTCACATCACCCATCTTTCACACTGCAGTCCCAGAAGGCATCCTATTGTGACTTCCTCGAGTGGGACTTGTCTTCAAAGTTCAGGGAAGAATTCTGTCTGCGCAGAGGCACAGGGCAAGGCCGGCCATGCGTAATCTTTTCTTCTCTCACAGCTCTAGCACCAGGCCCCAGGTTCAACCAGGCTCCACCTCCAAGACCTGTCTCTACGGAGATGGTTGCTACAGGTGCAGGACCCAGGGATCCACTGAGGGGAGACTGAGACCTGTGATTTCCCCACCCAAAGACACCGGGCCCGCTCGGTATCGGCCAGCACACTGGGAAGATCAGATCTCTGTGCCTGCAGGAACCCCAGCCCCAGGCGCCAATGCTCCAATCCCCCAGGGAGAACCTCCACGTCCACCTACATGTGCAGTTACACCTGCCCCTGCTCGGGCTTTCGCAGGAGAACCTGAGTCAGGTGATAAGCTACCACCCCTGCAAGCAGAGTCTGCCCTGGCTGCTGCCCAAGACTCACACGTGCAGGATGACTGACCCACCCCTGCAGGGAGAATGGGCCCCTGCTCTGGACAGAGACCCAGAGCCGTCTCCACTTCCATTTCTGGAAACACCGTGTCCAGGGGAGGGGTTACTTCTGCATCCTCTGCTATGCCCACGGTCCGGTTCCCCAAGACTGAGAGAATAAGACGCTCACAGCAATGCAAAAGCACAAAGGGGTTTTATCGCTCGCTCGAGCTAGGGCTCATGTCTCATCCAGCGCAGGGGAGTTCTGACAAGAGCCCCGAGCTCCGGATTACACTGCTTATATAGCGTGTTCTCTCGGAAAATTTGAGAAACGGCAGTTTCCGGGTTGGGGGACGTCTAATTGGTTACCTTCTGTGCAAGGGTTAGGTGTTGGCTTCTGATTGGTTTCCATTTCCCAGCCTGGCCACGGGTGCTGATTTGCTCATGGGTGGTGGGGTGAGGTCAGGGGATTTCCAAAGGCTCTTGGATTCCCAAAAGCTCTTTTCCTGGAACCTTACAAAATGGAGTTTTTCTGTTAACAAAATGGAGGACCTTAGGTCCTTCATGCTCCATCCCTCGCTGCCCCACCCCCTCACCCCCCGCGGATGCTGTCAACTTTCCCTCAGCCAGTGGAGACTGAGTTCCCTTTCCTGAGCTTCTCTTCATTCACTTTCTCTGTATGTTCTTGACTTACACGCTGTTCTTCACAGACTTGTGGACTGTTTTCCTCTAAGTGTCAAGCCATAAAACCCACGGTCGGCGGTACATTTCCAGAGCATTAAGGGCCTTCACAATGCTGCGCAGCCCTCACCACTCTCCAGTTGTTGGGGGCCCTTTCATTCTCCCCGCCCCCACCCTCCACCCCCAGCAAATCCTCTATTCACCTCAAGCACTCCCTGTTCCTCCCTCGCCCCTGACAACCTTCAATCCTCTTCTATCTGAGTCTCTTCCCCTAACCTGGATGTCACCAGTCAATGCCAATGAACAAAATCATAGTAAAGGGGGTGTTATTAGACTCCACACATATTTTACGAGTAGACTTGGGAATTCTTGGTTCTCTATTTCCTTTCAGGCACCCTTTGTGTATCGGAAAAGGGCAGGGCAGGTGATTTCAAGATTCCATCGGCAAAACGAGACCCTTATGGCAAATAATCTCCAGCTGGGCACTACTGTCATGCGACGTCTCAGCCAGAAAAGAAACGCTGAACTCTTCCTCAGGCACAAACAAAGTCACCAAAAGAAGCCAGGACAGACAGTGGGTAAAAGGAGCACATCAACAACCGGAAAAGCGCTGTCTCAACCTCATGACACAAGGCTAGAGGAAGACCCAACATCCTTGTGGACCAAACGCACTCTGGAAAATCAATCTACAGTAAAGAAGACAAGCAAGCTCTGAAGTTGCAAGAAGAGGCAATGCACACGGCCAGCGCAGCCTAGACCTACAAGCTAGACCTGAGAGTTCTAGCCTAGGAGACATGGCCCAGACGCTGCATGGGGAGGCAGTGCACACGGCCTGACCACTCCGAAGAGAACACGCACCAGCCAACGACAACCCTTTGGAGACAGCAGTGACGGTCATCCCCGTGGGCCCTGTCTGGACTGCTGACAGCCTTCCCTGGGCAGCCCACGAAAGACCAGATCCCCAGCATGTCCACAAAAGAGGGCTCCCGGCAGGACCCTCCAGGGGCCTCCGGGACATCTCCTTAGCTGCAGTGGCGGATTTCAGATGGGCTCTCACTTCACCTGCGCTGCAATGGATCCTGTCAGGGTCAACGCCCACCTGGGGGGCCCAAAGGCAAGGTCGCAGAGGCGCCTGAGACACCAAGTCCTTTCAGCCCCTCCTCACTGGGATGCCTAAGGCTGTGGCGCCCAGAGGGGAGAGCAGCACTCGCCTCAGAGGGCCCCACCCTGTGGTCAGTGCTGGAAGTGCAGGCTGCACCTCACTCCCCTTCACAGGGTCCCTGTTGGCAGCACTGGGTCAATCTACTACAGGGCAGAAATCCAAACTGAAATGCAACCACACCTCCCACAAGGCCTCCAAAAGTGTGCAGGAGCGATGAACTGAAAAACAGAGGGGGTGACATGAATGCCGATGGAAACTGGACACTTTACACCAAATTCCCTTCAAATTTTCCTGAGACCTATTCTCCCTGCCAACCGGCTCACAAATCCAGAAGAAACTCGACCAGAGGCTCGGCATGAGCTTTCAGTCTTCACACACAGTACAGAAAGGCAAGGCACAAAAGGGCGATCCTGCCGACTGTGTAAAATCAAAGGTCTCTGCTCTGCTAAACACCTTATGAAAAGACAGCAAACGACACGTCACACACTGGCAGACAAATACTTCCAAACGCACAGCTGATAAAGGATTTGTCTCCAAAGAGAACACAAACAAGGCTCCTAAACTGAGAGAAACGGCCAAAGGGACAGCAGGCCAAGGAAGGTACATGGAGAGTAAACCGAATGATGCCCAGCACCGAGGGCCTGAGAAACCCCGTCTAGCTTTGTGTCAGGGACCTCGGCAACGGACCCAGGAAATGATGTCACTTCCCGCAACAGAACCCAACAGAACCCGGAACCTGGGTATCCAGGCCTCCACAGCGGAGAAGAGCCCCCAGCCAGACTGCTCGCTGCCAAGATGTTCTGCTGTTTGCCCCTGCCCACAGGCCGAGGCCTCAGCAGACCTCAAAGGGAGAGTGTGTGGGAACGCGGAAGACGCTGGCTCAGGGACCAACCCCCCCGCCCCCGCCCCCACGCCGGGCGAGAGGCATCTGGCCTTTTGCCCAAAGGAACAGAAAGGGAACACGGGAGCCCCAGGCCGGGCCAGGCCACCTCTCCCGTCCCACCCGGCTAACACTGAGTCCTTTCTCTGTGAGTCTGGGGATGGGTTTTCTCGGGGTATGTCTGCCTCAAGCAAGCCCAGGCAGATGTGGGTCACAAGCCTGTGGGCCGGGTGTGTCCACACCCCAGGGGAGAGCGGGCACGGCGGGATGGGGAGAGTCCAGCCAGCGCCGGCTGCCCAGGCTGACCTCACACCCTCACGGAGTCTCCACCCACCCCGGGGCGGTACGGGGGTGTCACAGCAGCCATGCATCTCTGCTCATTCTGGAAGCAGAAGTTCGACTGTGCAGAAGCAGCAGCCACACTGGCCAG
Source organism: Ovis canadensis (assembly GCF_042477335.2). Classification (NCBI taxonomy): domain Eukaryota; kingdom Metazoa; phylum Chordata; class Mammalia; order Artiodactyla; family Bovidae; genus Ovis; species Ovis canadensis. The sequence continues at coordinate 10,459,257 of NC_091253.1, forward strand.
GCGCAGCTTGCCAGCAGGGCTGACTGACGGTCAACGTCATTGCAGAGCTTCCCACTGGATCTGGCCGATGAGGGAGACATCCCGACCACCACCACCCCCGCCCGTGAGGCCCAGTGCAAGCTCCAGGTGAGCGTGCCCAAGGAGGGGTCAGCCCACTGGGAATGAAGAGAAAGCAGGCAAGGCCTGCTGCCCAGGTACCACCCAGGACACACCCCGGGGACCAGTCTGAGTCTGCGACACGCCTCGGCACACCCGGCTCTGACCCAGAGGCTCGAGAACCCCTGCCTCTGAGGCAGGAGGAGGACCTGGCGCCCAGCACGGCAGAGCACACAGGTGAGGAGGCTGGGCCTGTGCATGTGAGTGTGTGGGGAGGGGGTGCTGACCTACACAGCGTGGGGTACCCCAGAGCTGGGGCTGGGCCGGGACCAAAGGCTGGCCTCACATCACCCATCTTTCACACTGCAGTCCCAGAAGGCATCCTATTGTGACTTCCTCAAGTGGGACTTGTCTTCAAAGTTCAGGGAAGAATTCTGTCTGCGCAGAGGCACAGGGCAAGGCCGGCCATGCGTAATCTTTTCTTCTCTCACAGCTCTAGCACCAGGCCCCAGGTTCAACCAGGCTCCACCTCCAAGACCTGTCTCTACGGAGATGGTTGCTACAGGTGCAGGACCCAGGGATCCACTGAGGGGAGACTGAGACCTGTGATTTCCCCACCCAAAGACACCGGGCCCGCTCGGTATCGGCCAGCACACTGGGAAGATCAGATCTCTGTGCCTGCAGGAACCCCAGCCCCAGGCGCCAATGCTCCAATCCCCCAGGGAGAACCTCCACGTCCACCTACATGTGCAGTTACACCTGCCCCTGCTCGGGCTTTCGCAGGAGAACCTGAGTCAGGTGATAAGCTACCACCCCTGCAAGCAGAGTCTGCCCTGGCTGCTGCCCAAGACTCACACGTGCAGGATGACTGACCCACCCCTGCAGGGAGAATGGGCCCCTGCTCTGGACAGAGACCCAGAGCCGTCTCCACTTCCATTTCTGGAAACACCGTGTCCAGGGGAGGGGTTACTTCTGCATCCTCTGCTATGCCCACGGTCCGGTTCCCCAAGACTGAGAGAATAAGACGCTCACAGCAATGCAAAAGCACAAAGGGGTTTTATCGCTCGCTCGAGCTAGGGCTCATGTCTCATCCAGCGCAGGGGAGTTCTGACAAGAGCCCCGAGCTCCGGATTACACTGCTTATATAGCGTGTTCTCTCGGAAAATTTGAGAAACGGCAGTTTCCGGGTTGGGGGACGTCTAATTGGTTACCTTCTGTGCAAGGGTTAGGTGTTGGCTTCTGATTGGTTTCCATTTCCCAGCCTGGCCACGGGTGCTGATTTGCTCATGGGTGGTGGGGTGAGGTCAGGGGATTTCCAAAGGCTCTTGGATTCCCAAAAGCTCTTTTCCTGGAACCTTACAAAATGGAGTTTTTCTGTTAACAAAATGGAGGACCTTAGGTCCTTCATGCTCCATCCCTCGCTGCCCCACCCCCTCACCCCCCGCGGATGCTGTCAACTTTCCCTCAGCCAGTGGAGACTGAGTTCCCTTTCCTGAGCTTCTCTTCATTCACTTTCTCTGTATGTTCTTGACTTACACGCTGTTCTTCACAGACTTGTGGACTGTTTTCCTCTAAGTGTCAAGCCATAAAACCCACGGTCGGCGGTACATTTCCAGAGCATTAAGGGCCTTCACAATGCTGCGCAGCCCTCACCACTCTCCAGTTGTTGGGGGCCCTTTCATTCTCCCCGCCCCCACCCTCCACCCCCAGCAAATCCTCTATTCACCTCAAGCACTCCCTGTTCCTCCCTCGCCCCTGACAACCTTCAATCCTCTTCTATCTGAGTCTCTTCCCCTAACCTGGATGTCACCAGTCAATGCCAATGAACAAAATCATAGTAAAGGGGGTGTTATTAGACTCCACACATATTTTACGAGTAGACTTGGGAATTCTTGGTTCTCTATTTCCTTTCAGGCACCCTTTGTGTATCGGAAAAGGGCAGGGCAGGTGATTTCAAGATTCCATCGGCAAAACGAGACCCTTATGGCAAATAATCTCCAGCTGGGCACTACTGTCATGCGACGTCTCAGCCAGAAAAGAAACGCTGAACTCTTCCTCAGGCACAAACAAAGTCACCAAAAGAAGCCAGGACAGACAGTGGGTAAAAGGAGCACATCAACAACCGGAAAAGCGCTGTCTCAACCTCATGACACAAGGCTAGAGGAAGACCCAACATCCTTGTGGACCAAACGCACTCTGGAAAATCAATCTACAGTAAAGAAGACAAGCAAGCTCTGAAGTTGCAAGAAGAGGCAATGCACACGGCCAGCGCAGCCTAGACCTACAAGCTAGACCTGAGAGTTCTAGCCTAGGAGACATGGCCCAGACGCTGCATGGGGAGGCAGTGCACACGGCCTGACCACTCCGAAGAGAACACGCACCAGCCAACGACAACCCTTTGGAGACAGCAGTGACGGTCATCCCCGTGGGCCCTGTCTGGACTGCTGACAGCCTTCCCTGGGCAGCCCACGAAAGACCAGATCCCCAGCATGTCCACAAAAGAGGGCTCCCGGCAGGACCCTCCAGGGGCCTCCGGGACATCTCCTTAGCTGCAGTGGCGGATTTCAGATGGGCTCTCACTTCACCTGCGCTGCAATGGATCCTGTCAGGGTCAACGCCCACCTGGGGGGCCCAAAGGCAAGGTCGCAGAGGCGCCTGAGACACCAAGTCCTTTCAGCCCCTCCTCACTGGGATGCCTAAGGCTGTGGCGCCCAGAGGGGAGAGCAGCACTCGCCTCAGAGGGCCCCACCCTGTGGTCAGTGCTGGAAGTGCAGGCTGCACCTCACTCCCCTTCACAGGGTCCCTGTTGGCAGCACTGGGTCAATCTACTACAGGGCAGAAATCCAAACTGAAATGCAACCACACCTCCCACAAGGCCTCCAAAAGTGTGCAGGAGCGATGAACTGAAAAACGGAGGGGGTGACATGAATGCCGATGGAAACTGGACACTTTACACCAAATTCCCTTCAAATTTTCCTGAGACCTATTCTCCCTGCCAACCGGCTCACAAATCCAGAAGAAACTCGACCAGAGGCTCGGCATGAGCTTTCAGTCTTCACACACAGTACAGAAAGGCAAGGCACAAAAGGGCGATCCTGCCGACTGTGTAAAATCAAAGGTCTCTGCTCTGCTAAACACCTTATGAAAAGACAGCAAACGACACGTCACACACTGGCAGACAAATACTTCCAAACGCACAGCTGATAAAGGATTTGTCTCCAAAGAGAACACAAACAAGGCTCCTAAACCGAGAGAAACGGCCAAAGGGACAGCAGGCCAAGGAAGGTACATGGAGAGTAAACCGAATGATGCCCAGCACCGAGGGCCTGAGAAACCCCGTCTAGCTTTGTGTCAGGGACCTCGGCAACGGACCCAGGAAATGATGTCACTTCCCGCAACAGAACCCAACAGAACCCGGAACCTGGGTATCCAGGCCTCCACAGCGGAGAAGAGCCCCCAGCCAGACTGCTCGCTGCCAAGATGTTCTGCTGTTTGCCCCTGCCCACAGGCCGAGGCCTCAGCAGACCTCAAAGGGAGAGTGTGTGGGAACGCGGAAGACGCTGGCTCAGGGACCAACCCCCCCGCCCCCGCCCCCACGCCGGGCGAGAGGCATCTGGCCTTTTGCCCAAAGGAACAGAAAGGGAACACGGGAGCCCCAGGCCGGGCCAGGCCACCTCTCCCGTCCCACCCGGCTAACACTGAGTCCTTTCTCTGTGAGTCTGGGGATGGGTTTTCTCGGGGTATGTCTGCCTCAAGCAAGCCCAGGCAGATGTGGGTCACAAGCCTGTGGGCCGGGTGTGTCCACACCCCAGGGGAGAGCGGGCACGGCGGGATGGGGAGAGTCCAGCCAGCGCCGGCTGCCCAGGCTGACCTCACACCCTCACGGAGTCTCCACCCACCCCGGGGCGGTACGGGGGTGTCACAGCAGCCATGCATCTCTGCTCATTCTGGAAGCAGAAGTTCGACTGTGCAGAAGCAGCAGCCACACTGGCCAGGCGCAGCTTGCCAGCAGGGCTGACTGACGGTCAACGTCATTGCAGAGCTTCCCACTGGATCTGGCCGATGAGGGAGACATCCCGACCACCACCCCCCCGCCCGTGAGGCCCAGTGCAAGCTCCAGGTGAGCGTGCCCAAGGAGGGGTCAGCCCACTGGGAATGAAGAGAAAGCAGGCAAGGCCTGCTGCCCAGGTACCACCCAGGACACACCCCGGGGACCAGTCTGAGTCTGCGACACGCCTCGGCACACCCGGCTCTGACCCAGAGGCTCGAGAACCCCTGCCTCTGAGGCAGGAGGAGGACCTGGCGCCCAGCACGGCAGAGCACACAGGTGAGGAGGCTGGGCCTGTGCATGTGAGTGTGTGGGGAGGGGGTGCTGACCTACACAGCGTGGGGTACCCCAGAGCTGGGGCTGGGCCGGGACCAAAGGCTGGCCTCACATCACCCATCTTTCACACTGCAGTCCCAGAAGGCATCCTATTGTGACTTCCTCGAGTGGGACTTGTCTTCAAAGTTCAGGGAAGAATTCTGTCTGCGCAGAGGCACAGGGCAAGGCCGGCCATGCGTAATCTTTTCTTCTCTCACAGCTCTAGCACCAGGCCCCAGGTTCAACCAGGCTCCACCTCCAAGACCTGTCTCTACGGAGATGGTTGCTACAGGTGCAGGACCCAGGGATCCACTGAGGGGAGACTGAGACCTGTGATTTCCCCACCCAAAGACACCGGGCCCGCTCGGTATCGGCCAGCACACTGGGAAGATCAGATCTCTGTGCCTGCAGGAACCCCAGCCCCAGGCGCCAATGCTCCAATCCCCCAGGGAGAACCTCCACGTCCACCTACATGTGCAGTTACACCTGCCCCTGCTCGGGCTTTCGCAGGAGAACCTGAGTCAGGTGATAAGCTACCACCCCTGCAAGCAGAGTCTGCCCTGGCTGCTGCCCAAGACTCACACGTGCAGGATGACTGACCCACCCCTGCAGGGAGAATGGGCCCCTGCTCTGGACAGAGACCCAGAGCCGTCTCCACTTCCATTTCTGGAAACACCGTGTCCAGGGGAGGGGTTACTTCTGCATCCTCTGCTATGCCCACGGTCCGGTTCCCCAAGACTGAGAGAATAAGACGCTCACAGCAATGCAAAAGCACAAAGGGGTTTTATCGCTCGCTCGAGCTAGGGCTCATGTCTCATCCAGCGCAGGGGAGTTCTGACAAGAGCCCCGAGCTCCGGATTACACTGCTTATATAGCGTGTTCTCTCGGAAAATTTGAGAAACGGCAGTTTCCGGGTTGGGGGACGTCTAATTGGTTACCTTCTGTGCAAGGGTTAGGTGTTGGCTTCTGATTGGTTTCCATTTCCCAGCCTGGCCACGGGTGCTGATTTGCTCATGGGTGGTGGGGTGAGGTCAGGGGATTTCCAAAGGCTCTTGGATTCCCAAAAGCTCTTTTCCTGGAACCTTACAAAATGGAGTTTTTCTGTTAACAAAATGGAGGACCTTAGGTCCTTCATGCTCCATCCCTCGCTGCCCCACCCCCTCACCCCCCGCGGATGCTGTCAACTTTCCCTCAGCCAGTGGAGACTGAGTTCCCTTTCCTGAGCTTCTCTTCATTCACTTTCTCTGTATGTTCTTGACTTACACGCTGTTCTTCACAGACTTGTGGACTGTTTTCCTCTAAGTGTCAAGCCATAAAACCCACGGTCGGCGGTACATTTCCAGAGCATTAAGGGCCTTCACAATGCTGCGCAGCCCTCACCACTCTCCAGTTGTTGGGGGCCCTTTCATTCTCCCCGCCCCCACCCTCCACCCCCAGCAAATCCTCTATTCACCTCAAGCACTCCCTGTTCCTCCCTCGCCCCTGACAACCTTCAATCCTCTTCTATCTGAGTCTCTTCCCCTAACCTGGATGTCACCAGTCAATGCCAATGAACAAAATCATAGTAAAGGGGGTGTTATTAGACTCCACACATATTTTACGAGTAGACTTGGGAATTCTTGGTTCTCTATTTCCTTTCAGGCACCCTTTGTGTATCGGAAAAGGGCAGGGCAGGTGATTTCAAGATTCCATCGGCAAAACGAGACCCTTATGGCAAATAATCTCCAGCTGGGCACTACTGTCATGCGACGTCTCAGCCAGAAAAGAAACGCTGAACTCTTCCTCAGGCACAAACAAAGTCACCAAAAGAAGCCAGGACAGACAGTGGGTAAAAGGAGCACATCAACAACCGGAAAAGCGCTGTCTCAACCTCATGACACAAGGCTAGAGGAAGACCCAACATCCTTGTGGACCAAACGCACTCTGGAAAATCAATCTACAGTAAAGAAGACAAGCAAGCTCTGAAGTTGCAAGAAGAGGCAATGCACACGGCCAGCGCAGCCTAGACCTACAAGCTAGACCTGAGAGTTCTAGCCTAGGAGACATGGCCCAGACGCTGCATGGGGAGGCAGTGCACACGGCCTGACCACTCCGAAGAGAACACGCACCAGCCAACGACAACCCTTTGGAGACAGCAGTGACGGTCATCCCCGTGGGCCCTGTCTGGACTGCTGACAGCCTTCCCTGGGCAGCCCACGAAAGACCAGATCCCCAGCATGTCCACAAAAGAGGGCTCCCGGCAGGACCCTCCAGGGGCCTCCGGGACATCTCCTTAGCTGCAGTGGCGGATTTCAGATGGGCTCTCACTTCACCTGCGCTGCAATGGATCCTGTCAGGGTCAACGCCCACCTGGGGGGCCCAAAGGCAAGGTCGCAGAGGCGCCTGAGACACCAAGTCCTTTCAGCCCCTCCTCACTGGGATGCCTAAGGCTGTGGCGCCCAGAGGGGAGAGCAGCACTCGCCTCAGAGGGCCCCACCCTGTGGTCAGTGCTGGAAGTGCAGGCTGCACCTCACTCCCCTTCACAGGGTCCCTGTTGGCAGCACTGGGTCAATCTACTACAGGGCAGAAATCCAAACTGAAATGCAACCACACCTCCCACAAGGCCTCCAAAAGTGTGCAGGAGCGATGAACTGAAAAACGGAGGGGGTGACATGAATGCCGATGGAAACTGGACACTTTACACCAAATTCCCTTCAAATTTTCCTGAGACCTATTCTCCCTGCCAACCGGCTCACAAATCCAGAAGAAACTCGACCAGAGGCTCGGCATGAGCTTTCAGTCTTCACACACAGTACAGAAAGGCAAGGCACAAAAGGGCGATCCTGCCGACTGTGTAAAATCAAAGGTCTCTGCTCTGCTAAACACCTTATGAAAAGACAGCAAACGACACGTCACACACTGGCAGACAAATACTTCCAAACGCACAGCTGATAAAGGATTTGTCTCCAAAGAGAACACAAACAAGGCTCCTAAACCGAGAGAAACGGCCAAAGGGACAGCAGGCCAAGGAAGGTACATGGAGAGTAAACCGAATGATGCCCAGCACCGAGGGCCTGAGAAACCCCGTCTAGCTTTGTGTCAGGGACCTCGGCAACGGACCCAGGAAATGATGTCACTTCCCGCAACAGAACCCAACAGAACCCGGAACCTGGGTATCCAGGCCTCCACAGCGGAGAAGAGCCCCCAGCCAGACTGCTCGCTGCCAAGATGTTCTGCTGTTTGCCCCTGCCCACAGGCCGAGGCCTCAGCAGACCTCAAAGGGAGAGTGTGTGGGAACGCGGAAGACGCTGGCTCAGGGACCAACCCCCCCGCCCCCGCCCCCACGCCGGGCGAGAGGCATCTGGCCTTTTGCCCAAAGGAACAGAAAGGGAACACGGGAGCCCCAGGCCGGGCCAGGCCACCTCTCCCGTCCCACCCGGCTAACACTGAGTCCTTTCTCTGTGAGTCTGGGGATGGGTTTTCTCGGGGTATGTCTGCCTCAAGCAAGCCCAGGCAGATGTGGGTCACAAGCCTGTGGGCCGGGTGTGTCCACACCCCAGGGGAGAGCGGGCACGGCGGGATGGGGAGAGTCCAGCCAGCGCCGGCTGCCCAGGCTGACCTCACACCCTCACGGAGTCTCCACCCACCCCGGGGCGGTACGGGGGTGTCACAGCAGCCATGCATCTCTGCTCATTCTGGAAGCAGAAGTTCGACTGTGCAGAAGCAGCAGCCACACTGGCCAGGCGCAGCTTGCCAGCAGGGCTGACTGACGGTCAACGTCATTGCAGAGCTTCCCACTGGATCTGGCCGATGAGGGAGACATCCCGACCACCACCCCCCCCGCCCGTGAGGCCCAGTGCAAGCTCCAGGTGAGCGTGCCCAAGGAGGGGTCAGCCCACTGGGAATGAAGAGAAAGCAGGCAAGGCCTGCTGCCCAGGTACCACCCAGGACACACCCCGGGGACCAGTCTGAGTCTGCGACACGCCTCGGCACACCCGGCTCTGACCCAGAGGCTCGAGAACCCCTGCCTCTGAGGCAGGAGGAGGACCTGGCGCCCAGCACGGCAGAGCACACAGGTGAGGAGGCTGGGCCTGTGCATGTGAGTGTGTGGGGAGGGGGTGCTGACCTACACAGCGTGGGGTACCCCAGAGCTGGGGCTGGGCCGGGACCAAAGGCTGGCCTCACATCACCCATCTTTCACACTGCAGTCCCAGAAGGCATCCTATTGTGACTTCCTCGAGTGGGACTTGTCTTCAAAGTTCAGGGAAGAATTCTGTCTGCGCAGAGGCACAGGGCAAGGCCGGCCATGCGTAATCTTTTCTTCTCTCACAGCTCTAGCACCAGGCCCCAGGTTCAACCAGGCTCCACCTCCAAGACCTGTCTCTACGGAGATGGTTGCTACAGGTGCAGGACCCAGGGATCCACTGAGGGGAGACTGAGACCTGTGATTTCCCCACCCAAAGACACCGGGCCCGCTCGGTATCGGCCAGCACACTGGGAAGATCAGATCTCTGTGCCTGCAGGAACCCCAGCCCCAGGCGCCAATGCTCCAATCCCCCAGGGAGAACCTCCACGTCCACCTACATGTGCAGTTACACCTGCCCCTGCTCGGGCTTTCGCAGGAGAACCTGAGTCAGGTGATAAGCTACCACCCCTGCAAGCAGAGTCTGCCCTGGCTGCTGCCCAAGACTCACACGTGCAGGATGACTGACCCACCCCTGCAGGGAGAATGGGCCCCTGCTCTGGACAGAGACCCAGAGCCGTCTCCACTTCCATTTCTGGAAACACCGTGTCCAGGGGAGGGGTTACTTCTGCATCCTCTGCTATGCCCACGGTCCGGTTCCCCAAGACTGAGAGAATAAGACGCTCACAGCAATGCAAAAGCACAAAGGGGTTTTATCGCTCGCTCGAGCTAGGGCTCATGTCTCATCCAGCGCAGGGGAGTTCTGACAAGAGCCCCGAGCTCCGGATTACACTGCTTATATAGCGTGTTCTCTCGGAAAATTTGAGAAACGGCAGTTTCCGGGTTGGGGGACGTCTAATTGGTTACCTTCTGTGCAAGGGTTAGGTGTTGGCTTCTGATTGGTTTCCATTTCCCAGCCTGGCCACGGGTGCTGATTTGCTCATGGGTGGTGGGGTGAGGTCAGGGGATTTCCAAAGGCTCTTGGATTCCCAAAAGCTCTTTTCCTGGAACCTTACAAAATGGAGTTTTTCTGTTAACAAAATGGAGGACCTTAGGTCCTTCATGCTCCATCCCTCGCTGCCCCACCCCCTCACCCCCCGCGGATGCTGTCAACTTTCCCTCAGCCAGTGGAGACTGAGTTCCCTTTCCTGAGCTTCTCTTCATTCACTTTCTCTGTATGTTCTTGACTTACACGCTGTTCTTCACAGACTTGTGGACTGTTTTCCTCTAAGTGTCAAGCCATAAAACCCACGGTCGGCGGTACATTTCCAGAGCATTAAGGGCCTTCACAATGCTGCGCAGCCCTCACCACTCTCCAGTTGTTGGGGGCCCTTTCATTCTCCCCGCCCCCACCCTCCACCCCCAGCAAATCCTCTATTCACCTCAAGCACTCCCTGTTCCTCCCTCGCCCCTGACAACCTTCAATCCTCTTCTATCTGAGTCTCTTCCCCTAACCTGGATGTCACCAGTCAATGCCAATGAACAAAATCATAGTAAAGGGGGTGTTATTAGACTCCACACATATTTTACGAGTAGACTTGGGAATTCTTGGTTCTCTATTTCCTTTCAGGCACCCTTTGTGTATCGGAAAAGGGCAGGGCAGGTGATTTCAAGATTCCATCGGCAAAACGAGACCCTTATGGCAAATAATCTCCAGCTGGGCACTACTGTCATGCGACGTCTCAGCCAGAAAAGAAACGCTGAACTCTTCCTCAGGCACAAACAAAGTCACCAAAAGAAGCCAGGACAGACAGTGGGTAAAAGGAGCACATCAACAACCGGAAAAGCGCTGTCTCAACCTCATGACACAAGGCTAGAGGAAGACCCAACATCCTTGTGGACCAAACGCACTCTGGAAAATCAATCTACAGTAAAGAAGACAAGCAAGCTCTGAAGTTGCAAGAAGAGGCAATGCACACGGCCAGCGCAGCCTAGACCTACAAGCTAGACCTGAGAGTTCTAGCCTAGGAGACATGGCCCAGACGCTGCATGGGGAGGCAGTGCACACGGCCTGACCACTCCGAAGAGAACACGCACCAGCCAACGACAACCCTTTGGAGACAGCAGTGACGGTCATCCCCGTGGGCCCTGTCTGGACTGCTGACAGCCTTCCCTGGGCAGCCCACGAAAGACCAGATCCCCAGCATGTCCACAAAAGAGGGCTCCCGGCAGGACCCTCCAGGGGCCTCCGGGACATCTCCTTAGCTGCAGTGGCGGATTTCAGATGGGCTCTCACTTCACCTGCGCTGCAATGGATCCTGTCAGGGTCAACGCCCACCTGGGGGGCCCAAAGGCAAGGTCGCAGAGGCGCCTGAGACACCAAGTCCTTTCAGCCCCTCCTCACTGGGATGCCTAAGGCTGTGGCGCCCAGAGGGGAGAGCAGCACTCGCCTCAGAGGGCCCCACCCTGTGGTCAGTGCTGGAAGTGCAGGCTGCACCTCACTCCCCTTCACAGGGTCCCTGTTGGCAGCACTGGGTCAATCTACTACAGGGCAGAAATCCAAACTGAAATGCAACCACACCTCCCACAAGGCCTCCAAAAGTGTGCAGGAGCGATGAACTGAAAAACGGAGGGGGTGACATGAATGCCGATGGAAACTGGACACTTTACACCAAATTCCCTTCAAATTTTCCTGAGACCTATTCTCCCTGCCAACCGGCTCACAAATCCAGAAGAAACTCGACCAGAGGCTCGGCATGAGCTTTCAGTCTTCACACACAGTACAGAAAGGCAAGGCACAAAAGGGCGATCCTGCCGACTGTGTAAAATCAAAGGTCTCTGCTCTGCTAAACACCTTATGAAAAGACAGCAAACGACACGTCACACACTGGCAGACAAATACTTCCAAACGCACAGCTGATAAAGGATTTGTCTCCAAAGAGAACACAAACAAGGCTCCTAAACCGAGAGAAACGGCCAAAGGGACAGCAGGCCAAGGAAGGTACATGGAGAGTAAACCGAATGATGCCCAGCACCGAGGGCCTGAGAAACCCCGTCTAGCTTTGTGTCAGGGACCTCGGCAACGGACCCAGGAAATGATGTCACTTCCCGCAACAGAACCCAACAGAACCCGGAACCTGGGTATCCAGGCCTCCACAGCGGAGAAGAGCCCCCAGCCAGACTGCTCGCTGCCAAGATGTTCTGCTGTTTGCCCCTGCCCACAGGCCGAGGCCTCAGCAGACCTCAAAGGGAGAGTGTGTGGGAACGCGGAAGACGCTGGCTCAGGGACCAACCCCCCCGCCCCCGCCCCCACGCCGGGCGAGAGGCATCTGGCCTTTTGCCCAAAGGAACAGAAAGGGAACACGGGAGCCCCAGGCCGGGCCAGGCCACCTCTCCCGTCCCACCCGGCTAACACTGAGTCCTTTCTCTGTGAGTCTGGGGATGGGTTTTCTCGGGGTATGTCTGCCTCAAGCAAGCCCAGGCAGATGTGGGTCACAAGCCTGTGGGCCGGGTGTGTCCACACCCCAGGGGAGAGCGGGCACGGCGGGATGGGGAGAGTCCAGCCAGCGCCGGCTGCCCAGGCTGACCTCACACCCTCACGGAGTCTCCACCCACCCCGGGGCGGTACGGGGGTGTCACAGCAGCCATGCATCTCTGCTCATTCTGGAAGCAGAAGTTCGACTGTGCAGAAGCAGCAGCCACACTGGCCAGGCGCAGCTTGCCAGCAGGGCTGACTGACGGTCAACGTCATTGCAGAGCTTCCCACTGGATCTGGCCGATGAGGGAGACATCCCGACCACCACCCCCCCCCGCCCGTGAGGCCCAGTGCAAGCTCCAGGTGAGCGTGCCCAAGGAGGGGTCAGCCCACTGGGAATGAAGAGAAAGCAGGCAAGGCCTGCTGCCCAGGTACCACCCAGGACACACCCCGGGGACCAGTCTGAGTCTGCGACACGCCTCGGCACACCCGGCTCTGACCCAGAGGCTCGAGAACCCCTGCCTCTGAGGCAGGAGGAGGACCTGGCGCCCAGCACGGCAGAGCACACAGGTGAGGAGGCTGGGCCTGTGCATGTGAGTGTGTGGGGAGGGGGTGCTGACCTACACAGCGTGGGGTACCCCAGAGCTGGGGCTGGGCCGGGACCAAAGGCTGGCCTCACATCACCCATCTTTCACACTGCAGTCCCAGAAGGCATCCTATTGTGACTTCCTCGAGTGGGACTTGTCTTCAAAGTTCAGGGAAGAATTCTGTCTGCGCAGAGGCACAGGGCAAGGCCGGCCATGCGTAATCTTTTCTTCTCTCACAGCTCTAGCACCAGGCCCCAGGTTCAACCAGGCTCCACCTCCAAGACCTGTCTCTACGGAGATGGTTGCTACAGGTGCAGGACCCAGGGATCCACTGAGGGGAGACTGAGACCTGTGATTTCCCCACCCAAAGACACCGGGCCCGCTCGGTATCGGCCAGCACACTGGGAAGATCAGATCTCTGTGCCTGCAGGAACCCCAGCCCCAGGCGCCAATGCTCCAATCCCCCAGGGAGAACCTCCACGTCCACCTACATGTGCAGTTACACCTGCCCCTGCTCGGGCTTTCGCAGGAGAACCTGAGTCAGGTGATAAGCTACCACCCCTGCAAGCAGAGTCTGCCCTGGCTGCTGCCCAAGACTCACACGTGCAGGATGACTGACCCACCCCTGCAGGGAGAATGGGCCCCTGCTCTGGACAGAGACCCAGAGCCGTCTCCACTTCCATTTCTGGAAACACCGTGTCCAGGGGAGGGGTTACTTCTGCATCCTCTGCTATGCCCACGGTCCGGTTCCCCAAGACTGAGAGAATAAGACGCTCACAGCAATGCAAAAGCACAAAGGGGTTTTATCGCTCGCTCGAGCTAGGGCTCATGTCTCATCCAGCGCAGGGGAGTTCTGACAAGAGCCCCGAGCTCCGGATTACACTGCTTATATAGCGTGTTCTCTCGGAAAATTTGAGAAACGGCAGTTTCCGGGTTGGGGGACGTCTAATTGGTTACCTTCTGTGCAAGGGTTAGGTGTTGGCTTCTGATTGGTTTCCATTTCCCAGCCTGGCCACGGGTGCTGATTTGCTCATGGGTGGTGGGGTGAGGTCAGGGGATTTCCAAAGGCTCTTGGATTCCCAAAAGCTCTTTTCCTGGAACCTTACAAAATGGAGTTTTTCTGTTAACAAAATGGAGGACCTTAGGTCCTTCATGCTCCATCCCTCGCTGCCCCACCCCCTCACCCCCCGCGGATGCTGTCAACTTTCCCTCAGCCAGTGGAGACTGAGTTCCCTTTCCTGAGCTTCTCTTCATTCACTTTCTCTGTATGTTCTTGACTTACACGCTGTTCTTCACAGACTTGTGGACTGTTTTCCTCTAAGTGTCAAGCCATAAAACCCACGGTCGGCGGTACATTTCCAGAGCATTAAGGGCCTTCACAATGCTGCGCAGCCCTCACCACTCTCCAGTTGTTGGGGGCCCTTTCATTCTCCCCGCCCCCACCCTCCACCCCCAGCAAATCCTCTATTCACCTCAAGCACTCCCTGTTCCTCCCTCGCCCCTGACAACCTTCAATCCTCTTCTATCTGAGTCTCTTCCCCTAACCTGGATGTCACCAGTCAATGCCAATGAACAAAATCATAGTAAAGGGGGTGTTATTAGACTCCACACATATTTTACGAGTAGACTTGGGAATTCTTGGTTCTCTATTTCCTTTCAGGCACCCTTTGTGTATCGGAAAAGGGCAGGGCAGGTGATTTCAAGATTCCATCGGCAAAACGAGACCCTTATGGCAAATAATCTCCAGCTGGGCACTACTGTCATGCGACGTCTCAGCCAGAAAAGAAACGCTGAACTCTTCCTCAGGCACAAACAAAGTCACCAAAAGAAGCCAGGACAGACAGTGGGTAAAAGGAGCACATCAACAACCGGAAAAGCGCTGTCTCAACCTCATGACACAAGGCTAGAGGAAGACCCAACATCCTTGTGGACCAAACGCACTCTGGAAAATCAATCTACAGTAAAGAAGACAAGCAAGCTCTGAAGTTGCAAGAAGAGGCAATGCACACGGCCAGCGCAGCCTAGACCTACAAGCTAGACCTGAGAGTTCTAGCCTAGGAGACATGGCCCAGACGCTGCATGGGGAGGCAGTGCACACGGCCTGACCACTCCGAAGAGAACACGCACCAGCCAACGACAACCCTTTGGAGACAGCAGTGACGGTCATCCCCGTGGGCCCTGTCTGGACTGCTGACAGCCTTCCCTGGGCAGCCCACGAAAGACCAGATCCCCAGCATGTCCACAAAAGAGGGCTCCCGGCAGGACCCTCCAGGGGCCTCCGGGACATCTCCTTAGCTGCAGTGGCGGATTTCAGATGGGCTCTCACTTCACCTGCGCTGCAATGGATCCTGTCAGGGTCAACGCCCACCTGGGGGGCCCAAAGGCAAGGTCGCAGAGGCGCCTGAGACACCAAGTCCTTTCAGCCCCTCCTCACTGGGATGCCTAAGGCTGTGGCGCCCAGAGGGGAGAGCAGCACTCGCCTCAGAGGGCCCCACCCTGTGGTCAGTGCTGGAAGTGCAGGCTGCACCTCACTCCCCTTCACAGGGTCCCTGTTGGCAGCACTGGGTCAATCTACTACAGGGCAGAAATCCAAACTGAAATGCAACCACACCTCCCACAAGGCCTCCAAAAGTGTGCAGGAGCGATGAACTGAAAAACGGAGGGGGTGACATGAATGCCGATGGAAACTGGACACTTTACACCAAATTCCCTTCAAATTTTCCTGAGACCTATTCTCCCTGCCAACCGGCTCACAAATCCAGAAGAAACTCGACCAGAGGCTCGGCATGAGCTTTCAGTCTTCACACACAGTACAGAAAGGCAAGGCACAAAAGGGCGATCCTGCCGACTGTGTAAAATCAAAGGTCTCTGCTCTGCTAAACACCTTATGAAAAGACAGCAAACGACACGTCACACACTGGCAGACAAATACTTCCAAACGCACAGCTGATAAAGGATTTGTCTCCAAAGAGAACACAAACAAGGCTCCTAAACCGAGAGAAACGGCTAAAGGGACAGCAGGCCAAGGAAGGTACATGGAGAGTAAACCGAATGATGCCCAGCACCGAGGGCCTGAGAAACCCCGTCTAGCTTTGTGTCAGGGACCTCGGCAACGGACCCAGGAAATGATGTCACTTCCCGCAACAGAACCCAACAGAACCCGGAACCTGGGTATCCAGGCCTCCACAGCGGAGAAGAGCCCCCAGCCAGACTGCTCGCTGCCAAGATGTTCTGCTGTTTGCCCCTGCCCACAGGCCGAGGCCTCAGCAGACCTCAAAGGGAGAGTGTGTGGGAACGCGGAAGACGCTGGCTCAGGGACCAACCCCCCCGCCCCCGCCCCCACGCCGGGCGAGAGGCATCTGGCCTTTTGCCCAAAGGAACAGAAAGGGAACACGGGAGCCCCAGGCCGGGCCAGGCCACCTCTCCCGTCCCACCCGGCTAACACTGAGTCCTTTCTCTGTGAGTCTGGGGATGGGTTTTCTCGGGGTATGTCTGCCTCAAGCAAGCCCAGGCAGATGGGGGTCACAAGCCTGTGGGCCGGGTGTGTCCACACCCCAGGGGAGAGCGGGCACGGCGGGATGGGGAGAGTCCAGCCAGCGCCGGCTGCCCAGGCTGACCTCACACCCTCACGGAGTCTCCACCCACCCCGGGGCGGTACGGGGGTGTCACAGCAGCCATGCATCTCTGCTCATTCTGGAAGCAGAAGTTCGACTGTGCAGAAGCAGCAGCCACACTGGCCAGGCGCAGCTTGCCAGCAGGGCTGACTGACGGTCAACGTCATTGCAGAGCTTCCCACTGGATCTGGCCGATGAGGGAGACATCCCGACCACCACCCCCCCGCCCGTGAGGCCCGGTGCAAGCTCCAGGTGAGCGTGCCCAAGGAGGGGTCAGCCCACTGGGAATGAAGAGAAAGCAGGCAAGGCCTGCTGCCCAGGTACCACCCAGGACACACCCCGGGGACCAGTCTGAGTCTGCGACACGCCTCGGCACACCCGGCTCTGACCCAGAGGCTCGAGAACCCCTGCCTCTGAGGCAGGAGGAGGACCTGGCGCCCAGCACGGCAGAGCACACAGGTGAGGAGGCTGGGCCTGTGCATGTGAGTGTGTGGGGAGGGGGTGCTGACCTACACAGCGTGGGGTACCCCAGAGCTGGGGCTGGGCCGGGACCAAAGGCTGGCCTCACATCACCCATCTTTCACACTGCAGTCCCAGAAGGCATCCTATTGTGACTTCCTCGAGTGGGACTTGTCTTCAAAGTTCAGGGAAGAATTCTGTCTGCGCAGAGGCACAGGGCAAGGCCGGCCATGCGTAATCTTTTCTTCTCTCACAGCTCTAGCACCAGGCCCCAGGTTCAACCCGGCTCCACCTCCAAGACCTGTCTCTACGGAGATGGTTGCTACAGGTGCAGGACCCAGGGATCCACTGAGGGGAGACTGAGACCTGTGATTTCCCCACCCAAAGACACCGGGCCCGCTCGGTATCGGCCAGCACACTGGGAAGATCAGATCTCTGTGCCTGCAGGAACCCCAGCCCCAGGCGCCAATGCTCCAATCCCCCAGGGAGAACCTCCACGTCCACCTACATGTGCAGTTACACCTGCCCCTGCTCGGGCTTTCGCAGGAGAACCTGAGTCAGGTGATAAGCTACCACCCCTGCAAGCAGAGTCTGCCCTGGCTGCTGCCCAAGACTCACACGTGCAGGATGACTGACCCACCCCTGCAGGGAGAATGGGCCCCTGCTCTGGACAGAGACCCAGAGCCGTCTCCACTTCCATTTCTGGAAACACCGTGTCCAGGGGAGGGGTTACTTCTGCATCCTCTGCTATGCCCACGGTCCGGTTCCCCAAGACTGAGAGAATAAGACGCTCACAGCAATGCAAAAGCACAAAGGGGTTTTATCGCTCGCTCGAGCTAGGGCTCATGTCTCATCCAGCGCAGGGGAGTTCTGACAAGAGCCCCGAGCTCCGGATTACACTGCTTATATAGCGTGTTCTCTCGGAAAATTTGAGAAACGGCAGTTTCCGGGTTGGGGGACGTCTAATTGGTTACCTTCTGTGCAAGGGTTAGGTGTTGGCTTCTGATTGGTTTCCATTTCCCAGCCTGGCCACGGGTGCTGATTTGCTCATGGGTGGTGGGGTGAGGTCAGGGGATTTCCAAAGGCTCTTGGATTCCCAAAAGCTCTTTTCCTGGAACCTTACAAAATGGAGTTTTTCTGTTAACAAAATGGAGGACCTTAGGTCCTTCATGCTCCATCCCTCGCTGCCCCACCCCCTCACCCCCCGCGGATGCTGTCAACTTTCCCTCAGCCAGTGGAGACTGAGTTCCCTTTCCTGAGCTTCTCTTCATTCACTTTCTCTGTATGTTCTTGACTTACACGCTGTTCTTCACAGACTTGTGGACTGTTTTCCTCTAAGTGTCAAGCCATAAAACCCACGGTCGGCGGTACATTTCCAGAGCATTAAGGGCCTTCACAATGCTGCGCAGCCCTCACCACTCTCCAGTTGTTGGGGGCCCTTTCATTCTCCCCGCCCCCACCCTCCACCCCCAGCAAATCCTCTATTCACCTCAAGCACTCCCTGTTCCTCCCTCGCCCCTGACAACCTTCAATCCTCTTCTATCTGAGTCTCTTCCCCTAACCTGGATGTCACCAGTCAATGCCAATGAACAAAATCATAGTAAAGGGGGTGTTATTAGACTCCACACATATTTTATGAGTAGACTTGGGAATTCTTGGTTCTCTATTTCCTTTCAGGCACCCTTTGTGTATCGGAAAAGGGCAGGGCAGGTGATTTCAAGATTCCATCGGCAAAACGAGACCCTTATGGCAAATAATCTCCAGCTGGGCACTACTGTCATGCGACGTCTCAGCCAGAAAAGAAACGCTGAACTCTTCCTCAGGCACAAACAAAGTCACCAAAAGAAGCCAGGACAGACAGTGGGTAAAAGGAGCACATCAACAACCGGAAAAGCGCTGTCTCAACCTCATGACACAAGGCTAGAGGAAGACCCAACATCCTTGTGGACCAAACGCACTCTGGAAAATCAATCTACAGTAAAGAAGACAAGCAAGCTCTGAAGTTGCAAGAAGAGGCAATGCACACGGCCAGCGCAGCCTAGACCTACAAGCTAGACCTGAGAGTTCTAGCCTAGGAGACATGGCCCAGACGCTGCATGGGGAGGCAGTGCACACGGCCTGACCACTCCGAAGAGAACACGCACCAGCCAACGACAACCCTTTGGAGACAGCAGTGACGGTCATCCCCGTGGGCCCTGTCTGGACTGCTGACAGCCTTCCCTGGGCAGCCCACAAAAGACCAGATCCCCAGCATGTCCACAAAAGAGGGCTCCCGGCAGGACCCTCCAGGGGCCTCCGGGACATCTCCTTAGCTGCAGTGGCGGATTTCAGATGGGCTCTCACTTCACCTGCGCTGCAATGGATCCTGTCAGGGTCAACGCCCACCTGGGGGGCCCAAAGGCAAGGTCGCAGAGGCGCCTGAGACACCAAGTCCTTTCAGCCCCTCCTCACTGGGATGCCTAAGGCTGTGGCGCCCAGAGGGGAGAGCAGCACTCGCCTCAGAGGGCCCCACCCTGTGGTCAGTGCTGGAAGTGCAGGCTGCACCTCACTCCCCTTCACAGGGTCCCTGTTGGCAGCACTGGGTCAATCTACTACAGGGCAGAAATCCAAACTGAAATGCAACCACACCTCCCACAAGGCCTCCAAAAGTGTGCAGGAGCGATGAACTGAAAAACGGAGGGGGTGACATGAATGCCGATGGAAACTGGACACTTTACACCAAATTCCCTTCAAATTTTCCTGAGACCTATTCTCCCTGCCAACCGGCTCACAAATCCAGAAGAAACTCGACCAGAGGCTCGGCATGAGCTTTCAGTCTTCACACACAGTACAGAAAGGCAAGGCACAAAAGGGCGATCCTGCCGACTGTGTAAAATCAAAGGTCTCTGCTCTGCTAAACACCTTATGAAAAGACAGCAAACGACACGTCACACACTGGCAGACAAATACTTCCAAACGCACAGCTGATAAAGGATTTGTCTCCAAAGAGAACACAAACAAGGCTCCTAAACCGAGAGAAACGGCCAAAGGGACAGCAGGCCAAGGAAGGTACATGGAGAGTAAACCGAATGATGCCCAGCACCGAGGGCCTGAGAAACCCCGTCTAGCTTTGTGTCAGGGACCTCGGCAACGGACCCAGGAAATGATGTCACTTCCCGCAACAGAACCCAACAGAACCCGGAACCTGGGTATCCAGGCCTCCACAGCGGAGAAGAGCCCCCAGCCAGACTGCTCGCTGCCAAGATGTTCTGCTGTTTGCCCCTGCCCACAGGCCGAGGCCTCAGCAGACCTCAAAGGGAGAGTGTGTGGGAACGCGGAAGACGCTGGCTCAGGGACCAACCCCCCCGCCCCCGCCCCCACGCCGGGCGAGAGGCATCTGGCCTTTTGCCCAAAGGAACAGAAAGGGAACACGGGAGCCCCAGGCCGGGCCAGGCCACCTCTCCCGTCCCACCCGGCTAACACTGAGTCCTTTCTCTGTGAGTCTGGGGATGGGTTTTCTCGGGGTATGTCTGCCTCAAGCAAGCCCAGGCAGATGTGGGTCACAAGCCTGTGGGCCGGGTGTGTCCACACCCCAGGGGAGAGCGGGCACGGCGGGATGGGGAGAGTCCAGCCAGCGCCGGCTGCCCAGGCTGACCTCACACCCTCACGGAGTCTCCACCCACCCCGGGGCGGTACGGGGGTGTCACAGCAGCCATGCATCTCTGCTCATTCTGGAAGCAGAAGTTCGACTGTGCAGAAGCAGCAGCCACACTGGCCAGGCGCAGCTTGCCAGCAGGGCTGACTGACGGTCAACGTCATTGCAGAGCTTCCCACTGGATCTGGCCGATGAGGGAGACATCCCGACCACCACCCCCCCGCCCGTGAGGCCCAGTGCAAGCTCCAGGTGAGCGTGCCCAAGGAGGGGTCAGCCCACTGGGAATGAAGAGAAAGCAGGCAAGGCCTGCTGCCCAGGTACCACCCAGGACACACCCCGGGGACCAGTCTGAGTCTGCGACACGCCTCGGCACACCCGGCTCTGACCCAGAGGCTCGAGAACCCCTGCCTCTGAGGCAGGAGGAGGACCTGGCGCCCAGCACGGCAGAGCACACAGGTGAGGAGGCTGGGCCTGTGCATGTGAGTGTGTGGGGAGGGGGTGCTGACCTACACAGCGTGGGGTACCCCAGAGCTGGGGCTGGGCCGGGACCAAAGGCTGGCCTCACATCACCCATCTTTCACACTGCAGTCCCAGAAGGCATCCTATTGTGACTTCCTCGAGTGGGACTTGTCTTCAAAGTTCAGGGAAGAATTCTGTCTGCGCAGAGGCACAGGGCAAGGCCGGCCATGCGTAATCTTTTCTTCTCTCACAGCTCTAGCACCAGGCCCCAGGTTCAACCAGGCTCCACCTCCAAGACCTGTCTCTACGGAGATGGTTGCTACAGGTGCAGGACCCAGGGATCCACTGAGGGGAGACTGAGACCTGTGATTTCCCCACCCAAAGACACCGGGCCCGCTCGGTATCGGCCAGCACACTGGGAAGATCAGATCTCTGTGCCTGCAGGAACCCCAGCCCCAGGCGCCAATGCTCCAATCCCCCAGGGAGAACCTCCACGTCCACCTACATGTGCAGTTACACCTGCCCCTGCTCGGGCTTTCGCAGGAGAACCTGAGTCAGGTGATAAGCTACCACCCCTGCAAGCAGAGTCTGCCCTGGCTGCTGCCCAAGACTCACACGTGCAGGATGACTGACCCACCCCTGCAGGGAGAATGGGCCCCTGCTCTGGACAGAGACCCAGAGCCGTCTCCACTTCCATTTCTGGAAACACCGTGTCCAGGGGAGGGGTTACTTCTGCATCCTCTGCTATGCCCACGGTCCGGTTCCCCAAGACTGAGAGAATAAGACGCTCACAGCAATGCAAAAGCACAAAGGGGTTTTATCGCTCGCTCGAGCTAGGGCTCATGTCTCATCCAGCGCAGGGGAGTTCTGACAAGAGCCCCGAGCTCCGGATTACACTGCTTATATAGCGTGTTCTCTCGGAAAATTTGAGAAACGGCAGTTTCCGGGTTGGGGGACGTCTAATTGGTTACCTTCTGTGCAAGGGTTAGGTGTTGGCTTCTGATTGGTTTCCATTTCCCAGCCTGGCCACGGGTGCTGATTTGCTCATGGGTGGTGGGGTGAGGTCAGGGGATTTCCAAAGGCTCTTGGATTCCCAAAAGCTCTTTTCCTGGAACCTTACAAAATGGAGTTTTTCTGTTAACAAAATGGAGGACCTTAGGTCCTTCATGCTCCATCCCTCGCTGCCCCACCCCCTCACCCCCCGCGGATGCTGTCAACTTTCCCTCAGCCAGTGGAGACTGAGTTCCCTTTCCTGAGCTTCTCTTCATTCACTTTCTCTGTATGTTCTTGACTTACACGCTGTTCTTCACAGACTTGTGGACTGTTTTCCTCTAAGTGTCAAGCCATAAAACCCACGGTCGGCGGTACATTTCCAGAGCATTAAGGGCCTTCACAATGCTGCGCAGCCCTCACCACTCTCCAGTTGTTGGGGGCCCTTTCATTCTCCCCGCCCCCACCCTCCACCCCCAGCAAATCCTCTATTCACCTCAAGCACTCCCTGTTCCTCCCTCGCCCCTGACAACCTTCAATCCTCTTCTATCTGAGTCTCTTCCCCTAACCTGGATGTCACCAGTCAATGCCAATGAACAAAATCATAGTAAAGGGGGTGTTATTAGACTCCACACATATTTTACGAGTAGACTTGGGAATTCTTGGTTCTCTATTTCCTTTCAGGCACCCTTTGTGTATCGGAAAAGGGCAGGGCAGGTGATTTCAAGATTCCATCGGCAAAACGAGACCCTTATGGCAAATAATCTCCAGCTGGGCACTACTGTCATGCGACGTCTCAGCCAGAAAAGAAACGCTGAACTCTTCCTCAGGCACAAACAAAGTCACCAAAAGAAGCCAGGACAGACAGTGGGTAAAAGGAGCACATCAACAACCGGAAAAGCGCTGTCTCAACCTCATGACACAAGGCTAGAGGAAGACCCAACATCCTTGTGGACCAAACGCACTCTGGAAAATCAATCTACAGTAAAGAAGACAAGCAAGCTCTGAAGTTGCAAGAAGAGGCAATGCACACGGCCAGCGCAGCCTAGACCTACAAGCTAGACCTGAGAGTTCTAGCCTAGGAGACATGGCCCAGACGCTGCATGGGGAGGCAGTGCACACGGCCTGACCACTCCGAAGAGAACACGCACCAGCCAACGACAACCCTTTGGAGACAGCAGTGACGGTCATCCCCGTGGGCCGTGTCTGGACTGCTGACAGCCTTCCCTGGGCAGCCCACAAAAGACCAGATCCCCAGCATGTCCACAAAAGAGGGCTCCCGGCAGGACCCTCCAGGGGCCTCCGGGACATCTCCTTAGCTGCAGTGGCGGATTTCAGATGGGCTCTCACTTCACCTGCGCTGCAATGGATCCTGTCAGGGTCAACGCCCACCTGGGGGGCCCAAAGGCAAGGTCGCAGAGGCGCCTGAGACACCAAGTCCTTTCAGCCCCTCCTCACTGGGATGCCTAAGGCTGTGGCGCCCAGAGGGGAGAGCAGCACTCGCCTCAGAGGGCCCCACCCTGTGGTCAGTGCTGGAAGTGCAGGCTGCACCTCACTCCCCTTCACAGGGTCCCTGTTGGCAGCACTGGGTCAATCTACTACAGGGCAGAAATCCAAACTGAAATGCAACCACACCTCCCACAAGGCCTCCAAAAGTGTGCAGGAGCGATGAACTGAAAAACGGAGGGGGTGACATGAATGCCGATGGAAACTGGACACTTTACACCAAATTCCCTTCAAATTTTCCTGAGACCTATTCTCCCTGCCAACCGGCTCACAAATCCAGAAGAAACTCGACCAGAGGCTAGGCATGAGCTTTCAGTCTTCACACACAGTACAGAAAGGCAAGGCACAAAAGGGCGATCCTGCCGACTGTGTAAAATCAAAGGTCTCTGCTCTGCTTAACACCTTATGAAAAGACAGCAAACGACACGTCACACACTGGCAGACAAATACTTCCAAACGCACAGCTGATAAAGGATTTGTCTCCAAAGAGAACACAAACAAGGCTCCTAAACCGAGAGAAACGGCCAAAGGGACAGCAGGCCAAGAAAGGTACATGGAGAGTAAACCGAATGATGCCCAGCACCGAGGGCCTGAGAAACCCCGTCTAGCTTTGTGTCAGGGACCTCGGCAACGGACCCAGGAAATGATGTCACTTCCCGCAACAGAACCCAACAGAACCCGGAACCTGGGTATCCAGGCCTCCACAGCGGAGAAGAGCCCCCAGCCAGACTGCTCGCTGCCAAGATGTTCTGCTGTTTGCCCCTGCCCACAGGCCGAGGCCTCAGCAGACCTCAAAGGGAGAGTGTGTGGGAACGCGGAAGACGCTGGCTCAGGGACCAACCCCCCCGCCCCCGCCCCCACGCCGGGCGAGAGGCATCTGGCCTTTTGCCCAAAGGAACAGAAAGGGAACACGGGAGCCCCAGGCCGGGCCAGGCCACCTCTCCCGTCCCACCCGGCTAACACTGAGTCCTTTCCCTGTGAGTCTGGATGGGTTTGCTCAGGGTATGTCTGCCTCAAGCAAGCCCAGGCGGATGTGGGTCACAAGCCTGTGAGCCGGGTGTGTCCACACCCCAGGGGAGAGCGGCCAGGGCGGGATGGGGAGAGTCCAGGCAGCTCGGGCTGCCCATGCTGACCTCCTCAGTGGGGTCTCCACCCTCCCCGGGGGGCGGGGGAAGTGTCAGAGCAGACATGCATCTCCACGCATTCTGGCAGTAGAATTTGGGCAGAAGGAGCTCCTCGCCGGCAGGGCTGACTGACGTCTCTGGCATTGCAGAGGTTTCCCCTGGGTCTGGCCAATCAGGGGGACTCCCCGTCCACCTCCCGGAGGGATGGGTCAGACCACCACCCCCGCCCGTGAGGCCCAGTGTAGGGCCCCGGTGAGCGTCCCCACAGAGGGATCAGCCCACTGGGAATGAAGAGGAAACAGGCAAGGCCTGCTGCCCAGAGAGCATCCGGGACACACACCAGGGACCAGTCTGAGGCTGCCACAGGGCTCGGCACACCCGGCTTCAACCCAGAGCCCCGAGAACCCCTGCCTCTGAGGCAGCAGGAGGACCTGGAGCCCAGAACGGCAGAGCACACAGGTGAGGAGGCTGCGGCTGTGCATTTGAGTATGTGGGAAGGGGGTGCTGAGCTACACAGCAATGGGTCCCCCAGAGCTGGGGTTGGGCCTGGACCAAAGGCTGGCCTCACACCACCCATCTTTCACACTTCATTCCGATAAGGCATCCTATGCTGGGTATTCTTTTGGATTCTCTGGGAAGCTTTGTATCCTCAGATACGCACATCACAATGCTCGCCATGGTAACCTTTTCTTCTCTCACAGCTCTAGCACTGGCCTCTAATTTCAACCAGACTCCACTTACAAGTCCTGTCTTTACAGCAGTGGTTGCCTCAGGTGCAGTACTCAGAGATCCACTGAGGGGAGATCGAAACCTGAGACTTCCTCTCCCAAAGATACGGGCCAGCTCGGTACTGGCCAGCACCCTGGGCATATCAGACCTCTGTGCCTGCAGGACCCCCAGCCCCAGCACCGATGTCCCACCATCTCAGCGAAAACATCCTCCTCCACCTGCACCTATACCTGCTCAGGCTTTGGCAGGAGAACCCAAGTCAGGGGATGAATCACCACCTCTGCAGGGAGAGGCCCCCATGGCTCCTGTCCAAGACCCAGATGCCCACACTGACTGACCCACTACTGCAGGGACAACGGGCCCACTCTCTGGATAGAGACCCGGAGCCCTTTCTGGAAACACCTCATCCAGGGGAGCAGATGGCTCTGCAGCCTCCATCCCTGCCTGCTTCCTGTGGATGCCATCAACTCACTCCCCACCCAGGGCAGATTGAGTGCCCTTTCCCTGTGTTTATCTTCATTTCGTTTGTTTTCAGCTTTCTTGTGGTTTTTTTTATTTGGCTTTATGTATTTTTTCTGCTGTTTTTGTTAATAAATTTTACCTTAATTGATGCAATTTGGGAATATTAAGACCTTCACAATGCTTGTAATCATCACCACTGTCTACATTTGCACCTTCTCATTCCCCCCACTTCCCAGCAAAGCCTGGATTCATGTCAAGCACTGCCCATTCCTCCCTCCCCCACCTGACAACATTTCGTCTTCTTCTTTTCTCCATTTCTTCTTCTCCATTTCTTCTCCATTTCTTCTTCTTGGGGTGTCTGCAATCAATGCCGATCACTGAAATGACAGAAAACTGGATTTTTTTCTGACTGTGAAAGTTATAGTCATAGTCGCTTAGTCTTGTTAGATTCTTTGCAACCCCATGGATTTTATAGTCCATGGAATTATCTAGGCCAGAATACTGGAGTGGGTAGCTTTTCCCTTCTCCAGGGGATTTTTCTGACTTTCCACCTACTGTAAGACTAAAGTTGAGAATTCTTGTTTTATTTCTTTTGAGATAGGCTTTGTGTATCTGAAAGGCAGTGTAGGTACCTTCAAGATGGCATCTGCAAAATGAAGCCCTTTCAGCAAATGTGGTCAGAATCTCCAGGTAGGCATTGCTGTTTTAAGTGTGACATCTCAGCCAGAGGGAGATGCTGAGCTCCTCTAGCACAAACAAATTCACAGAGTAAGCCAAGAAAGAGAGCTGGAAAAATGAATCACCCCAATAACCGAAAAGCGATCCTCACTGGACAAAGCTAGAGAAAACCCAACATTCTATGGCCCAAAAACCCTCTTGGAAATGAATGTTCAGTAAAGAAGAGAGGAAACATGTGAAGGTCCAAGGACAGGCCATGCCCATGGCCAGTGTAGTTTAGAGACGGCCTGACCGCTCAGATGAAGACACACGGCAGTGTAAACCCTCTGCAGACAGCAGCGATGGTCATCACCGTGGTAAGTGTTCAGTGTGGTAACAACCTGCCCCGGGTACCACACGAGGGAGCAGACCTGGGTCTCTTCCTCTGCCCCCACACCACTACTTCATGAAGGCAGGTCAGGTGCTTTCGGGACCTGCCTGCCTGTCTGGCTCATCTATGAGCTGCAACCACTTCCAGGGTAGCCTTCACCTTCTCCTCTCTGTTCACCATGATCCTGCACATCATGGGCCTTCAGAACCTTAGGAGACTCATGCCATTCCCATTATAGCCAGAACACTCCCCAGGCATTCAAACAGCTGTGGAGTCACTTTGGCCCAAGCACTGGTTCCAGAACCCTGGAGGCTACGACAGCCTCTACAGTGTGAAGAGTGAGGTCTCTTTTTACAGAGCTTCTGGGCTGTCAGATCTGAGCTGTTGTTTCATTGTCAGCTCTGTCCCTCCTGTTACAGCCACATGGGCCATGCTGCAGACAAAGGAGCTCAAAAGCTGAGTTTCAAGGGAGGTATGGAAAGGACAGCGATGTCTACAATGTGCTGCAAACTGAGTGATGGTGGAAAAGCCCTGTGGTGTGCAAGTACTCAGGAACAAAGGCCCTTGGCCTCCTGCAGCAGCTCCAGATGGCAGCCCATGAACTTTAGACAGCACATGCGGTCACATGAGGGTGACTCTGTAACTTTCTCAGATATCAAGAGAAAGGGGTCAGTGTATGTGGGAATCTGGAGGATGTGGCGGGGTGGATGAAGGGAGGCGCCCTTCCTCTCTTCAGTGCAAACTGCTTTTGTAAGTCTCAAAGCTACCAGATGGCAGTTACCAAGTCAGGCCTCGACAGTATCCAGTGTGGGCTGGGTGCCATAGCCCCTGTCACATGGATAACCCACACCAGTGGCTTCCCCGAGTTCAAACGGCAGGATCTGGGGGTTCTGTGTGGGTACACACCTCCTTGCTGTAGCCAAATTGCCTGTTTCTCTGAGCACCAGTTTCATCATCTAGAATGAGGACATCCATTGCTACCTTAGCAGGTTGCTATCTTAATCCTGTGAAGACTAATTCGGGTTATCCTAGAATTAATATCTGACCCGAAGAGATATCATCTGAATCCAGATTAAACTGGAGTCTCCCAGTGCCATCTGGCGTTTCTTCCCTGAAGCCAGCCAAAACCCACACACTTGCATTTCCACGGTCTCCACTTAGCCCGCTGGACAGAAAACCCAGCTGGTTCAAACAAGTTGACAGACAAACAGCAGAGGACTCACAGGCAGACGGCTTCCCTCAGGTCTCAGGTGGAGCTCCGGGACCACAGCAGGAACCGGCGCTCTCAATCCCTGGGCTCAGCAGCGCCCTCATCCTCAGGCCGGCGGCTCTGCCCTAACGGGAGCAGAAAGGTCACCAACCGCCCCAGGCCGACTTCACGCCCCTCCCACTGCTGTAGCCTGACCTAATCGGCCCCGCCCCTTCCGGCAGAACGAGAGCGCCTCTTCCCCTTGATTCCAGCCTGAAGCCCGGCCCTGGGCCCTGATTAGTCACTGCCCTAGTCCTGAGCCAATCACAGTGGCCAGGGAGGACGGAACACACGGATTGGCCAGGTCCAGGTCATGCGACCGTACTCTTTAGGACACGTGAGAGCTGCTCACCCTGTGTCAGGGGTGGAGACAGCATGATGCCGCAAGAGCAGGGCTGAGAGTCCAGTCACTGTGTTCTGGGATGTGCCTGCGAATCCTCTCTACGCACCACTTTGTTCTCTGCAGACAAAATGTTCGTGACACACATCTTCCCTTCCCAAGCCCTATTTAACGCACCCTCATTCAAGGGAGCAAGGCCTCCTATTTCAAAATAGATTTGGATATCCTCTGCTAGCCTCTTGGCTTGCTTTTTGTGTCATATTGGAATAATTTATTCAGTCAAAAAACACGTACCGGCACCATCACATTCTGTTCCATGTTTTCAGGACTATTAGCTGTTCTGAGTAATGGGTATGGCCCAGGGGCCTCCCAAAGGGAGTGAATTTTGTCCAAGGAAGCACCTGAGACACTGAATCACGGAATCACTTTGCTGTACACCTTAAACTAACAAGTCATTAAAAATCAACAACATTTAAATTTTTTTAAAGATATTCATGCATCAAAATTGTTCTAAAATTTGTCAAGTTTTTCTTTGAAGTGTTGGTTCTTGGTATGTGCCTAATCTTTGGTGGTGTTATGTGAGGTATGGATTCAACTTCCTTTCCCAACGGATACCAAATAGTCCCCACGGGCCTCCTTTCTCCATTTACATATTATGAAACATTTTTCAAAACCTAAAGTAGCAAGGACTGCAGATCTTTGGTAATTTGCAGAGCACTCCAGAGGCAGGTGTCCTTTTCTGTGTCTTCTCCTCGCATTTGGCCATTGCCAGTTTCTAGTATACACAAGTGCCCCAGAAAGTTATCTGTAGTGAACCATGTATGTTTCTTTGAGGACAGAGAATGTGAGCATGGAGGAGAGACTGAGTTCATAGTGACCACTAACCATGCTGAGCAACCCCAACATTAAGTCTGGCTGAGACTTCCAAAGGCAAGATCTGAGTTTCTTCCTTTGGTGTCTGGATGTGCACAATAAAAGTTGGTGGATTGGGACTTTGGTCTCTGGGATCAGCAGTGTGGATTAATCTAACCAGCAGATTAGATTCACAGCCTGATTTTCCATTATATTTCCACCATGTGGGCTCTCCTGAGCTGGTATGGAGATATTTCTGATACATTTCTGCTAAAGGCCTGAAAGGTAGTCAGTCCTTCTGCTTCCCATCCCCTGCCTTGTCTGTACTTGTCATTTTTAAAAATATAGTTCATTATCAATGTTGTTAGTCCTTGTATCATTCTGACAGTCAGGCACCTGTGGCTTAATAGACCTCCAACTCCCAAGAGCTCTTTGCCTGGTGGAGACATGGAGAACTCAGGGAGTAGCACCACATCACACTAGAGCCTGGACCAGAGAGAAGGTTCTTGACAGGAAGATGCCATCCCTGCTGTTGGGGGGTTTGGGGTTATCACTTCTGATTTTGCATCCCCCAGTCCTTGGTTCAGGCCCCACTTTGAGTTCTGGAAAGAGGTGGCCTCCCTCCCTGACCTACAACTATTATCATTTTTGTCCTGGTCCTGGTCCAGCCCCTTCTGGCTGCCCAGCTCCACATTGTACCCTTGCCCACAGGATGAGGAGAGCCCAGCTCCAGAGAAGTTTCACACAAGGAGAGACTGCTGGAGACACTCCAACCCCCTGGTCTAAATAAGCATTTCCTTTTAGTTTCACAACCCTGGGAGGAGGTACTGGTTTTGTGTCCATTTTGCAGTTGAAATGGTTGAGCCTCAGATCATTGTGTGATTTGCCCAGGGTCACTCAGCAGGTTATGGAGTGAGCAGGGATTTCAACCCAGAATTCCTGTTTCGGAGTCCATGACTGTGCAAGTCGTTCAGCTCCTGGTTTACATTTATTTCAAGATATTTTCTTCTTTTTGATGCATTTGTAAATAGGACTGTTTTTTTAATCTCGCTCTCTCTGATGGTTCAAATCCTATTATCTTGATGAATTTATTAGTTCTAATAGTTTTCTCGTGGAGTTTTTAGGGTTTCATATAATATCATGTCATAATTGAATAGTGACAGTTTTACTTCTACTGTTCTAATGGGGATGCCTTTAGTTTCCTTTTCCTGCCTAATGGCTCTGGGTAGAACTTCCAATACTATGTTGAATAAAATTGGCAAGAGCAAACATCCTTGTACTATTCCTGATCTTTTAGGGAAAACTTTCAAGTTTTTACCTCTGAGTCTGATGTCAGCTGTGGTCTTATATAGCCTTTAGTATGTTCCATGTATAAACACTTTATTGAAAGTTGTAATCGTATATAGATATTACACTTGATCATGAGCTTTTTCTGCAACTATGAGGTGATCATATGATTTTTATTCTTTATTTTGCTCATATGCTGTATGACATTGATTGATTTGCAGATAATGTCATCCTTTTATCCCTAGAAATGATTCCATTTGATTATAGTGTATGCTTCTTTTAATGTATTCTTGAATTTGGCTTGCTAATATTCTTTTGAGGATTTTTGCATCCATTTACACCAAGATCAGGCTTCTCTGCTGGTTCAGATGTTAGAGAATCTGCGTACAATGTGGGAGACCCAGGTTTGATCGCTGTGTCAAGAAGGTCCCCTGGAGAAAATGGCCACCCTCTCCAGTATTCCTGCCCAAAGAATTGTTTGGACAGAGGAGCCTGGCAGGATACAGTCCTGGGTCACAAACAATCGGACATGATTGAGACTAACACACACAATAGTCCCTCTTGACATTCTTTAAATTTAAAATGTTATTTCAGTGAAAAAGTATAGTCAAAGGAAAAATTACACAAGTAAACGAGTCCTTAGAAGCGAATGACCATAAGGCATAACAAATGAGAAAAAAAAAAAATTCTCAAGTAATGACGTTTCATAAGACTTTTAGATCTTCAGAGGAATTCTCTTTAACCTGAATTTAATGTGAAAGCTCTATATTTAACTATAAACCTATTTTGGTATTATATTCCTAGATTGAGACTGAAATTTTTCTATTTTATACAAGATATTAAGGAATAGTGTATAGCTATTAAAATCATATTTTCAAAACCTTTAAGGAATGAATAAGCACTTATATATAGTGGAATAGAGGATGATCCCATATAGTTTAGATGACAGTACAGACTTATTGAGTAAGAGTTTTCAATTTATTTATTTTTAGTTGAGGAATAACTGCTTTACAATGTTTAGTTGCTTTCCCTCATACAACAACATGAATCAGTTGTAAATATATATATATCCCCTCTTTGGTGAGCCTCCCTCCCACCTTCCACCATCCCACCCTTCTAAGTCATCACAGAGCACTATGTTGGGCTCCCTATATATATAGCAACTTCCCACTAGCTAGCTATTTTACATATATAGTGGCTATTTTTCCATGCTATTCTCTCAATTTGACCCACCCTCTCCTACCCCAGATGGGCAGACAAGTCTTTCCTCTGCATCTGTGTATCTATTTCTGCCTTCCAAAAAAGTTCACTAGTACCATTTTTCAAGATTCCATTTGTATGCATTAATATATGATATTTATTTATATCTTTCTGACTTATTTCAGTTCAGTTCAGTCACTCAGTCGTGTCCGACTCTGCGACCCCATGAATCGCAGCACGCCAGGCCTCCCTGTCCATCACCATCTCCCGGAGTTCACTCAGACTCACGTCCATCGAGTCCATGATGCCATCCAGCCATCTCATCCTCGGTCGTCCCCTTCTCCTCCTGCCCCCAATCCCTCCCAGCATCTGAGTCTTTTTCAATGAGTCAGCTCTTCGCATGAGGTGGCCAAAGTACTGGAGCTTCAGCTTTAGCATCATTCCTTCCAAGGAAATCCCAGGGTTGATCTCCTTCAGAATGAACTGGTTGGATCTCCTTGCAGTCCAAGGGACTCTGACTTGTTTCAGTCTGTATCAAAGGCTCTAGATTCATCCACTTCAGTTAAACTTACTTGTATTTGATCCCTTTTAAGGCTCAGTAATATTCCATTGTGTATATGTTCCACAATTTCTTCATCCATGCATCTGTCGATGGATGTCTTGGTTGCTTCCATGTCCTGGCTGTGTAAATAGTGCTGCAAAGAACATTGGGGTACACATGTCTTTTTTCGTATTTTTATCTCAGAGTATATATTCAGGAGGGGATTGTTTGGTCATATGATAGTTTTAGTCCTAGTTTTTAAAGAAATCTCCATAGTGTTCTCCATAGTGGCTGTATCCATTTGTATTCCCTCCAACAGTGCAAGAGGCTTCTCTTTTTCCCATTTCCTGTCCAGCACTTATTGTTTGTAGAATTTTTGATGATGGCCATTCTGACTGGTGTGACATGATACCTCATGTAGTTTTGACTTGCATTTCTCTAATAATGAGCAGTGTTGATCAGGAGAAGGAAATGGCAACCCACACCAGTATTCTTGCCTGGAGAGTCCAAGGTGCAGAGGAGACTGGTGAGCTGCCATCTATGGGGTCGCACAGAGTCGGACACAACTGAAGTGACTTAGCAGCAGCAGCAGCAGTGTTGATCATCTTCTCATATGCTTGTTGGCCCTCTTAATGTCTTCTTTGAAGAAATGTCTGTTTAAGTCTTCTGCTTATTTCTTAATTGGTTGTTTGTTTTTCTGATCTTGAACTGTATGCTCCACCTAGAAACTTTGGTGATTAATCATTTTTCAGTTGCTGCATTTGCAATTATTTTCTCCCATACTGAGGGTTGTTTTTTCATCTTGTTTATAGTTTTCTTTGCTGTTTAAATACTTTTAAGTTTAGCTAGATGCTAAACCTTTGTTTATTTTTGTTTTTATTTCAGCCACTCTAGGTGGTGGGTCAAAACAGATCTTACTTTGATATATGACAAAGAGTGTTCTGCCCCTGTTTCCCTCTTAGGTCTTATAGCTTCTGGACTTACATTTCGGTCTTTAATCAATTTTGCATCTATTTTTGTGTATAGGGCTAAGAAGTGTTCCAATTTCATTCTTGTACATGTAGCTGTCCAGTTTCCCCAGCACTACTTATTGAAGAGGCTCTCTTTTCTGTCTTTTATCCATTGTATATTCTTGCCTCCTTTGTGAAAGAAAAGGTGCCTAAAGGTGCATGAATTTATCTCTCAGCTTTGTGTCTTGTTTGTTTGGTTTATCTTTCTGTTCTTGTGCCAGTAACATACTGTCTTGATGACTCTAGCTTTGTAGTATAGTCTGAAGTCTGAAAAGTTGAAACTTCTAGTTCCACTTTTCTTTCTCAAGGTTGCTTTGCCATTAGGGGTCTATTTTTTCCCATGCAAATTAAAAAATTACATGTTCTAGTTCTTGGAGAAATGTCATTGGTAATTTGATAGGAATGAATGGAATCTGCAGATTGCTTTGGGTATTATAGTCATTTTCACAATATTGATTCTTCCAGTTCAAGAACATCATATACCTGTTTGTGTCATCTTTGATATCCTTCTTCATACAGCATTTCTGTCTGCATGCACAAGTTTTGTCTCTTCAGTTCAGTTCAGTCACTCAGTGGTGTCCGACTCTTTGCGACCCCATGAATTGCAGCACGCCAGGCCTCCCTGTCCATCACCAACTCCCGGAGTTCACTCAGACTCATATCCATCGAGTCATTGATGCCATCCAGCCGTCTCATCCTCGGTCATCCCCTTCTCCTGCCCCCAATCCCTCCCAGCATCAGAGTCTTTTCCAATGAGTCAACTCTTCCCATGAGGTGGCCAAAGTACTGGAGTTTCAGCTTTAGCATCTTTCCTTCCAAAGAAATCCCAGGGTTGATCTCTTTCAGAATGGACTGGTTGGGTCTCCTTGAAGTCCAAGGGACTCTCAAGAGTCTTCTCCAACACCACAGTTCAAACACACCAATTCTTCGCCGCTCAGCCTTCTTCACAGTCCAACTCTCACATCCATACATGACTACTGGAAAAACCATAGCCTTGACTAGATGGACCTTTGTTGGCAAAGTAATATCTCTGCTTTTCAATATGCTATTTAGGTTGGTCATAACTTTCCTTCCAAGGAGTAAGCGTCTTTTAATTTCATGGCTGCAGTCACCATCTGCAGTGATTTTGGAGCCCCCCTCCCCCCCCAAAAAAAAGTCTGACACTGTTTTCACTGTTTCCCCATCTATTTCCGATGAAGTGTTGGGACCAGATGCCATGATCTTCGTTTTCTGAATGTTGAGCTTTAAGCCAACTTTTTCACTCTCCTCTTTCACTTTCATCAAGAGGCTTTTTAGTTCCTCTTCACTTTCTGCCATAAGAGTGGTGTCATCTGCATATCTGAGGTTGTTGATATTTCTCCCGGCAATCTTGATTCCAGCTTGTGTTTCTTCCAGCCCAGCGTTTCTCATGATGTATACTCTGCTTAAGGTAGGTTTATTTCAAGATATTTTATTCTTCTTGCAGTTGTGAATGGTATTGTTTTCTTAACTTCTCTTTCTAATTTATCATTGGTATTATATAGGAATGCAAGGGATTTCTGTGAATTAATTATGTGTCCTGTGCTTAACTAGATTCACTGATTAGCTCTTGTAATTCTCTGGTTCTATCTTTAGGGTTTTTTAAGTATAGAAACAGGTCATCTGCAAACATGTGGAGTTTACTTCTTGTTTTATAAACTGGATCATTTTTATTTCTTTTTGTCTGATTGCTCTGGCTATGACTTAGAAAACTATATTGTATAATAGCAGTGAGAGGGCCCCCTTGTCTGGTTCCTGATCTTAGAGGAAATACTTTCAGGTTTTCACCATCAAGAATAATGTTTGCTGTGGGATTGTCATATATGACCTTTATAATGTTGAGATAGGTTCTTTCCATGCCCATTTTCTAGAGAGGTTTTTTAAAATCATAAATTGGTATTTAATTTTGTCAAAAAGATTTTTCTACATCTTTTGAGATTATCATATGATTTTTATCTTTCAATTTGTTAATATAGTGTCTCATATTTTTTGATTTGCATATACGGAAAATTTTTCACACCCCTGGGATAAATTCCACTTGAACTTGGTGTATGATCCTTCTAATGTAGCATTGTTTTTTTTTTTCCTTCTTGTGTTTTAAGATTTTTGTGTCTATGTTCATCAGTGATACTGTCTTGTTATTTTCTTTTCTGTGTGGTATTTCTGTTGGCTTTGGTATCATGGTGATGGCAGCCTCACAGAATGAGTTTGGGAGTGTCCCTCAGCCTGCAGTTTTTGAAAGACTTTGATCAGGGTGCATGTTAGCTCATCTCTAAACCTTTAATAACATTCTCCTGTGAAGCTCTGGGCTTTTATTCATTGGAGGCTTTGGATCACAGTTATTAATTATTAATTATTTATACATGTTATTAATTATTGATACATAGAGCTTGTGATGGGTGTTAGTGACAGGCTCACTCCCAAGGAAAACGAGTTCCAATTTCCACTTCTCATCCCAGGAGTAGCACTTTGTCTTCAGAAGGAACGTGTTTAATCATAAAAATAAGGACAGCTTTATCTGCATACCACCCATGAGTTGTGATGCACTAATCACATATTGAGGAGAAGGCAATGGCAACCCACTCCAGTACTTTTGCCTGGAAAATCCCATGGATGGAGGAGCCTGATAGGCTGCAGCCCATGGGGTTGCTAAGAGTTGGACACGACTGAGCGACTTCACTTTCACTTTTCACTTTCATGCATTGGAGAAGGAAATAGCAACCCACTCCAGTGTTCTTGCCTGGAGAGTCCCAGGGATGGAGGAGCCTCGTGGGCAACCATCTATGGGGTTGTACAGAGTCGGACATGACTGAAGCAACTTAGCAGCAGCAGCAGTAGCAGCAGCAGTGGATCACATATTGAAATGATAATATTTTTGTATACTAGATTAAAATATAATTTGAAAATTAATTTCAGCTTCTTCAGGTAGATATATTCCTAAGTATTTTATTCTTTTCATTGCAATGGTGAATGGAATTGTTTCCTCAATTTCTCTTTCTATTTTCTCATTATTAGTGTATAGGAATGCAAGGGATTTCTGTGTGTTGATTTTATATCCTGCAACTTTACTATTAGCTCTAGTAATTTTCTGGTGGAGTCTTTAGGGTTTTCTATGTAGAGGATCATGTCGTCTGCAAAGAGTGAGAGTTTTACTTCTTCTTTTCCCACTTGGATTCCTTTTATTTCTTTTTCTGCTCTGATTGCTGTGGCCAAAACTTCCAAAACTATGTTGAATAGTAGTGGTGAAAGTGGGCACCCTTGTCTTGTTCCTGACTTTAGGGGAGATGCTTTCAATTTTTCACCATTGAGGATAATGTTTGCTGCAGGTTTGTCATATATAGCTTGTATTATTTTTGAGGTATGTTCCTTCTAATCCTGCTTTCTGGAGTTTTTATCATAAATAGATTTTGAATTTTGTCTGCTGGGCATACACACCGAGGAAACCAGAGTCAAAAGAGATGCGTGTACCCCAATGTTCATTGCAGCACTGTTTATAATAGCCAGGACATGGAAGCAATCTAGATGTCCATCAGCAGATGAATGGATAAGAAAGCTGTGATACATATACACAATGGAGTATTATTCAGCCATTAAAAAGAATACATTTGAATCAGTTCTAATGAGGGAGATGAAACTGGAGCCTATTATACAGAGTGAAGTAAGCCAGAAAGAAAAACACCAATACAGTATACTAACACATATATATGGAATTTAGAAAGATGGTAATGATAACCCTGCATGCGAGACAGCAAAAGAGACACAGATGTATAGAACAGTCTTTTGGACTCTGTGGGAGAGGGAGAGGGTTGAATGATTTGGGATAATAGCATTGAAACATGTATAAATCATATATGAAATTAATCACCATTCCAGGTTCGATGCATGATACTGGATGCTTGGCGCTGGTGCACTGGGACGACCCAGAGGGATGGTATGGGGAGGGAGGAGGGAGGTGGGTTCAGGATGGGGAAAACGTGTATACCTGTGGCAGATTCATGTTGATGTATGGCAAAACCAATACAATATTGTAAGGTAAAAATTTTAAAAATATTTCAGCTTCTTCCTTTTGCTTTTTAAATGTGACTACTAGAAAACTTAGAGGAAAACAACAGAATGGGAAAGACTAGACATTTCTTCAAGAAAATTAGAGATACCAAGGGAACATTTCATGCAAAGATGGGTTTGATAAAGGACAAAAATGGTCTGGACCTAACAGAAGCAAAAGATATTAAGAAGAGGTGGCAAGAATAGACAGAAGAACTGTACAAAAAAGATCTTCACGACCCAGATAATCATGATGATGTGATCACTAATCTAGAGCCAGACATCTTGGAATGTGAAGTCAAGTGGGCCTTAGAAAGCATCACTATGAACAAAGCTAGTGGAGGTGATGGAATTCCAGTTGAGCTGTTTCAAATCCTGAAAGATGATGCTGTGAAAATGCTGCACTCAATATGCCAGCAAATTTGGAAAACTCAGCAGTGGCCACAGGACTGGAAAAGGTCAGTTTCCATTCCAATTCCAAAGAAAGGCAATGCCAAAGAATGCTCAGACTACCGCACAATTGCACTCATCTCACATGCTAGTAAAGTAATGCTCAAAATTCTCCAAACCAGGCTTCAGCAATACGTGAACTGTGAACTCCCTGATGTTCAAGCTGGTTTTAGAAAAGGCAGAGGAACCAGAGATCAAATGGCCAACATCCGCTGGATCATGGGAAAAGCAAGAGAGTTCCCGAAAAACATCTATTTCTGCTTTCTTGACTATGGCAAAGCCTTTGACTGTGTGGATCACAAGAAACTGTGAAAAATTCTGAAAGAGATGGGAATAACAGACCACCTAACCTGCCTCTTGAGAAATCTGTATGCAGGTCAGGAAGCAACAGTTAGAACTGGACATGGAACAACAGACTGGTTCCAAATAGGAAAAAGAGTATGTCAAGGCTGTATATTGTCACCCTGCTTATTTAACTTTTATGCAGAGTACATCACGAGAAACGCTGGACTGGAAGAAACACAAGCTGGAATCAAGACTGCCGGGAGAAATATCAATAATCTCAGATATGCAGATGACACCACCCTGATGGCAGAAAGTGAAGAGGAACTCAAAAGCCTCTTGATGAAAGTGAAAGTGGAGAGTGAAAACGTTGGCTTTAAGCTCAACATTCAGAAAACGAAGATCATGGCATCTGGTCCCATCACTTCATGGGAAATAGATGGGGAAACAGTGGAAACTGTGTCAGACTTTATTTTTTAGGTCTCCAAAATCACTGCAGATGATGGTTGCAGCCATGAAATTAAAAAACACCTGCCCCTTGGAAGAAAAATTATGACCAACCTAGGTAGTATATTCAAAAGCAGAGACATTACTTTGCTGACTAAGGTCCGTCTAGTCACGGCTATGGTTTTTCCTGTGGTCATGTATGGATGTGAGAGTTAGACTGTGAAGAAGGCTGAGCACCGAAGAATTGATGCTTTTGAACTGTGGTGTTGGAGAAGACTCTTGAGAGTCCCTTGGACTGCAAGGAGATCCAACCAGTCCATTCTGAAAGAGATCAACCCTGGGATTTCTTTGGAAGGAAAGATGCTAAAGCTGAAACTCCAGTACTTTGGCCACCTCATGGGAAGAGTTGACTCATTGGAAAAGACTCTGATGCTGGGAGGGATTGGGGGCAGGAGGAGAACGGGACAACCGAGGATGAGATGGCTGGATGGCATCACTGACGCGATGGACGTGAGTCCGAGTGAACTCCTGGAGATGGTGATGGACAGGGAGGCCTGGCGTGCTGCAATTCATGGGGTTGCAACGAGTCGGACACTACTGAGCGACTGAACTGAACTGAACTGATGCTAATGTACTATGTATTTACCCCAAACTCTCTTCAAGTTCTGCCTTTTGGCTCAGAACCTACTTGATAAACCAGTATGATATACTCAGATATTGTTCCTCTAATCTATGTAAATAAAACTATTTGTATGGTGATCTGCCCTTCTTCAAGATTCAAGTTAATCATTTTATGGCCCAAGATGAACCATTTGGTGCCAAGATTATCCCAAAATGCATCTTATGGGTGAGGGGCCTGGTGCCATTCTGAGTTTTAAGACATTCCTTTCTTTCATTAACAGACTGCTGGTGACTATATAACATCCTGCTGAAGACTAGCAGGGAGGTACTCTTTCTGCCCCCTTCTGATGCCTATGTCAGAAGCTTTCTCTATTTCCTTTATACTTTGATAAAACTTTATTATACAAAAGCTCTGAGCAATCAAGCCTCATCTCTGGCCCTGGATTGAATTCTTCTCCTCCTGGGGCCAAGAATCTCGACATCGTGATTCAACAACAACCTTTCAGGAAGTACCCTGAGATAAACCAAATACGTACTCAGAACCATACAGAGCAAGATGATTGGTCAGAAAACCTGAAAGCAACACTGCATATAAGTGATTTAAGCCACCACAATGGTGAAACATCTTTCTGAGTGAACAGTTTTGTCTATTTACATATATCATTTTTTGACTTAATAAACATTTTACTTGTTTCAGTACTTTCTGCTTCATTGTGGAAATTCATTTCTAGAAAGCCTTGTCACTGACCACTGGTCTAGTGGTTAGGATTCAACTCTTTCACTGCCATTGCCTGACTTCTGTGTCTGGCTGGGAACAGAAACCCTAATTCAGGCAACGCTGGTCAAGGCTTCCCAAGATCAGAAACACTCAGACTCTTTTAGATATCCTCGTGTCCAGGCAGATAAAGGAGTATGAGGGTCCTTCTACCCCAAAACCATCCCGAATCCAGGCCCTAGGGGGTTGAATCAGGATGGGGCTGTCTGGGCCTCTGATCAGCAGGTGAAAAGAAGGGGGTGGGCCAGTCCTGAGGGCAGAGGTTCCCTAAAGTATGTGAGCTATGGTGTCCTGATAGGACTTATTCCCGGGGTGGGCACAGGCATAGCTACCTTGGTTCTCTTTTTAACTGAAGAACCTCTGATGAAGCCATTGGAGTGCTAGGTTCAGAAATCTGGTGGTGTCTCAAACTCTGACACAACAGCTTTACAAGGAACAAGAGCATATGCTTCAAAACCTTCAAAAATGATGATGAGAAAAGTGAAATTCAAAGGTGACCCTGAGGAGCTTTTCCTACAAAGTATACCTTTGCACTCAGCTTTCAGTTTTTTTGCTTGTTCTAGGTTTTCTCTTTGGCCATGCTTCTTGCTGGATATCAGTTTTCCAACCAGGGATTGAACTCTGGTCACAACAGAGAAAGAGTCAGATCCTAACCATTATGCTACCAGGGAACTCTTTCATCATTGGTTTTAAGCATTGCTCTGGCCACCCCGCAAAAGTGAACATTTAGCAACAACTAAGACACCATTTCTCAGATTACATCATGAGAAATGCTGGGCTAAATGAAG
Organism: Ovis canadensis; assembly: GCF_042477335.2. NCBI lineage: Eukaryota > Metazoa > Chordata > Mammalia > Artiodactyla > Bovidae > Ovis > Ovis canadensis. The sequence continues at coordinate 10,499,809 of NC_091253.1, forward strand.
CACAAGCTGGAATCAAGATTGCTGGGAGAAATATCAGTAACCTCAGATATGCAGATGACACCACCCTTATGGCAGAAAGCAAAGAAGAAATAAAGAGCCTCTTGATGACAGTGAAAGAAGACTGAAACATTTGGCCTAAAACTCAACATTCAGAAAACTAAGATCATGGCATCCGGTCCACCACTTCATGGCAAATAGATGGGGAAACAGTGGAAACAGTGACAGACTTTATATTTTGGGCTCCAAAATCACTGTAGATGGTGGCTGCAGCCATGGAATTAAAAGACGCTTGGTCCTTGGAAGATAATTTTTGACCAACCTAGACAGCATATTAAAAAGCAGACACATTACTTTGCAAACAAAGGTCCATCTAGTCAAAGTTATGGTCTTTCCAGTAGTCATGTGTGGATGTGAGAGTTAGACTATAAAAAAACTGACCTCTGAAGTATTGATGCTATTGAACTGGGGTGTTGGAGAAGACAATCAGGAGTCCCTTGGACTGCAAGGAGATCCAACCAGTCCATCCTAAAGGAGATCAGTCCTGAGTATTCCTTGGAAGGACTGATGCTGAAGCTGAAACTCCAATATTTTGGCCACCTGATGGGAAGAACTGACTCATTGGAAAAGTTCCTGATCCTGGGAAAGATTAAGGGCAGGAGGAGAAAGGGATGACAGAGGATGAGATGGTTGGATGGCATCACCAACTCAACAGACGTGAGTTTGAGTACAAACTCTGGGAGCTGGTGATGGACAGGGAGGCCTGGCAGGCTGCGGTCCATGGTGTTGCAAAGAGTCTACATGACTGAGCAACTGAACTGAACTGTTTATAATAGTTTTACTTAAAATAGTCAAAACTTGGTGGGTAAAGAAGCAATTGCTCAACAGATGGACAATTTATGTCTAAACAATGCAGAATTCACTTAATAAGGGAATGAACTGCTGATACCCTTAAAATTAATAAATATCAAAACATTATGCTTAGAAATCAAAGATGACAAAAACAAATGGAGAGATACACCATGTTCTTGGATTAAGTGAATCATATTTTGAAAATGACTATACTTCCCAAAGCAATCTAGAGAGTCAACACAGTCCCTATCAAATTACCAATGGCATTTTTCACAGAATTAGAACAAAAATTTTCACAATTTGTATGGAAACACAAAAGATCCTGAATAGCCAAAGTCATCTTGAGAATGAGAAATGAAACTGGAAGAATCAGCCTCCCTCACTTCAGATTATACTACAAAGCTACAGTAATCAAGACAACATGACAGTGGCACAAGAACAGAAATAAAGATCAATGGAGGCTGAAACATAGAAGACGATTTTGATGTCTTCCAAAGAAGACATACAGATGGCCAAAAACCCATGAAAAGATGCTGAACATCAGTCACTATTCTGTCAATATTAGAGAAATGCAAATTAAAACTACAAATGAGGTATTATCTCACACAAATCACAACGGCCATCATCAAAAAATCCACAAACAATGCAGGAGAGGATGTAGAGTAAAGGGAAACCGCTTGTACTCTTTCTGTGAAGGTAAACTGATATAGCCACTACGGAGTGCAGTATGGAGGTTCTTTAAAAATCTGAAAATAGAACTATCGTATGACACAGCCATCCCACCACTTGGCTATACCCTGAGAAAACCATATTTTGAAAAGACACATGCACCCTATTCTTCATGGGGTTGCAAGGAGTCAGACAGAACTGAGCAACTAAGCACAGCATATGAAATCTAGAAAAATGGTACTGATGAATCTATTTGCAGAGCAGAGAGGTACACACATAAAAAACAAACTTGAGGACACAGCAGGGGAGGGAGAGAAGGGGACAAACTGAGAGAGTAGGACTGACGTATATACACTACCATGTATAAAATTAGCACAAATTACTAGAGCTCATCAATGACTATAGTAAAGTTGCAGGATATAAAATTAACACAGAGAAATTCCTTGCATTCCTATACACTAACATTGAGAAGACAGAAAGAGAAGGAAGTTAAGGAAATAATTCCATTCACCATTGCAACAAAAAGAATAAAATACTTAGGAATATATCTACCTAAAGAAACAAAAGACCTATATATAGAAAACTATAAAACACTGGTGAAAGAAATCAAAGAGGACACAAATAGATGGAGAAACATACCATATTCATGAATGAGAAGAATCAACACAGTGAAAGTGAGTATATTACCCAAAGCAATCTATAGATCCAATGCAATCCTTATCAAGCTACCAATGGTATTTTCCAGAGAACGAGAACAAATAATTTCACAATTAGTATGGAAATACAAAAAAGAAAATCCTTGAATAGCCAAAGCAATCTTGAGAAAGAAGAATGGAACTGGAGGAATCAACCTGACTTCAGACTATACTATCAAGCTACAGTCATCAAAACAGTATGGTACTGGCACAAAGACAGAAATATAGGTCAATGGAACAAAATAGAAAGCCCAGAGATAAATCCATGCACCTATGGACACCTTATCTTTGACAAAGGTGGAAAGAATATACAATGGAGAAAAGACAATCTCTTTAACAAATGATGCTGGGAAAACTGGTCAACCACTTGTAAAAGAATGAAACTAGAACACTTTCTAACACCACACAGAAAAATAAACTCAAAATGGATTGAAGATCTAAATGTAGGACCAGAAACTATAAAACTTCTAGAGGAAAACATAGGCAAAATACTCTCTGACATAAATCACAGCAGGATCTTCTATGTTCCACCTCCCAGAGTAATGGAAATAAAAGCAAAAATAAACAAATTGGACCTCTTTAAACTTAAAGGCTTTTGTACAACAAAGGAAACTATAAGCAAGGTGAAAAGACAGCCTTCAGAATAGGAGAACATAATAGCAAACGAAGCAACTGACAAAAAAATCTCAAAAAATGTGCAAGCAGCTCCTGCAGCTCAACTCTAGAAAAATAAACAACTCGATCAAAAAGTGGGTCAAAGAATGAAACAGACATTTCTCCAAGGAAGACATACAGATGGCTAACAAAGACATGAAAAGATGCTCAACATCACTCATTATCAGAGAAATGCAAATCAAAACCACAATGAAGTACCATCTCACGCTGGTCAGAATGGCTGCTATCCAAAAGTCTGCAAACAATAAATGCTGGAGAGGGTGTGGAGAAAAAGGAACCCTCTTACACTGTTGGTGGGAATGCAAACTAGTAGAGCCACTATAGAGAACAGTGTGGAGGTTCCTTAAAAAACTGGAAATAGAACTGCCATACTACGCAGCAATCCCACTGCTGGTCATACACACCAAGGAAACCAGAATTGAAAGTGACACATGTACCCCAATGTTCATCGCAGCACTGTTTAAAATAGCTAGGACATGGAAGCAACCCAGATGTCCATTGGCAGACAATTGGATAAGAAAGCTGTGGTACATTTACACAATGGAATATTACTCAACTATTAAAAAGAATACATTTGAATCAGTTTTAATGAGGTGGATGAAACTGGAGCTTTTTATACAGAGTGAAGTAAGTCAGAAGGAAAAACACCAATATAGTATATTAACACATATATATGAAATTTAGAAAGACGGTAATGATGACCCTAAATGTGAAGCAGCAAAAGAGAAACAGATATAAAGAACAGCCTTTTGGACTCCATGGGAGAAGGCGAGGGTGGGATGATTTGATAGAATAGCTTTGACGCATGTATATTACCATATGTGAAATAGATAGCCACTCCAGTTTCAATGCATGAGACAGGTTGCTCAGAGCCGGTGCACTGGGATGACCCTGAGGGACGGGATGGGGAGGGAGGTGGAAAGGGGGTTCAGGATGAGGGACATATGTACACCAATGGCTGATTCATGTGAATGTATGGCAAAAACCATGACAATATTGTAAAGTAATTAGCCTCCAATTAAAATAAATAAATTTACACACAAAAAAATATGAACACCATGGACAGCATAAATAAGCAAAGTGTTATACATTTATTTCTAATGAATGTTATAATGAATAGAGACATTTCCTTTTCAGGAAAAGACCTGAAGATTAATGGAAATAAATTAAGGAAATTTAAAAACAAACAAAAATCAACAACAGAAAACTTACTATGCCAAACAAAATATGTCAGATACAAAGGGAAATACATGAACCAATCTGTATAAAATCCTTGAGAAGTAGATCTAATCTCTGGAGATCAGCAGATTATTGGCTGCCTGGGGTTGATTGAAGTGGTTGGGAAAGGGACAAGAGACTATTTTGGGTGATGGATAAACTCTGTATCTCTTACATATATAGGTAACCCTCAAACAACACAGGTGTGAACTGCACAGGTCCTCTTACACCTGGATTGTTTTCGATAAATACATACTATGATATGACCCATGGTTTTTGAATCTATAGATGTGAAGCTGAGGCTACAGAGGGCTGACTGTTAAGTGTACACATATTTTTTGACTACATGGAGGATCTTAATACTTTTTTGCTTTCAAGTAACTAAATTTTCTAAAGGGAATGGTGCTCAGAGATGCAAATTTTTACATTCATCTCCACCTGCCTAACCCCCATCTTCATGCTGATATCTAAGAGATGCCTCAAGCTCAGGCAAGTCCACATCCGTGACTTGTCCCTTCCCATCTTTTCCTCCAGGGGCCTTCCCCATAGTTGTCACTGCTTCTTGTTTCTCAAGTCCAAACAACGGTGTCATTCTTGGCTACTTCCTTTCCACCAATTCCAGATATGAAGGCATGAATTGAAAAATAAAGCAATTCTGTACTTCAAATGTATCTAGTCCTTCCCATATATGAGCACTTGCTTTATTACACTACTATTACCAGTCAGCAGTGAAGTGGATTTTAAGTCAATGGTGCTTTATTAACTGCCCATGTAGATGAAATAAAATCAATCCAACAAAAGTCAGTTCCAAGTGAATAGTGAATCTAAATGGAAGGCAAGAAAAACCGGAAGATGACATGGGGGAATATCTTCATGATCTCAGATAGGCAAAAATCCAAGGATGGGAAACTGCTGTGTTCATGCTGTATCTCCAATGTAGATGCCCAGTATTTACAGAAGGAACATAAAGGAAAGCGCAACAAGATCTGTAGACATCTACACACATGCAAGTACTTGGGTCATTGTGAAGACACACAGTGTTCTGAATGATCAGATTGAATGTTAGAAATGTCACTTCTTATTAGTCTAACATCGAATGCAATCCTAATTAAATAACATTCAGGCTGATTTTTCAGGATAAACTGAATCTAAGCTTCACATAGAAAAACTGAGCAAGAATAACTCAGGGAATTCCTGAGGAAAAAAAAAAATCAGGTCAAGCGATGAAGGGTGATAACAACTACCAGGAGATAAGAAAGATTTTAAAGCCACAATTATTATCATTTTGTTGAAGAATCCAGGCCACTATATAGGACAAGGTGCATTATTGGCTCATGAACCACTACTGAAAATACTGCCTATTATTAAGCCTCCCCATTCAGAGATCTCAGAAGTGTGAAGACACCTCTGCCTTGGACTGGCCTTGCTGCATAGATTTTCAGAGAGATGAAGAGAACAGTGAAAAAGCCAGATACAGACTCTCAAACATGCATAATTTTAGAAGAATATTAACATATTTCAGATAGTTGGGAAAAGGGAGATCTTTTCTTGACTGATAGAAAACTAGGTAGTCATCTAGGAAAGAATATTTTGTCTCACACTTTATACACACACACACACACACACACACGCACGCACATGCACACATACACACACCCTACAGCTGGCCCAAAGGTGTGCAACCAAAAGCCAAGAGACAAGCAGTTGGATAGAAACTAAGGGATAACAATTATTAGATTATCAGAATAGGAAAGGCCTTTCCAAAGAGTCAAGAAGCCACACAAACTGATAATCTGCATAAAAACGAAACCCAGTGGTGAGGCCAACCCTGTCCCAGAATTGAAGTCAAAACACAAAAGGAAAGCTGGGAGGTAGCCTAGCCCCTCGCCCCAACCCATTGTGTTTTCAGGGTCCTCATGTCCCCAGAACCCCACCCACATGGCTGGTGCTGTTCCAGTTTATGGGATCTCAGTCAGTTCCTAGAAGAAGAGGGTCACTTTATATAGAAAGCAGGTTGAACGGTGTCGCCAAAAGATGTGTGCCCCAGAAACTGTGAAGGGATCTTGTCTGAGAAAAGGGTCTTTGATATCAATAAACTTGCTCCACAAAGGGCTGCTACCAAACCATCAATTTGTTAAAATCTTTTTTCCCAAGGGACCGATGTGTGAAGGGCAATAAATCAAGACTCAGTAAGCCAAGACATGCCTGCACTTAGTGCAGCCTAGAAGGACGCCTCTGTGCCCCTTACCCACTGACCTCACAGAACAGGATCATTCAGCATTGCAACACTGAAATCTTTTGGAGCTGGTCTATGCTCTGCCTCCCCTGATGACCTACAAACTCTTCTGCTTTTAAGGGGACTTAAAGTAACAGCTCTATTGAGATAAAATTCATATTAACATACAATTCATCCATTTAGAGCTTACAATTCAGTGGTTTTTATTATATTCAAAAATAACCGCTACATTATGTAATTTCAGAAACTTTCATCACCTCAAGATGAAAACCAGGGACTTCCCTGGTGTCCCAGTGGTTGAGAGTTTACCTTATAATTCAGGGGACTTAGGCACTGGAATCCCAGATGCCATGAAGCAACTGGGTCTATGCCACAAAACTACTGAGGCCTGCACACTCTGGAGGCCATGCGACACAACTGGAGAGTCTGTGAACCACAGCAAGGGGTCTGGCAAAATGCAGTGAAGATCCAACATAAGACTCGACAAAACCAAATACTTAAAATTAAAGAAAAGAAACATCATAGTTAAGACTGTTTAAAATTTTATTATTTTTATAGAAAGATTTTTAAATTCTAAAAGGTGCTCTACAATTTTCAAAAGTTTCACACGATTTCACCTTATCTCCTACATTCCCATAATAATGTTTTTTTCTACCCCACCCCTATATTGCTCTCCCCACCACTACATTTTATAGATATACAAAATCATGAACTCTGAAAAATATATGCAAAAAAAAAAACTAATGTAGTGTGCCATCCTAACAGGGCAGGGTGATGCTTGACTTCCCTAGTGATTAGTGAGGCTGAATATCTTTAACTTGTTAGACATTTGTGTGCCTCTGGAGAAATGTCTATTTAACTTCTTTGCACATGTTCTAAACAGGTTATGTTCAGTTTTAGGAGTTCTCAATGTAAGAGGTATAAATCCCTTATAAGATGTGATATTATCACACTAGACTTAATGTTGCTCAGCATGGTCAGTGGTCATTATGGACTTAGCCCCTCCTCCATGCTCATATCCTCTGTCCTCACAGAAACATGCCTGGTTCACTACAGAGAACTTTCTGGGGCACTTATGTATACTAGAAACTGGCAATGGCCAAATGTGAGAAGAAGACACAGAAAAGGACATCTGCCTCTGGGGTGCTCCAAAAATTACCAAAGATCTGAAGTTCTTGCCACTTGGGATTTTGAAAAATGCTTCTTAATATATAAGTGGAGAAAGGAGGCCCATTAGGATGATTTGGTATCCATTGGGAAAGTAAGTTGGATCACTACCTCATAAAACACCACCAAAGATTACACACGTACCAAGAACCAATACTTAGAAACTTGACAAATTTTAGAACAATTTTTGATGAGTGAATATCTTTTTTTTTAATTGAGGTATTGTTGATTTTTAATGATTTGTTAGTTTAAGGTGTATAGCAAAGTGATTCCGTGATTCAGTGTCTCAGGTGCTTCCTTGGACAAAATTCACGCCCTTTGGGAGGCCCCTGGGCCATGTCCTCTAATCAGAAGACAAAAGAATCCTGAAAACAGAGAGCTGGAAGTGGTGGCGCTGAGCGGAGGGAGGGGAGGGTTGACTGAATAAATTATTCTAATATGACACAAAAAAACAAGCCTAGAGGATAGCAGAGGATCTCTAAACCTATCTTCAAACAGGAGGCCCTGCTCCCTTGAAAGTGGTTGCGTGAAACTGCGCTTGGGAAGGGAAGTATGTCACGAGTATTTTGTCAGCAGAGAACAAAGTGGTGTGTGAAGAGGATGGGCAGGCACGTCCCAGGCCACTGAGCACACAGACACAGTGACTGGACTCTCACCCCTACTCTTGGGGCATCGCAAAGTGTCCCACCCTTGACACAGCTCAAAAGTAAGTCCTGGAGAGCGGTCATATAACCTGGATCTGGTCAATCAGTGTGTTCCATCATCCCTGGCCACCGTGATTGGCTCAGGACTAGGGCAGTGCCCAATCGGGGCCCAGGACCGGGCCTCACGCTGGAATCAAGGGGAAAAAGAGCGCTCACTCTGCCGGAAGGGGCGGGGCCGGTGAGGTCAGGCTATAGTAGTGGGAGGGGCGTGAGGTCAGCCTGGGGCAGTAGGTGACCTTCCTGCTCCTGTCACGGCAGAGCCGCCGGCCTGAGGATGAGGGCGCTGCTGAGCTCAGGGATTGAGAGCGCCGGTTCCTGCTGTGGTCCCGGAGCTCCACCTGAGACCTGAGGGAGGTCGGCTGCCCGTGAGTCCTCTTCTGCATGTCTGTCAGCTTTTTTGAACCTTGCTGAGTTTTCTTACAAGCTAGCTAAGTGGAGACTCTGGAAATGCAAGTGTGTGGATTTTGGCTGGCTTCAGGGAAGAAATGCCAAATGACACTGGGAGACTCCAGTTTAATCTGGATTCAGGCGATATCTCTAAAGGGCTAGATATTAATTCTAGGATAACCCAAATTAGTCTTCATAGGATTAAGATAGCAACCTGCTAAGGTGGAAATCGATGTCCTCATTCTAGAGGATGAAACGTGCTCAGAGAAGGGGACATCTTGGCTACAGCAAGGAGGTGTGTACCCACACAGAACCCATAGATCCTGTCATTTGAACTCAGGGAAGCCACTGATGTGGCTTTTCTCTGTGACAGGGGCTAAGGCACCAGCCCACACTGGATACTGTCCGGGCCTGACTTGCTAACCGGGCCATCTGGTAGCTTTGAGACTCACAAAAGCAGTTTGAACTGAAGAAAGGAAGGGCACCTCCCTACATCCACCCCACCACACCCTCCGAATTCCCACAAACCCTGACCCCTTTCTCTTGCTTTCTGAGGCAGTTACAGAGTCATGCTCATGTGACCACATTTGGTGTCCACTGTTCACAGGATGCCATCTGGAGCTGCTACAGGAGAGGCCAACGGCCTTTGCTCCTGAGTACCACTCTTCCTTTGGACCTTGGGGGCCCTACTCCCCACTTGCACACCACAGGCCTTTCCAAGTATTGTGGGGACCCTCACTTAGTTTGAGGCATGTGGTATCCATTGCTGTCCTTTCAATGCCTCCCTTAAAACTCAACTCCTGAGCTCCTTTGCAGTGTGGCCCACCTGGCTGCTACCAGATGGTCAGAGCTGACAATGAAACAACAGCTCAGATCTGACAGCTCAGAAGCTCTGTAAAAAGGGACCTCACTCTTCACACTGTAGAGGCTGTCATAGCCTCCAGGGTTCTGGAACCAGTGCTTGGGCCACAGTGACTCCACAGGCGTTTTATTGCCTGGGGAGGGTTCTGGCTATAGTGGGAATGGCTTGAGTCTCTTGAGGTTCTGAAGGCCCACTGTGTGCAGGTTCACGGTGAACAGAGAGAAGAAGGTGGAGGTGGTCTGCCCTGGAGGTGGTCGTGGCTCATCTCTGCTCCCTCGTGTGGTGCTCAGGACAGGTTGTACCCGACTAAACACTTACTAACACGGTGAAGACCATCACTGCTGTCAGAAAAGGGTTTACACTGGCATGTGTCTTCCTCTGAGTGGTCAGGCCGTCTCTAAACTACCCTGGCCATATGCACTGCCTCTCCTTGGAACTTCCCGTGTGTTCTGTTCTTTGTGGAACATTGATTTTCTTCAGGGATTTGGGCCACAATGATGTTGGGTCATTCTCTAGCCTTCTCTCATGAGGAATGCTTTACCAGTTAAAGTTGTGGTTTCTTTTTCCAGCTCTCTTTCTTGGCTTTTTTTGTGAGTTTGTTTGTGCCACAGGAAGAGCTCAGCATTTGCCTTCTGGTTGAGATGTCACACTTAAAACAGTAATGCCTGCCTGGAGATTATGACTACTTTTGCCAAAAGGGCTTCATTTGGCCCATGATATCTTGAAAGTAACTACACTGTCCTTTCAGATACTCGAAGGTACTTCAAATGAAACAGCAACAAGAATTCTCAAATGTAGTTTTACAATATGTGGGGAGTCAGAAAAAACTACTTCTATCATTTCACTGATAGTCATTGATTAGGGACACCCAGAATATAGGAAGAAATGTAGAAAGAAAAAGATTAACGTGTGTTCAGGGACAGGGAGAATGACGAACAGGGACATGAATACGGGATTTGTTGGGAAATGGGGTGGAAAGATTGAAAGGGTCTGACACTACAAAGTGGTGATGGTTACACAGCATTTTGAAAGTCCTAAATGTTCCCAAATTGCAACAATTATGATAAAATTTATTAATAAAAATGTAATGAAAAAATACAGAAAGACAAAAAAAAAAAAAAAAAAAAGCAACACAAGTTCCAGAAAAACCAAATGAAAAGACTCTCAGGGGAAGGGAACTCAATCTCCCCTGGGTGGGGAGCGAGTTGATGGCATCTATGGGGGGCAGACAGGGATAGAGGCTGCGGAGCCAGCCCTGCCCTTGGACATGGTGTTTCTAGAAATGGAAGTGGAAAGGCATCTGGGTCTCTGTCCATAGCAGGGGCCCACTCTCCCTTCAGGGGTGGGTCAGTCATCCTGGGAGTGTGGGTCTTGGGCAGGAGCCAGGGCAGACTCTCCCTGCAGAGGTGGTGACTCATCCCCTGACTCGGGTTCTCCTGCCAAAGCCCGAGCAGGTACAGGTGCAGGTGGAGGTGGATGTTCTCGCTGAGGGGGTGGGACATCGGAGTCTGTGGCTGGGGGTCCTGCAGGCACAGAGATGCCATCTGCCCAGGGTGCTGGCCAGTACCCAGCTGGCCCAGTGTTTTTGGGAAGGGAAGTCTCAGGTCTCGATCTCCCTTCAGTGGATCCCTGGGTCCTGCACCTGGAGCAACCACTGCTGTAGGGACAGGACTTGAAAGTGGAGCCTGGTTGACTTTGAAGGCCGGTTTTAGAGCTGTAAGAGGAGAAAACATTACCCACAGGCCAGCCTTCTCATTGCATATCCAAGGACAGAAAGCTTCCCAGAGAATCCAAAAGAATAGCCAGCATAGGATGCCTTCTCGGACTGCAGTGTGAAAGATGGGTGGTGTGAGGCCAGCCTTTGGTCCAGGCCCAGCCCCAGCTCTGGGGGACCCCTCGCTGTGTAGCTCAGCACCCCCTCCCCACACACTCATATGCACAGCCCCAGCCTCCTCACCTGTGTGCTCTGCCATGCTGGGCTCCAGGTCCTCCTGCTGCCTCAGAGGCAGGGGTTCTCGGGGCTCTGGGTTGGAGCCGGGTGTGCTGAGCCCCTTGGCAGCCTGAGACTGGGCCCCAGGCTGTGTCCTGGGTGGTGTCTGTGGAGCAGGCCTTCCTTGCCTCCTCTTCATTCCCAGTTGGGCTGACCCCTCCGTGGGCATGCTCACCTGGACCCTGCACTGGGCCTCAAGGGCAGGGGTGGGGTGGTCTGACCCTTCCCTTGGGGAGGTGGACAGGGTGTCCCCCTCATCGGCCACATCCAGTGGGAAGCTCTGCAATGACAGTGACCATCAGCCAGCCCTGCTTGGAGTTTTCTAAGCTGGGCCTGGCCAGTATGGCTGCTGCTTCTGCCCACTCGAACTTCTGCTCCCAGCAGAGACGTGTGTCTGCTCAGATACCCACCCCAGATGAAGGAGACCCACCTGAGAGCATGAGGTCAGCCTGGGCAGCTGGCGCTGCCTGGACTCTCCCCATCCCGCCCAGCCTGCTCTCCCCTAGGGTGTGGACACACCCAGCCCACGTCCGCCTGGGCTTGCTTGAGGCTGACACACCCTTAGAAACCCCTGTCCACACTCACAGGGAAAGGACTCAGGGTTACCTGGGTGGGACGGGAGAGGTGGCCCGGCCCGGCCTGGGGCTCCCGTGTTACCTTTCTGTTCCTTCGGGCGAAGGGCCAGAGGCCTCTCAGGGGGCCCCTGAGCCAGCGTCGTCCACGTTCCCACACACTCTCCCTTTGAGCTCTGCTGAGGCCTCGGCTTCTGGGCAGGGGCAAACAGCAGAACATCTTGGCAGCGAGCAATCTGGCTGAGGGCTCCTCTCCACTGTGGAGGCCTGGATACCTCGGTTCTGGGTTCTGTTGGGTCCTGTTGCGGGAAGTGACATCATTTCCTGAGTTCGTTGCTGAGGTCCCTTACACAAAGCTACCGAAGGGAACCTCGGGGTTTCTGACTGCTCACCCACCCCTTAGGCCATGTGCAGACACAGTGACTACCACACAGCCCACCCCTCAGCCTGGGGAGGCTTGGGTGCAGCCAGGGCCTGAGCTCTGAGGACACAGCCATTTTCAGACCAGGCTCATCCTTCTCATAAGTGATATGGCCCTGGATAAGCCATGTGCCCCTCAGGGTTTCCCCAGTCTCTCCATCTGCAGGGTGAGGGTCATTCTCTCATCTACTGCCTAGGTCTTTTGGCCTACAAACAGCTCCAGTGCCTGTTCAGCCTGTGGGCTGGAATCACATGGAGCTCATGCACTGACTCTTCACAGAGGAAGGATTCAATACAGGGCTGACATAGCACAGAACGGGGCAGAAACAGGCCCACATGAGCTCTGGGACCTGGGTAAGGCACTCACCTTCCTGCCTATTTCAAGTGGGTGGACCGAAAGTAAGACTATGCCATCACCCTCTCTATATACAAATTTCTGGTCCTCTTATTAGCATTCATTAAGCCTGGTGTGTCTATATCAGGGCTTCTTTCCTTAGATTGTATTGAATATTTAGGCTCTTTCGTCTTTCCATACACAGTTTGGAATTCTTTCTTTTAATTCCATGAGAACGTCCCTTGGTATTTTAATAGGAAGAGCATGAAAATTATTAGCTTGATATCCCAGTTTAAAACATAACTTGAGACAGACAATTGGATTAATATTTAGAACTAGTTCTGGGATATGTGAGCTAAAGGCAAAATAAAGAAATGGGTTCCATAAAGGGAGATATCACTCAAGCAAGTCCAGGCACGGGATAGTTTTAAACTGCAATACTAACTGTATAGATGTACCTGTTTTAAAGATTTTTAGGGGGGTTCATGTTTGGGAACGCATGTAAGAATTAAAGATTTAAAAAAATAATAATAAAAATTAAAAAAAATAAATAAAGATTTTTAATGCTCTCTCTCAATTGCTCTATTCTCTATTGCCATGCAGAGACTCTACTTATATATGCCTGATACCCAGCTTGCTTGACAAATGCTCAGCCCTGAAACAAATGATAAAGTCAAATGATAAAAGAAAAAAGAGAGCAAATAAAAACATGAATATCCAGGAATTCTCTGGTGGTCCAGGTGTGAAGACTCCACGCTCCCAAAGCAGGGAGCCCTGATTCAATTCCTAGTCAGGGAACTATACCCCATAGACCATGACTGAGACCTAGAGCAGCCAAATAAAAAATAAATAAATAAGTAATACAAATGCCACATACAGCATAAAAAAATAACAGGTATCCATATATTTCTGATAAATGTTATAAAAACTGGGGACATTTCCTTTTCAGGAAAAGAGCTGAAGATTATTAGAAATAAATTAAGGAAATTTAAAAACAAAAAACAGAAAATATATTATGCCAGACAAAAGAAGTCAGACACAAATGAAAACACATGATCCAATTTTTATGAAATCCTAGAAAATAGATCTAATCTCTGGAGACCAGGAGATCATTGGCTGCCTGGTGTTGATCAGACTGGTTGGGAAAAGGACAAGAGAAGATTTGGGGTGATGGAAACATTCTGAATCTTGCCTGTGGTGGCTGTACATGGGTGTATGTATGTCAGAAATCAATATACACTTAAGTTTTATTGCATGTAGACCATACTAAGCTCATGAAAAGATGCTTAACATGATATGTCACTAGAGAAATGCAGTTTAAAACCACAATGAGAAACCACCTCACATCTAAGATTGCCTCAGTGTAAAGATCAGAAGCAACAGCATATAATAAGAGTGGGCGGGACTAACAAGTGGTGGGAGAATGTGGAGACACCGGAACCCTGTGCCTTGCTGGGGAGAACGGAAGATGATGTGGCCACTGTGGAAGAGTTCACAGATTCCTCAAAGAGGTAAACTTACCACATGACCTGGCAATGCTACTCCTAGGTCTCTACCGGAAAGGACTGCCAGTAGAGTCTCCAAAAGATACTTGCACATGAATAGTCATATCAGCACCATTCACAACAACCAAAAGGGTGATGCAACCCAAACATTCATCACTGGGGCAGTGGATAAACAAACTGTGTTACATACACAGTTACCCCTCAAACAACACAGATTTGAACTGCACAGGTCCACTTACAACTGGATTTTTTTCAATAAATACATACTATGACATGTCCTGCAGTTTTTGAATCCAAAGAAGTTAAACCGAGGTTATAGAGGGCTAACTGTAAAGTGTCCACAGATTTTTGACTACATGAAGGGTCTTAATACTTTTTTGCTTTCAAGAACTAATTTTGTAAAGGGAATGGTGCTCAGAGATACAACTTGATACTTTCATCTCCACCTGCCTATCTCCCATCTTCATTTCGATGTCTGAGAGATGCCTCAGTGTCAGCAGGGTCCACAGCCATGACTTTCCGCCTCTACTCTGTTCCTCCAGGTGTCCGCTGCACCATAGTTTTCACCATTTCTTGTTTCTCAGGCCAGAACACCAAATAACCATTTCATTCTTGGATCCTTCCTTTTTCACCAACTCCAGACATGAATTAAGTTGATTCTGTCTTTGAGATATATCTAGTTCTATGCATATATGAGCACTTGCTTTATTACACTACTATTACACTGGTGCTACTAGTACCAGTGACTTCCCTGATAGCTCAGATGGTAAGGAATCTGTGTGCAATGCAGGAGACCCTGGTTCGATTCCTGGCTTGGGAATATCTGCTAGAGAAGGGATAGGCTACCCACTCCAGTATTTTGACCTAGAGAATTCCATGGGCTGAACAGTCCATGTGGTTGAAGAGTCAGACACAACTGAGTGACCTTCATTCATTGACTCTCTGACTCAGTACCAGTGAGCAGGGAAGTAGATTTTAAGTAAATGCTGCTTAATTAATTTCCCATCTAGATGGAATAAAATCAATCCAACAAAAGTCAGTTCCAAGTGAATAGTGAATCTAAGTGGAAAGGTAAGAAAAACCAGAAGATGACATAGGGGAATATCTTCATGATCTCAGGTAGGAAAAAGCCCAAGGGCAGGAATTTGTGCCTCTGTGTTCATGCCGCACCTCCAGTGTAGATGCCCAGTATTTACAGAAGGAACATAAAGGGAACTTCAGCACCGTCTGGAGGAAATGACACACATGCAAGCATATAGTGTTCTTAATGATCAGATTGAATGTCATATAAATGTCACTTCTCATTAGTCTAACATCTAATGCAATCCTAGTTAAGAACCTTTCAGATGGATTTTCAGGATAAACTGATTCTAAGTTTCACATAGAAAAATGAGCAAGAATACCCAGGAAAGCCCTGAGGGTAAAAAAGCCAGGTCCAGTGATGAGGTATGATAAGGCCTACCAGGAGATAAGACAGATTTTAAAGCCAGGTTCATTATCTTTTTTTTTTTTTAAGAATCCAGGCCACAACTATTAAAAGTTCCATCATCGACTCAAGTACCATTACAAAAAACACTACTACTAAGACTCTGACTTCTTAGATGCCTCCCGATTCAGAGATCTCCACTCTTTTTTAGTTTCTTGTTTCTCACTCAGATCATTTATTAAGAGTGAAGTTGGGTCACCCTATTTATGCTTATGCTGCTGCTGCTGCTAAGTCACGTCAGTCGTGTCCGACTCTGTGCGACCCCATAGACAGCAGCCTACCAGGCTCTTCCGTCCTTGGGATTCTCCAGGCAAGAATACTGGAGTGGGTTGCAATTTCCTTCTCCAGTGCTTGAAAGTGGAAAGTGAAAGGAAAGTTGCTCAGTCATTTGTGACTCTTAGCGACCCCATGGACTGCAGCCTACCAGGCTCCTCCATCCATGGGATTTTCCAGGCAAAAGTACTGGAGTGGGGTGCCATTGTATGCAGCATAAAAAGTAGATCAGTCGGTAAAGAATCTGTCTGCAGTAGACCCAGTTTCCATTCCTGGGTCTGGAAGATCCCCTGGAGAAGGAAATGGCAACCCACTCCAGTATCCTTGCCTGGAAAATCTCATGGACAGAGGAGCCTGATGGGCTGCAGTCCATGGGGTCACAAAGACTTGGGCACGACTGAGCGACTAACACTTACTTACTTAACCCTAAAAGTCACATACATACTGAGAGTGTTAATAGCCTCTGTAGGCTGGTCAGAGGTGCCCAAGTGGCAGGAGGAATTAAAACTGCTATTGGTGGACTTTTTTTTATTCCTTTTTTCTCTTAAAATTCTGTGTTGTCATGACAATACCTGCTTCTGCCTGAACTTAACTTTCTTTGAAGTCTTGAGCTTACCAATGCATTTTTCTCCTGGAAATATCTTCCTTAAACTATGTTAATGTGTTTTAAAAAAAAAAAAACAACTACATATTTGCTTGGAAATCTGCTTTTCTTCAAGATTCTGGTCAACTGTTTTATGGCCAGGCATGGCTCAGCTTGTACCAATGCTGTCTCAAAATGAATGTTGACGGTGAGGTGCCTGGTGCAACTCTCAGCTTAGAGATGTTTCTTTTCTCTAATGAGCGGCTTGCTAATAGGTGTATAACTCCTTGCTAGAAACTAGCAAGGGGGCACTCTTTTTGTCCCCTTCTGATGTCTATGTCAGAAACTCTCTATGTCTTTTATACTTTAATAAAACTTTATTACATAAAAAGCTCTCAGTGGTCAAGCCTTGTCACTGGCCCCAGATCGAATTCCTCTTCCCTGGAGGCCAAGAATCCCGGTGTTGTTCACAGCTCATTGCAGCAATATTTCAATACTAAAGAGATCCTTCCAGAACTAAGAGTCTTTCAAAAGTTCAGAGCCATAAATCACAAAATGAAAATACATATGAACCCCCTAACTTGTGTGGCTTCACAGGTGGCACTGGTGGGTCAGGAAGATACCCTAGGGGAGGGCATGGCAGCCCACTCCAGTATTCTTGCCTGGAGAATCTCATGGACAGAGGAGCCTGGTGGGCTACAGTCCATGGGGTCAAAAAGAGTGGGACACAAGTGAAGTGACTTTGCACTCGTGAACCCTAATTTGTCAGGAAATTATTGTCACAGACATTATGAGGAGGCCTGAAATAGAAGTGGTTACAAAATGAACAATAAAAGCAACAAATTTGTACCCCTGAACACTCCGATAGGCAGAATAGATGACAGACATATGAAACAGGAGATATACCCAAGCTCTGTCATTGGGTATATCTTGATGAACACAAAGATGTGTTCATTAAGTGAAGGCCATGGAAGGGCTTGTGTTTGAAGATGCAAGCTCAATGAAAAAGCTTCCTGTAGACATGCCTACACTAAAAAAAGTGCCACCCTGCCCCTGTCTGGATTCCACTTCAAAAAATGGGGTCAACTTCACCCTCCCTAACCAGAAACATGGAAACTGTAATAAAATGGAAGGAACACAAAGGCACCCCTGGTGTACCCGCTCCCCAGGGCGTGATCCGAGCTTACCTGTCCTTCAGTCCAGCTGCCTTTCTCGCCAACAGGGGTGGGACGGCTAATGGCAGGGCTACAGAGCTGTATCTGCTTAAGTCTGGGTCACCTGAATGACCCGCCTGAAAGGGTGAAGTCTCAGCCACAGACCTCAGATCGAGTTTATGTCATGAACGTTCAGAGTCTAGGACAACACATTTCCCACCAGGATGGTGGAACGTTGGACTTTAATCATAGGCTGCTCTATTCTCCCCTCCCATTCATTTGGCAACACTCAACTGCCTTCCCAGCCTTGAGTCCAGCAAGTTGTTTCAGTCTCTGAGAGCCAGGCTGGCCTTGGGAACCTCTGCTCAGTGGCAAGGTCTAGATGACCTGATGCACCCCTACAGGCTGGGTTATGGCTATGCTGCATGTCAGGAAGTGGATGAGCACCAGCCAGGTCAGGAGGGCAAGAGGCTGGTCCAGATGATGCCCTGGTGCCTGGGCAAGTCTTCTTGAATTTCAGTTTCCCCATCTCTGAAAGTCAATGACCAGTTTCCCCAACACCAGTTATTGAAGAGACTGTCTTTTCTCCTCCATTATGTATTGCTTTTAATTCTGCATTTTAAGAAAAGCTCTTAGCTATTAGCCTAGCCCACCTTCACTGAAAACCTATCTATAATCCACATTAATGTGTTTTTCAATTATTTTAATTCATTTTGATGCAATGAAATTTAATACAAAATTTATTCTTCTTGGATACACCTTTCATTGAAGAGTGTTTGTGGTTCTTGTATTAGAAACATATTTCCTGTCTGGCTTCTGACAGATGATACTTGACACAAGTAATTATTATGCAGGGAACAGAAATCAGTACACATTACTACAGAGGAAAGTTTGGAACAGGATTAAAGCGACTTTCATAAAAATGAACTTTCCCAAGATTTACTTGGGCCTGGGGAGGGAGGCTAAAATGTAACACAGTTGTTGCTATTTTGGTCTATGAAATTCCTTTACTGTTTCATTTCAAAGTATTAAGAAAAATACCACCAAATAAAACAGTGTAAGTCAGAAAGAGAAAGACGAATATTGTATATTAATGCAGGGGTATGGAATCTAGAAAGATGTTACTGATGAACCTATTTGTAAGGCAGAGATGGAGATGCAGACATAGAGAACAGGCTACAGACTTGTGGACACAGTGGGAGAAAAGAGGTGGGGCCAACTGAGAGAACAGCATGGAGACATATATATGACCTTATATAACCCCAGGGCAAGTGGGAATTTGCTCTGTGACACAGGGAGCTCAACCTAGTGCTCTGTGACAACCTGGAGGGGTAGGATGGGCAGGGAGAAGGGAGGGAGTTTCAGCAGGAAGGGGACATATATATACCTGTGGCTGAATCATGCTGAGGTACGGCAGAAACCAACACAAGATTGTAAAGTAGTTGTTCTCCAATAAAAAAAGAAAGAAACCTGATGTGGTAAACACAGAATTAAAGGCTACTGAGAAAGAGAGACCATATTGCCTTTTTATTCTAGGAAAACATTTACTGTGTTAACATTTTCACTGCTATGATATCTGAACAAGATTCAAGTAAACCCCTTAGACTGACCTTCACATAGCAACATTATAGGAGACAAAATCTACCTTTTTTTTTTAAATAAAGATACTAAAAAGTGAAACTTTACATTCTTTAATATCCATAAAAATTTCAACTTGTTTAAATATTTTTTCTTTATTAAGAAAAGTATAAAATATTCAATTCTACATTTTAAACACTATTATTTTAAGATTCAGATATCTCTTCATACTGCCAGCATGTTTCCAATACTTGCACAGTACCTTAAATAACTGTAACTCTGAAAAATCTTGAAGTCTGAAAAATAAAAAAACACATATTGAGGTAGTGTGCCATCCTAACAGGGCAAGGTGATCCTTGACTCCCCTAGTGATTAGTGAGGCTGAGCATCGTTAACTTGTTGGACATTTGTGTGTCTTTGTAGAAATGTCCATTCAAGTCCTTTGTGCATGTTCTAATCCGGTTGTTTATGTTCAGTTTTAGGAGTTCTCTATGTTATAGATATTATTCCCTTATGTGGTTTTCTCCATTGTTTATTCATATGGCTCTGTACTGCATATCTGCGTCCAAGGGAACTGGATCAAGGGGTGTATGGGGAATTCCCTATTTGTTCAATGGTTACGACTCAGTGCTTTCACTGCTGGGGACTGGGTTCAGTCCTCTCAGGGAACTAAGATCCCACAACCTGCAAAGCATGGCCAAAAACCAAAATAAAACAAAAATATATTGCAATATATTTACAATTAATACACTGCCACCTAATTGCTCAGGTGTAAGAGGTTACAGTAATTTACACTTCCACCAATTCCATTATATTCCATTATATGCTTACTGGTCTCTCCAGACAACTTAAAAGATTTTTTCTCACTTTTGAATTAATAATTCTAAGATACATTAACTAGAATTTAGGGAACAGATAAAGAATAGAGGCGTGGGGCATGTGTGTGGTTGTGTCCAACTCTGTAACCTCATGGACTGTGCACCCCGCCAGGCTCCTGTGTCCATGGAATTCTCCAGGCAAGAATAATGGAGTGGGTAGCCAGTCCCTTCTCCAGGTATCTTCCCAACCCAGGAATCAAACCTGGATCTCCCACAATGCAGGTAGATTCTTTACCATCTGACCCACAGGGAAGCTCAAAAGTTTCATGGAATTCTCCAGGCAAGAATATTAGAGTGTTTATCTGTTTGCTTCTCCAGGGGATCTTCTCGATCCAGGGATTAAACCTGGGTCTCTTGCATTGCAGGGAGATTCTTTATCATAGGCCCCCAATAAAGAATAAGACCTGACTTATTATGTTAATGGATCTTAGAGATAATGCTTATTGTAATAAACACACTAACAAAACCTAGCTAAGGAAAATAGGCATTTGAAAGTCTGTGAGCTTTTCAAATTTTACCTTTTTTAGTAGGCTGGTACCACTTTTCTACACAGACATTAATGATAAAACTTCCTGGGTTTTCCTTGAGGTCTTCCCCATTTGTTTTCTGTTTCTTTTTTCAGTTTATTTGCTTTGTATCTCTCAGCCATTGAGACAAGATCCTCTGGGACACTCTGAAGCCAATAAATGTCTTATTAGAACTGAGATGATTCCTTTAACATATCAGCTTTTCTATAACATGCTAAAATGCCTCCAAATAGTCAGAGAATCTCCACAGTTGATTGCAGATACCTTCCAAACAGAATGAAATGTGTCCTCTGCATAGTCAACACTGAATTTTCAAGGTATAACAACCAGTCTGGTGGTAAAACCCCCTGTCAGTAGGTACGCAGCCCTCCTGCTCACATGGCCCTTCATCTGCTTCCCAGTGCCTTTATCTGGTGCCATTTTCTCCTCTCGAGGAATGAGGACGTGCCCTGCTTCCTCTACATTCTCCAACCTCCACCCACTGGGCTCTTCCTCAGCAGCGTTCAGTGATGCTCCTCCACATTAGAACATGCTCCCCAGTTATACATTATATTATATCATCATATTATATTATAGCACCTCATCTTTGCCATGTTACGACCCTCAAAACACACATTAATTATTTGCTTAATATCTGTATTCCCTGATAGGCTGTAAGGCCCAGTACTTAGAATAAATGAAACTTGAACCTTATAGAAAATAGAGTTGCATATTCTCACCTGATTTGCTCTTTCTAGAATATTAATTAATTCACCAGCAATCTTCCAATCATTTCTAGTGATAAGGGTAATAGATACCCCGGTCCTCCTTCAAGGGGGGGAAAAGTTAACGTAATTTTATTTATAATTTATAGTAATGATTCAGGTAGCAAAATTGAATAAAACTATAGCAAAACATCAATTATTTCACAAGCCCAACCATGTATGATGCAGTAAGATTTAGCCATTCAGACAAAGAAGATGTAGTACATATATACAATGGCTGAATACTACTCAGCCATAAAAAAAGAATGAAATAATACCACTTGCAGCAACATGGATGGACCTAGAGATTATCACAATAAGTGAAGTAAATCAGACACAGAAACACAAATATCATATGGTATTATTTATACGTGGAATCAAAAATGATACAAATGAACCTATCTCTGAAAGAGAAACAGAATCACAGACATAGAGAACAGACTCATGGTTGCCAAGAGGGACAGATTTGATGGAGAAATGGAGTGGGAGGTTGGGGATAGCAGTGGACGCTTTCACACATAGGATGTCTTACAGCTAGTTCCTACTGTATACAGCACAAAGAACTATAAATATATTCAAAATCCTGTGATAAACCATAATGGAAAAGAATATTTAAAAAGTATATATATGCATCACTGAATCACTTTGCTGTACAGCAGTAATTAACAAAACATTGTAAATCAACCACTTCAGTTTTTAAAAAAACATTTAGGCACTGAAATAGCAATTTGGGATCTAATCTTCAGCTGATCAAACAGCACATCACAGGAGTTTTATGACTCGGCTCAAAGAGAGAAAGCAAAGATCTTCTTTTTCAAGGTAAGGACAGTCTGTGAGAAGAATGAGGGGTATCCCCAGGGTTGGTGGGCAGGCTCCACAGACTTACCCTGCTCTCCCAGTACGTCCCACTCTGTGGACATATTCTTCAATGTTTCGGGGAAAATCATAATTATAGACATGCGTTACATCATGGACATCAAGACCACGGGATGCTAAATCAGTAGCGATCAGTATTCGCACTTTACCTGCAGAGTGAAACCCAAAGAATACAGACACATTCTGGTACAAACCAACCCAAGACATACCTGTCCCCTATTAGCTAATCAGGTGAAATATTACTGCTTTGAATATTAAAAATACTTAAGGAGAGTGCATGGGGAAAGGGTTACTTAGTCTTTCTTTTTTCTGGCCACAGGCATGTGGGATCTTAGTTCCCCAACCAGGGATGGAACCTACACCCCCTGCATTGGAAGTTAAAGAGTCTTAACAACTAGGCCACCAGGGAAGTCCCTACTTCATTTTTTTTTTATTGTATAATCATGCATTTTATTTTAGTTTAGTTTAGTTTTTTATTTTTTAAATTTTAAAATCTTTAATTCTTACATGCGTTCCCAAACATGAACCCCCCTCCCACCTCCCTCCCCATAACATCTCTCTGGGTCATCCCCATGCACCAGCCCCAAGCCTGCTGCATCCTGCATCAGACATAGACTGGCGATTCAATTCTTACATGATAGTATACATGTTAGACTGTCATTCTCCCAAATCATCCCACCCTCTCCCTCTCCCTCTCCCTCTGAGTCCAAAAGTCCGTTATACACATCTGTGTCTCTTTCTCTGTCTTGCATACAGGGTCGTCATTGCCATCTTCCTAAATTCCATATATATGTGTTAGTATACTGTATTGGTGTTTTTCTTTCTGGCTTACTTCACTCTGTATAATCGGCTCCAGTTTCATCCATCTCATCAGAACTGATTCAAATGAATTCTTTTTAACGGCTGAGTAATACTCCATTGTGTATATGTACCACAGCTTTCTTATCCATTCATCTGCTGATGGACATCTAGGTTGTTTCCATGTCCTGGCTATTATAAACAGTGCTGTGATGAACATTGGGGTACATGTGTCTCTTTCAATTCTGGTTTCCTCGGTGTGTATGCCCAGAAGTGGGATTGCTGGGTCATAAGGGAGTTCTATTTGCAATTTTTTAAGGAATCTCCACACTGTTCTCCATAGTGGCTGTACTAGTTTGCATTCCCACCAACAGTGTAGGAGGGTTCTCTTTTCTCCACACCCTCTCCAGCATTTATTGCTTGCAGATTTTTGGATCGCAGCCATTCTGACTGGTGTGAAGTGGTACCTCATTGTGGTTTTGATTTGCATTTCTCTAATAATGAGTGATGTTGAGCATCTTTTCATGTGTTTGTTAGCCATCCGTATGTCTTCTTTGGGGAAATGTCTATTTAGTTCTTTGGCCCATTTTTTGATTGGGTCGTTTATTTTTCTGGAATTGAGCTGCATAAGTTCTACTTCATCTTTTTTAACTGCTGGCAATTTACAACAGAATAGATACCACCATCCAAATGGTTCATTAATCATGTCAAAGATATACACCTTTCAGGTAAATTAAGACAACCATCTCCCACTGCAAATTCTTACCTTGATATCCAGGTTTTAAACATGGGTTGAAGAAAGAGAATCTGATTAACATTTAGAGCTAGTTCTGGGATCTGTTAGCTGAAGGCAAATATTAGACATGGGTTCCATGAAAGGTGGTATCACTCAGAAAGACCAAGCATTGGGCAGTTTTAAACTGCAGTATTAACTGTATAAATGTACCTGTTTTAAAGCTTTTTAATGCTCTCTCTCTATCACTCTGTTCTCTATTGCCATGCAGAGACTCTACTGATATACGCCGGATACCCAGGTCACTTGATAAATGATCAGCCCTAAAACAAAAAATAAAAGTCAGGGGTCTAACTGCTTATTTGAATACCACAATCAATTCATTACTGTTATCTCCCCTGGCAAGAGTCTGAAGTAATGTACATATTTTAAGACATACACCCTTCCCTCGTTTGAAATGATTATACAAATAGAAACAATGCTAAAACAAACACATGACTGATGATTTCAATGTAAAAAATATACTCACACAGCTTTCCGGCTGACAAATATTATGACTTTGTCCTTGGGAGACATGCTCTCGATGAAAGCTTGGATATGTGATCTTTTCTCATCTTCTGTGGTGACAATTATATTTTGTGTCACGGTACTTACAGCCTAAAGGATTCACAGATCATAGTACATCAACATTAATGGGCAAACCCCTTAATGGCTCAAAATCCATCTTACTTCTGTCATTGGTTAAATGTTTTAATAAACTGCCAGCAGAAAAAAAATGGCAAGTTCTTCCAAAAAATCTCCCGTTCCTACTCAAGGATTTAGAGCTTGGTCTTTGACTTTTACCACTTAGTTACCCAAGATAAGCTTGGAATTTCGAATGCTTGTCAATGAGCTGAAAGCAACTGGTTGCTATCATTTGAAAAGGAATAACCATGGGTTGAGGCCAAGCTTACAATAACCATTGCCATAAATTATGGCTATAGCCTTTCCAATGTTCAGCTTATGACACTAAGAGCTTCAATTAAGTACTGTGACAACTTAATACAAAATTTCCAAATATCATTGTTACCATTTTTCTGCCCCCAAGATGAAATAGTTTCTGAAGACTTTATCCTGTCTTTTGTGAAATCTAATAAAATAAGCCTAGGCAACAACTTGTTATTAATTACCACTGATTTAAGTAAAAGGTCAATTTTCATTAATAATTAGTTAAAAGGCCAATTTCAATTATGAAGTGAAAGGCCAATGAACTTTATAATGGCAAAACATTTACAAAATTAATAAGATATAAATAGTAATTAAAAATAAGCTTACGACTAGATCCAAAGTACCAACATACACAATCATGGGCTCTTTCAAATAAGATTGTGCAAGTCTACGAACAGCATATGGCCATGTTGCACTAGAGATAAAATGTAATACAAAAATGTTAAAATGCTTATTAGGAATAAAACATTACTAAGTTTCCCTAAGAATGCTATGAACCAAAGTACCCAGGAAAGACAAACAGTACTTTTTAATGAGGCTGACTTCACAGAAAATATATGGTTCATAATGAACTGCTCAAAGAAGCTACTAGATTAAATCTTCAAATAAGTTTAATAGGTTTATAAACAAAAGTTGAAGGAGAGGTATACCTTTCCCATCTACGGGGACCTAACATGAATTCAGGTGTTAGATTAGTTTTCTCTTGGCCTTTATAAATGGTAAAAAAATAAAAGTAAAAACCCAGCGTTTTTCATACATTGTGTGCGTGTGCGTGCGTGCGTGCGTGCGTGCGTGCGTGCGCGCACATGCGCGCTCTCAGTCGTGTCTGACTCTTTGCAACTCAATGGACTGTAACCCGCCAGCCTCTTCTCTCCATGGGATTTTCCAGGCAAAAATGCTGGAGTGGGTTGCCATTACCTACTCCAGGGTGTCTTTCCAACCTAGGAATCAAACTTGAGTCTCTCGCATCTTCTACATTGGCAGGCAGATTCTTCACCACTGCACCACCTGGGAGCCCTTTTATACGTTGTCGGCAGACAAAACCAAGAGCTTGAGCCAAATAAAAACATTTTAACTGCAATGATGATTGGATATGTAAATTCAGATGTTTCTTCAGTCATATATTATGAAAACAACCACCTTCTGTACTTTAATACTAATTAACAAGGTTTACTTAGG
The DNA here is from genome assembly GCF_042477335.2 of Ovis canadensis. NCBI lineage: Eukaryota > Metazoa > Chordata > Mammalia > Artiodactyla > Bovidae > Ovis > Ovis canadensis. The sequence goes on from NC_091253.1 coordinate 10,525,887, forward strand.
AAACAAAATGAATAAATTTAGTGTATTTCCCCACTTATATACTCTTCCTTGCCTTAGTTTATCCTGGCTAAAAAGTGTTCTGTGATCAAATATTCACCTCTAAGGACAGATGGTTACTTTTTCCAATCTGAGACCCCCTATAGAACAGTTTCCCCAGGATGTTTTCATAAAAATCTTATTTTTAATTCAGGAAACCCAATAGTCATTGTTAAACTGTTGCATTGAGTTGCTATACTAAGTGATAACATATCTTTCCCCAACAGATCTCAAAATACTTTTAAGTAAGGCTCTAATATCAAATGAATTCTGTTCCACTGGTTCTACTTTGCAGACTGGCAAATTAAACATATACCTACCTTGTCATAACTGTCTGCCTGTCTGGACGTACATCTAATAAAATCTTCATTATCTGGGGTTCAAATCCCATATCCAGCATTTTGTCCGCTTCATCTAATACCTGCATTAGAAAGGGCCAGATTAGGGGAATTTCCTGGTGGACAAGTGGTTAAGACTCTGTGCTTTCACTACTGAGGATGTGGGTTCAGTACCTGATAGTGGAACTAAGATCCTGCAAGCCACACAGCAAAGCCAAAAAAGGGCTAGATTAGATGTGGACGGTAGCTAACGTACATGTTCTTTCCCTATGAATATTAAGATAACTTTCTCATTTCCTCCACTACCTGAACTATGTGTACTTGCAACACCATTGATTTGACAACATGTAAGTTTCTAAATATATTCAATGAAAATATAATTTAAATGTCTAAAGTATTCATGCGGAATTCTTTTGTACTTATCTGTATTTTCCAACATTTATAAAATATTAAAATGGAATTATCTTTAAAATGTGTATTTTAACAAACTAGAGGGAATGAGAAGCATTCCTAGGATTTAAAACTATTATGAAATGGATAGCCATTCTAAAAGGTTTGATGAGAGCTTCTTCCTCCCAGAGCCCCAAACCCCTGCTCCAAGATTACCAGGTAGGTTATGCTTTTCAGGTACACAAAGTTATTCATCTGTAGATCATGGAGTCTTCCGGGAGTGGCGATGATAATGTCTACACCTTTTGATAAGTCTTTTATTTGTCCATCTCTATCGCCACCACCATATATACAAACACTTAAAAAAAATACAGAGGTTCATGTTCAGGTGAGGAATACCCCTTCACAATTCAAAATCCCAACGAACCTAAGCCCATTTGGGGTATAAAATTTTAAAAAGTATATAAATCAAAAGTATCAGGCTAAGTATAGTCCTGGCCCCTTTCTGAGAATGATCCATAGCCATCAACCCACACTGATGTGTCCTACAAGGTCCATGTTCAAACCCTCATTACCTGACCCCGCCACCCCAGCTACAGTTAATTTGAATGAGGGGTAATCAATGCCTGGCCACATACTGAGCCAATGACGTCTCATTATGTGTGAAAACAATGAAGAGGATGTCTAAAGCTACAGAGGATTAAAATGCTGGTTCAGGGATGGCCAAAGAAAGCAACTCACCTTTTAAGACCTCTGTATGAGTATTCAGAGCACTCGGCATCCACCTGCAGAGCCAACTCTCGAGTTGGGGTGAGGACTAACATGCCAGGCCCGTTCCTGGCTCTTTGGAGAAAAAGCACATCAGTATCCATCTCAGGCACACAGGACCTTCGTCCAGTGCCTTCAAAATTGGCAGCAATGAACATCTAAGTCATCAACATGCACCTCTCATAAAAAGTTGAGAAATAAAAAGAAAAACAGCCTGATCAAAGAATCCTAGAGCCCAGACACGAGCCTTCTCATGGAACACAGCCAGTGCTTTTCTGTGTCAGACATTCTCAGAGGACTGTACTGAACACGGTCATTGGAATAAACTTTCCAACATCTCACTGTGAAGACTTGTGGTGGATATTACCTGCTGCTTCCTGAAAATGTTTCATCGATTTACATCCACCCACACAACAGAAAGTGATTTTTCTCTGAGATGAGGCACTGCCCTTAGACCAGAGCAATCAAACATTGCATTTTTTGGAATTCTTATCTACTAAACCCCTAAAGAGTACCCAGATGTAGAAATTCTTACACAGGTTGGGAGTCAATATGAATAAATCCAGGCATTAAGTAGGACAATGTCTTCCCTGTTCCAGTCTGGGCTACTCCTATCAGATCTATTCCTTGTAGGATGATTGGCCACGCCTGTGACTAGAACAGAATGATACATATTAAAATAAAAAGTACATTTCTTTCTGTCAAGTATTCCTCCTCTCCCAGTCCCAAACTTCTCAACATTTTGAGTGCTAGGCGGTGGTGGATGTGCTGGGAGGATGCTTCTAAGAGACAGCTGTCCCTGGTGTTATAAGTTCAAATGACCAGAAATTGGCAGGGGGAAGAGGGGAAGCCAGTGAAATGTTAGAATTAAAGAAAGCATACCTGAATTGGTGTTGGCTTTTGAAAACCTGCCTTTTGAATATTTCTCATAACTTCAGGGTAACAGTGAAATGCATCCTCAAAATTACAAGTAGGGTTAGGAAGAGGACGTTTCTCACCATCTTTCAAGTCATCACAAATTATATTATAATTTTCCTTCCTTTAAGAATATAGAACAAGGATTAAGGATTAGTGGCTTTGATCACTTTACTCTCCAAGCAAGAAATTTTTTCAAACATTAAGGGCATATCTAGGAATTCAAAGGCAACTGATTGAAATCAGACTGTTGGTTAAATTATAGTAAAAAAGTAATACAAAAAAGAAGCTAGTTCATCTTTTTTTTACCAGAACAGTTCTAGAGAAGAAAAATAATTACATTGTATGCATGAAAGCCAATGAAAATTTCATGAAAAGGTTGAGAATAGAAACTGAAAATTATATGCTTCATGAATCAAAGTCAGATTTGGCAAACACCTGAGGGCCTATAACATTTCACTCATATTTCCTTAATTAATCCTCAGCAATCCTTTGAAGTGGGAATTACTCTCATTGGACAGATGGTCTTTAGTTATTTGTCCATTGTCAGAGCCCTACCTCAATCCTAGAATAACTGCTCTGTCTGCTGTACCATACTATCTTAGTTTTATAAAAGATATTAACAGGAAAAAATGTTACCATTAGGACTTTTAGTTCCATATAATAAAGATTTAAAAGTAAGAAATTATTCTATTATTCAGATATCAGATCAATTTCTTATGATTCTCAACAGTTGTAGAAATAATTCTGTAAAATTACTGCTGAATATGACAAAAACTAACCATGCCTCTCTTTAAATTTAAACATTAAAATTCAGTTCCTCAATTATATGGGCTATATTTTAAGTGTTTAATAACCATATATGGATAGTAACTACTCTAGATACGAATACAACCCATTTTCCCTCTTTGCCAAAAGTTGTACTGATTAGCAATCTCTAATATGTGATTTCAGACGCAACCAAGTTTTTTTTGAATATGAATAAAGTTTCAAATGCAATCATTTAAAGTCTTTTCTAAGTGAGCTAATTTACTAGCCTAATTCTACAAATACTCACTAAAAAGTATTAAAACTAACCCACCTCCAATTGTCTACTTGTTCTTGTGACATTGAACTTGTTTTTTCTGACTCTATGTAAAAGTTTTTCTTAACTGGAGGCAAACCTGCAGGAAAAAAAAAAAAAAAACAAAATTTAAACTTCGATGAGTAATGAGAATTCACATTTTACTGTCATTTATTCAAAGCAATAGAAATCAAACTAAAATATATATCAAGTTCACCTTGCAGACATGGGGATTTTAGATAGTTGTTCTATACTTTGCCAACCTCTAGGAGATCTCCAATTTTGGTTTGTCTTTCAATTACATTTTTCACCCAAGAAAGAGATCTTGAATAATTAAATACAAAATAAAATAAGCCATGCTTTACAAGACACTCAGTCATCACAACTGACAAATCTTTTCTCATAGCAGATTAATTCTTTGCTTTGAAGATCCATCCCATTAGTGTTAAGGAATAAAATATTTACCCTTATTCTATACTCTGAAGCTACTTTGTTTTCTTTTTTAAATGCTCATCAGGACTCCACCAACTTAAATCCTTTTTCTGTCTCCTGCTGCTGCTGCTAAGTCGCTTCAGTTGTGTCTGACTCTGTGCGACCCCATAGACGGCAGCCCACCAGGCTCCCCATCCCTGGGATTCTCCAGGCAAGAACACTGGAGTGGGTTGCCATTTCCTTCTCCAACCTCTGCCCCAAATCTTCTAATACCTGTGTTGTGATGGCACTGGACAGGCTGACCACCGTAGTCACATAGTAATGGTCACTGCTTAACTTTAAATAAATGGTGTTTACTCTGAAATTCAATGAATAATATGGAACATTATACTTCATACGTAATTCCAAGTGAGAATTTAAAAAAATCTGTTTCCTCAAGAACTGTATGTACTTTTTAAATTTTTTCTCCCTTTTATTTTGCCCTTCTTGGTTAAGAAACTCCAAGATCAACTTTTGCTCAGTCACAGCAAAAGGTTAACTTACAGTTGGCAGGTTTACTCACTTCATTTCCTTTTGTCCCAATTTTCTAATTTTATTAAACTTGTGCAGTGAATTATCTCAAAGAAGATGAGATACCAAATTTTAACCTCCCATTTATAACATAAACCACAACACTGACATAGAAACTATCATGCCCTAGGCACTACTTACAGCATTTCAAATTCTACTGTCATTTTGCATATAGATTTAATTACTAAGAGCAACACTTTTTTACAGAGGCTGCTGCTGCTAAGTCACTTCAGTTGTGTCTGATTCTGTGCGACCCCGTAGACAGCAGCCCACCAGACTCCTCTGTCCCTGGGATTCTCCAGGCAAGAACACCGCAGTGGGTTGCCACTTCCTTTTCCAGTGTATGAAAGTGAAAAGTGAAAGTCAAGTCGCTCAGTCATGTCAGTCATGACTCTTTGTGATTCCCATGGACTGCAGCCCACCAGGCTCCTCCATCCATGGGATTTTCCAGGCAAGAATACTGGAATGGGTTGCCATTGCTTTTGCCATTCACAGAGGCTAAAAACCTCAATTAAGAGGAACAACAATATACTATAGAAAAATGCTGGGATCCAGCACTAACCTGCCCACTTTTTCTCATTCCATTTCAAAATGTTTTCTCGGAATTTATCCCAATCAATCAATTTCTGCTCTCCTGAAACATCCTTCATTGCATCTTTTCCATCCGAAAGTTGGACAGCAGCAACACCTGTTAAAAAATTCCGCATCAGTTTCCAAACAAACCCTACCAATATAAAATCCCAAGCCATTTTACAATTTTCTGTTTTAATAACCCAACAATAATAATGCCTGAAACATAAAATTTAGGAATTTAGTACAACAGTGCCATGACAATTCTGGTCATGGTTTTTCAGTTATTTACTTCAGATTTCTGAAAGGCAAAAAAAAAAAAAAAATACTGGGGAAGATAAAAAGCATGAGAACCTAGTGTTTGCTAATAAATCACACATCACTAAATCTTTATAATATTCCCGTGTGGCAGATGCTACCCCAAGTAAACAGAGGAAATAGTATCTTAGAGGCTTTTTAGAGGTACTTTCCCAAGAAACACCAAGATGCAAGGTTGCTAGCTGAATATACAGCTCTCCTGGAAATGGCTTAATAATGGCTTTCTCTCTAGTCCAAGTATATTTGAGATTTTTAAAAATATCAAATACTTCAGTTTTCAAAGTTAGTCACATTCCAGGGAAATGACCATAGACAGGAGGCTAGGACTAACCCTTGCTCTACTATCAACAGCGAAGTGTATTAAAAGGTTACTCTGTTTTACTCCAAAGTAAAACTGCTAGACTTAACTACAGATATTAAGTGTTTCAGTTTGAGGAAAAGTATTCTGGATTTCACAGAAAAAAAATTCCTTCTATAACATACTAGATTTAATGATGGCAAGCCAAAGCTTTGTTATCAGGAAAAACAGCTATAATATGGCTTATGACACTGAATAAAACATTTAAAATTTTACAGGGCTCTAGGGGGCAAAACAGACTTACCAAGTTTGGGTTCTGTTTTGTATTCTTCTTGTTTTTTAACAAGATCATCTATCACTGTTTTTGCTTTGCACTGCATTGCCTTGGTGCCAAAGATTCTTACTTCTGCTTCAGGACACCCTCTTCTTATCTAGATTCAAGGGGGAAAGCAGGTGAGACAAGTTCCCTTACCATTCCTCCGGCACTCAGTCTCATGTAGTATAAAAATGTAAAGGAAATACAGGATTGCCTTCAATCACCATCTAAGACATAATGAATAGACTACAGCTTAGATGAGTTCTTAAAAAGAACTATGAAAAACTTTGTCAACTTATCCCACCATATGTTAATAACAGGACAGAAATTAGAGTTAGGAATGACTATAAGTCATCCTCTTTAATGATTTAAGAACATAGAAAATTTACCTGTATTTTCGTGTATGTTGAGCTCTGGATCTCTTTTATATTTGACCCACCACGACCTGTTTTTAAAATAAAAGAATTTTTAAAAAATGAAATCAATTACAGGGAACCTACTACCTACTCTGCATAAAGAACCTTCTCCAGTTCTTCCCAAATCATCCAAACAAAGGCTCCCAAGTTTCAATAATCACATTCAGTTTGTTAAAGGGGAAGCAGAAGCTTTCTATTCCAAATTGTGTGGGTGACAGGAGGCCCCTTTCCCTAGATACAAAGAATTCATCATCAGCCTAAGCAAAGACTAACTGGATAAAACAATGTAGATAAACTGGAACCCTTACACAAAACCAAAAAATTCCAATTAAAAAATGTTCAAAGGTCTTGAATAGACCCTTCTTTGAAGATTTACTTATGACCAATGCATGTATATAAAAATGATTAAATCATCAGATATGCAAATCAAAACCACAATGACGTATTACCTGTTAGAACGGCTCATCAAAAAGACAAGGGTTAACAAGTTGGTGAGGATATAGAGAATGGGAACCCTTGTGCACTGTGGACAGGAATGGAAATTGAGGCAGTCACTATGGAAACAGCACGCAGATTCCTTTAAAAACTAAAAATAGAACTACCTATGATCCAGCAATCCCACTTCTGGGAACTTCATACACAAGCATTGAGGGACTTCCCTCGTGATCCAGTGGCTAAGAATCCACCTGCCAATGCAGGGAACACGGGTTCCATCCCTGGTCAGGGAAAATCCCATATGCCTCAGAGCAAGTAATGAGCCCATGCACCACAACTAATGAAACCCAATACTCTACTGAAGCCTGCAACAAGCCAAGAGGAGCCCTCACTCTCCACAACTAGAGGAAGTCCCCACATAATCAAAACTAAATTAATTAAATATATTTTAAAAATCCTTTTGAAAAAAGAATCAAAACTAGGATCTCAGGATGATAGCTGCATTCCCATATTCATTTCAGCATTATTCGCAATAGCTTAGAGGTGGAAATAACCTAAGGATCTATGAACAGATGCCTGGATGAAGAAAATGTGGTGTATGCGTACACTACAAGTTTTCAGCCTTAAAAGGAAATCCTGCCATTTGTGACAACAAAGATAAACCTTGAGAGTGAAATGAGACAATAACAATAACAACAACAACAAAAAAGACCCTGCATATTCCACTGCTGCTGCTGCTGCTGCTGCTGCTGCTAAGTCGCTTCAGTCGTGTCCGACTCTGTGCAACCCCATAGACGGCAGCCCACCAGGCTCCCTTGTCCCTGGGATTCTCCAGGCAAGAATACCGCAGTGGGTTGCCATTTCCTTCTCCAGTGCATGAAAGTGAAAAGTGAAAGTGAAGTCGCTCAGTCGTGTCCGACTCTTCCCAACTCCATGGACTGCAGCCCACCAGGCTCTTCCATCCATGGGATTTTCCAGGCAAGAGTACTAGAGTTGGGTGCCATCGCCTTCTCCAATATTCCACTTCTACAAGGTGTCTTATGTAATCAAACTTACAGAAACAAAGTAGAATGACAATTGCCCGAGGGATGGGGGTAGGGGGGATGATGAGGAAACAGGTGAATGGGGAAATGAATTTTTAATAGGCAGATTCAGTCATGCAAGACGAAAACCTTCTATAGACCTACTACAAAAATTTGTTCTCACAGTCAACAATACTGTAAGTGTATGTTGTTTACCACAATTCTTAAAAGGGGGGAAACCTTAATTCCAATCATTTCTAAATGCTTTTCAAAAACGGATTTGTAAGACTCAATATATACGGAGAAAAACAACCCTGTTTTTCAGCAGATAAATCATACTTAAGTTAATACCCTACACCTTCTTATCTAAATTGGCTGTCTTCTTTGTTGTTCACTGCGGGGTAAGCTGCCAAAGATTTGATCTTTTTTCCCAAAGATTTCATAAGCCTAAGAGTTGGCTCTCCCAAGTCACAGTCTCTATAAACTATCACCTAACCTGCCTCTTGAGAAATCTGTATGCAGGTCAGGAAGCAACAGTTAGAACTGGACATGGAACAACAGACTCCTTTTCCAAATAGGGAAAGGAGTATGTCAAGGCTTTATATTGTCACCCTGCTTATTTAACTTACATGCAGAGTACATCATGAGAAACGCTGGGCTGGAAGAAGCACAAGCTGGAATCAAGATTCCCTGGAGAAATATCAATAACCTTAGATATGCAAATGACACCACCCTTAGGGCAGAAAGTGAAGAGGAACTAAAAAGCCTCTTGATGAAAGTGAAAGAGGAGAGTGAAAAAGTTGGCTTAAAGCTCAACATTCAGAAAACGAAGATCATGGTATCTGGTCCCATCACTTCCTGGCAAATAAATGGGGAAACAGTGGAAACAGTGACAGACTTTATTTTTGGAGGCTCCAAAATTATTGCAGATGGTGACTGCAGTAACGAAATTAAAAGACACTTGCTCCTTGGAAGAAAAGTTATGACCAACCTAGACAGCATATTCAAAAGCAGAGACATTACTTGCCAACAAAAGTACATCTTGTCAAGGCTATGGTTTTTCCAGTAGTCATGTATGGATGTGAGGGTTGGACTATAAAGAAAGCTGAGCGCCGAAGAACTGATGCTTTTGAACTGTGGTATTGAAAGAGACTTGAAAGTCCCTTGGACTGCAAGGAAATCCAACCAGTCCATTTTCTAAAGGAGATCAGTCTTGAGAGTTCATTGGAAGGACTGATGCTGAAGTTGAAACTCCAATAATTTGGCCACCTGATGCGAAGAAGTGACTCACCTGAAAAGACCCTGATGCTGGGAAAGACTAATGGCAGGAGGAGAAGGGGACGACAGAGGATGAGATGGTTGGACGGCATCGCTGACTCCATGGACATAAGTTGGGTAAACTCCGGGAGTTGGTGATGGACAGGGAGGCCTGACGTGCTGAAGTCCATAGGGTCGCAAGAGTTGGACACGATTGAGAGACTGAACTGACTGACTGAACTGATCAACTATCAGTTGCACTCAACGCCATCATTTTAGCAGCAAAGTACGTCAGAAACCTCGGGGTGGGGCTGGGGGAGGGGACTAGCCCGCTCGCTGGCAGGTGACTGGAGGCGAGGTGGGCGGGGTGGGAGTGCCGTAGGCCCCGCCCCGCCCCGACCAGCGCCCTGCTATGCTCTCACCGATCACGGCGCCCACGCAGTCGTTCTTCAGCTTGAAGGAGAGCGGCGGTACTCGAATACCCGCGCCCTCGGGCTGCTGGAGGCCAAAGGAGCCCCTCTGGCCTCCACCCGCGCAGGTCCTTTGGCCTCTTCCACCGCCTTGGCTTGGCTCCTCCGCCGGCCTCGTATCCGGAGCCCGAGGCAGCGCCTCATCCCGCCGGGAAGCAGCAACCCAGGAGGAGGCGTTGGCGCCGGTTTCCTGCCGAGACATGGCTCCGCGAACAAGATCCGGCCCTGCACCCTCGGAGTGCCGTCGAAGGCTGGTCCTGAGGGGCCGCCACGCAGTCGCGGCTCCGGCCCTTGCGCGCCGGCGCCCCGCCCCGGCCGCCTCCCATTGGCGGGTGCCACGCCCTGAGCGGGGCCGGACCAATGGTCTCCCTCCGTTCTTCGCCCCCGCCGATGCGCGAGCGCCGACAGCAGGCCGTGCGCCCGCCTCTGGTGCCTTGGGCCTTCCGCGCTCGCACGCGGCCTGGCCGCCGCGAGGATCTGCATCTCAGTGATACAGACGCAACAGTCATGTTCCCAGTGTTTTTGTTTTTGAAAGCATAATGCACAAGTGTTTAATTATCCCTATTTGAATGGTCTTATTTCTGGAGAATAGCAAGATATTTTGTACTCTTTACATTCTTTAAAGGCTTCCACAGGTTTTGGCAAACACACGTGATCCTTTAGAGTAGTTCTAGGTGTGTCAGTGGACTCAGAATCAACCTACCTCACCAGCGCTTTAAGACGCGTTTAAGGTGGAAGCCATAGCACTCTGCAACTTGCCTAAACTGATGGGGCAAAGGTCCAGGGGGCCGCCAGCTTCTTCCAAGTGGTTGGAGCCTTGCATCAGGCCTGCGAGACACTGGCAGTGCTGCAGTCCAGAGATGTGCCCAATCTCATGGGTTAAAGTCTTACAGACTTAATGAAGATAGTCTGACTTGTTCATATTATTCCTTTATTATCTTTTTTTCTTCTTTATTATCTTTTTAAAGTTAGTGGAATCTGCAGTGATGTCTCATCTTCAACCCATTTATGATACTGGTAATTTGTATCTTCTCTTTTTCTTAGTTTAACCTGGCTAGAGGTTTACGATTTTTTATCCCCCAAAGAACCGGCTTTTGGGTCCATTGGTTTTCTCTTTTGATTTCCTGCTTTCAATTTGATTTTCACTCTTTTATTATTTCTTTTATATTGCTTACTTTGGATTTAATTTGCTCCTCTGTTTCTAACTTCCTAATGTACAGACTTAGATGACTGATTCTAGACCTTTCTTTTCTAATATATGCGTTTAAGGCTATATGTTTCTATCTAAGCAGTTTTCACTGTATCCGACAAATGTTGATGTGTTTTCATTTTCATTTAGTTCAAGGTGTTGTTACCATCAGGACTTCCTTGGTGGTCAAGTGATTAAGACTGCACTTTAGGGCAGGGGCCCAGGTTCTGTCCTTGGTTGGGGAAGTTCCTCAATGCCTCTGGATACAGGAAAAACAAACAAACAATAAAAGCCAAAAACTATTGTTCTGAAACCAAACTTGAGTCCACTCACCTGCCACACACCAAAGCCAATCTACTGACCCTGGGTTATGGTTAAGAAAATTAGTGTTTGTTTGTGGGGCACCAAGTAATAGAGAGGAAATGACCCCTGAATACACTTCGGAAGGACTGATGCTGAAGCTGAAGCTTCAATACTTTGGCCACCTGCTGTAAACAGCTGACTCATTGGAAAAGACCGTGATGCTAGAAAAGATGGAGGGCAAAAGGAGAAGAGAGCGCCAGAGGATGAAATGGTTGGATGGCATAACTGATAGGATAGACATGAGTTTGGGTGAACTCTGAGATATGATGAGGGACAGGGAAGCCTGCATGCTGCAGTCTATGGGGTTAGGAAGAGTTGGACATGACTTGATGACTGAACGAGAAGTAAGGAGAATAGGCAGCTCATGCTTAAAAGGCCTGAACTCCCTGATGACTTTCAGGGCAGAGTTTTTAGAGGCAGTATTTGGAGTGAAAGCTGAGGCTTGTGGAATTTCTCACTGGTTGGTGGTGATATAATGGGGTGTTTTGGGAATCTTAGTCATAACCTTTTGGTTCCAACCTGTCTGGGATCTACACATATTCAGCATATTGTCACCATCCTCCAGCTGGGTGGGGGTATCTTGGTTTCTGCATAACGCTCAAAGATGTTTCAGACTGTTAACCTATATCTCTTGAAGAGGACCTGGACCTATTTTATGGCTGACAAACTATTCAGGCTATCTTGCTTAACTGCTGGTTCTGGTCTTAACCAAAGTCCTGGTTCCTCCTCTAGGAACAAAACAATATGCCCCTTTGAGTTCTTGTGGAGGGACTCAAGCCCCACCCGGGTGGAGGATGGTAAATTACAGGTGAACAGACGATTCCTAGAGTATGACACTGATACCTTACCACCAACCAATCAGAAGAAAGTCATACACCCTGCAGTCCTCACTCCAAATTTTGTCTTTAAAATCTTTCCCCAAAACCATAGGGGAAGTTTGGGTAATTTGAGCCCAAGCCACCCATTCTCCATGCTTGGCCCTTGCAATAAATCTTTCTTTGTTCCAAAGAGATATTTTGGTTGTTTGGCCTCAGTGTGCTAGGGCACACAAACTTGGGTTGAGCAACCTAGGCATGTCTTTGTATTCAAATAGGCTTCTTATAGACAACATAACTGTTGTGTCTTGTTTCTTGATCCATTCTGACAATCTCTGACTAAACTGACCACTTTAACATTAATTGATTGCTGAAATAATTGGTTAATATCTGACATATTTGTTACTATTTTCTGTTTATTGCTGAGCTTGGTTACAGCTCAGGAGCTTTATTTGGTAAACAAAGGATAGGACACCCCCAAAGCATGAAGTGGGCTAACCCTGAAGGAGCGGCATCAACCTGTCTTGGCTCCCTCTTTTTATACTTTTTGTCTCCTGCCTTGCAAGCCTGCCGTATCATCACCAATCAGGATGATAGCGTAGAAGAGGGTGTGTTTGTTTCACCTAAGTTTTCCACTCCTGTCTGGGAAGTTTTCCCTCATTTCCTTTTCACAGGTTTTTCTCCTTTCTTCATTTTGAACTCCTTTTTCTATTCTAACTACCTAACATTGCCATTGTCCTTTATTCTTGTTTTTGAACTTTCATTCTTTTCAACATTTTGTGGTTTTAGTTGTGCAAATGAATTTTATTTTCTCTATCTTAGTTGAACAATTATTTAGCTTATTTTTAATTGAGTTGTTTTATTATTGCAGTCCATGGAGTCACAAAGAGTCGCACACAACTTGGCGACTGACTGAACAAAAATAATTTTATTGACTTTTAACCATTCACTGTCTAGTTTGTATACAAATCCATTATTAGAAATGTGCATTGCAAATAGTTTATCCAAGTGTGTGGCTTGTTTGTTTGTTTTTCTTTAAACAGTGTTTTTCACAACAAAGTTGTGGTTTTTTTTTTGTTTTTGTTTTTCCTGCACTGTGAGGCTTGTGTGATCTTAGTTCCTGACCAGGGATCGAACCTGGGTCTGGCAGTGAAAGTGCTGAAGTCCTAACCACTGAGCTGTGAGGAAACTCCCAGAAATTTTTATTAATTTTTATTATTTTACTTTCTGAAGGATTTTCTTCACTTTGTTCTGCCATATAAAGGCGACATCTACAAACATTTAAAGAAGAAATTGTACTAGTGATCTAAAATCTCTGCCAGAAAACAGAAGCAGGGAGGATAGTTCCTAATTGAGACCAAAATTACCCTTACACCAATATGAACACCAAAGTTGAATATGGGTTTTGAGTGGTAATGATGTGCAGATGTGGGTTCATCATAGTAACAAATGCACCCATATGGTGAAGGATGCTGATGGAGAGGGAGGTCCTGAGGGAGGGGTGGAGGCTTGCTGCTAAGTCACTTCAGTCGTGTCCGACTCTGTGCAACCCCATAGACGGCAGCCCACCAGGCTCCCCCATCCCTGGGATTCTCCAGGCAAGAACACTGGAGTGAGTTGCCATTCCTTCTCCAATGCATGAAAGTGAAAAGTGAAAGTGAAGTCGCTCAGTCCTGTCCGACTCCTAGCCACCCCATGGACTGCAGCCTACCAGACTCCTCCGACCGTGGGATTTGCCAGGCAAGAGTGATTGGAGTGGGTTGCCACTGCCTTCTCCAAAGGGGTGGAGGGTTAATGAGATGTATATGGGAAGCCTCTGCACTTTCTGCTCCATTTTGCTGTGCACTTAAAATTACTCTTTTAGGTCTATTTTAAGTGGAGCTTTGTGTCTGTCCAGCTTCCCTTTTTTTGTTTTGTTTTGAATTATCTAATTCCTTCCCCTTGGGTGTTTGATTAGGAAAATTAACATTCTGATACTGTTTTTTCACTTGGTGAGAGATGGTGAAGAAAGGGACATCTAAGATATTAATTCCAGATAATATAAATCCTTGTACTTTTCTTATATTTGCATTTTAAATTATTCATAAAATACAGCAGAATGCATCCCCACCCTATCTGTGACACTAAGCCTTTTGTAATAACCAACCAGGAATTAGAAGGGCCTTCACTTAAGCAAATAAAAAATCGGTATGATTATGCGGACTTAAGGTGAGGTCTGTCACCTACTTGCCCCCTCTAGACATGGATGGAAAAGGAACAAAAGGGTGAGTTCAAGCATGCTTTTGACCTGAAAGGCCCTGGAGGCTGCACTTTCTTCAGACAGAAATGTGTCCATTGGTTCACACATTGACCTGGAGTATGACAGGTGACACTGACTTCCAGCTCTGGAGTGGGGCAGGGACTTGTCCTGCTCCAAAGGCAAGTGGTGAACTAGCACAGGTCTGCCAAAGTCATACCTGGGCCCTTCTCCACTGCCAAATGCTCAAGCCTCCCAAGTCCGAGGCTGAGAAGCTGTGTGGTGGCCCAGCTGCCAGGGTGGGGCTAGAGGTCACCTCTGTATCAGTCCTAGGACTCAGCAGGGTGAGGAGCCTCTCTCCTACAAGGGGACTCAAATATTTCCTAGTCTCTTCAACACACAGATGAGCAATTCTACTCGAATTTCGGCACACACCAAGGTGAGAACTCAGTGGGAACTGTGATTTTGGAAAACAGACCCTGTAGGGCTTAATTCGTCACCTGGACCAGGGAGAATCATACTGTCTCATAGAGACAGTACCTACCACCAGCTGGGTTCTTCTCATTTAGTTCTTAGAAGACTCCTGTGAGGTGGGTGTGCATGTCTCCATTTCACAGATAAAGAAACTGAAATTGTGGGGCACTGTACTTGAGGCCCATGGGGAGGTGAGGCCCAAGCCAGGCTTGTCTGCAGTGCCATTTTTCTGGCTCAGTTGGTAAAGAGTCTGCCTGCAATGCTGGAGACCTGGATTCAATCCCTGGGTCAGGAAGATCCCTGGAGAAGGAAATGGCAACCCACTGCAGTATTCTTGCCTGGAGAATCCCATGGACAGAGGATCCTGACAGGCTACAGTCCATGGGATCACAAAGAGTCGGACTTGACTGAGCAACTTATACTTCTGTTTTGCCTCTCAGGACCCATGGCAGCATGATTCCAGCTTCAAACTGCAATTGCTGTACAAAGAAAAAAACTATTGTCTTCCTCAGGACAGCTAAGTGTAGTTTTAACGTCATTATAGAATTAGTGGGTTCATTACATATGATTTCAAAAAATAAAAAATATAACCAAGAGATAAATTTATTCCTTCCAAATTTTTTAACCAGGCAAACATATGGAAATTCTGGAAACTGGAAACCATATATTAAAATTTGCACTCTGACTTTCCCCCTTAAATTTTATAAAACAGCATTTTCCCATGTGGTTAGGCATATGATTCTTCACTATATACTTTTCTGCTTATAATTTGTCTTTTGACTTCATATTTCAGAGACAAGGCATAGGTGAATTTTTTTTCCAACTTAAAGTTATAATTCTATATAATTTAGTAAAAACTACCACTGTTCTTTTATAATGACAGCATTTGGAGGATGATCTAGAAGTTCCCCTTTACCCTCAAATTATATAAACTTTGATCTATATACTCATATAACATTGATTTTAAAAAAATTATATTGCCATGTAGTTGATTTACAATGTTGTTTAGTTTCATGTGTACAACAAAGTGATTTAGTCATATATGTATAAATATTATTTTCCAATTCTTTTTCCTATAGGTTATTACAGAGTATAGAGTTCCCTATGCTATAAGTAGGTCCTTGTATATTATATATTTTATATATAGCAGTGTGTATATGTTAATCTCAACCTCTTAATTTATCCCTCCCCCCCTCACCTTTCCCTTTTGGAAACCATAAGTTTGTTTTCTAAATCTGTGAGTCTGTTTCTCTTTTTAAAAAGTATATACATATTTATACATACTTTCTCTGGGCATATATTAATATCTGGAGAAAACCATACTTCAAAAAGATACATGCACCGCTATGTTCATTGCAGCACTATTCACAATAGCAAAGACACAGAAGCAACCTAAATGTTCATCAAACTATGAGTGGATAAAGAAGATGTGGAACATATATACACAGTAGAATATTACTCAGCCATAAAAAAGAATGAAAAAATGACATTTGCAGCAACATGGATGGACCTAGAGATTATCATACTAAGTCAGACAAAGACAAATACCATATGATGTCATTTATATGTGGAATCTAAAAAATGATACAAATGAACTTATTTACGAAACAGAAACAGACTCTAGCATGGCTTTTTATTTTTTGTCTTTATTTTTGGCCACACCATGTGGCATGTGGTACCTTCCCCGACCAAGGATTGCACCTTCCCCGACCAAGGATTGAACCCACACCCCACGTAGCATAAGCACGGAGTCTTAACTGCTGAACCACCAAGGAAGTCCCAGAACTGATTTGTAAAAGATGGAAAATATTTTTGTTCTTTCTGGGGGAAAAAAAAAATCATTTGTGTATATCAAATAGTCATCCATGTTTGTTTTCAAAATGTCCCTTCACTGGTTTAAAATAAGTTTAATTATGTGCCATATACACACATACACATGCATTGCTGTACTTCTGGGCTTCCTATTCTGTTCCACAAAGGCAAGGAGACTGACATGAACTTGTATTTTCAAAGAATGACTGGATGCTCTATGCACAATATGCTTTAAGGATGTAAAGATTTTAGAAAGTTGTAATTTAAGCAGCTGTAAGTCCACAAGAAAGTGATTACAAAGGATGGTGATGGCGTGGACTAGTTTCTTAGCAGTGGAGGTCATGAGAAGCAGTCCTATTTGAGATTTATGTTGAAAGCAGAGCTTACCTGATTTATTTAGAGTTGTAAAATGTGACAGACAAAGAACTGTCAACCTGGTAAATGGGGGTGGCCTTTACTGAACAAGAGAAAACTAGGGGAGGGCAGATGCTGGGTGCAGGTGAAATGAGGGATGCGTGTTACAGTGCAGGTGCCAGATAGAGAGCTGGATATGGTAAATGTTTTACTTCCCTATGATTCTTTGTAGCTTGACACAAAGTTGCAAAAGGAAAAAAAGCAATATCTGAAGAGAGTGAAATGTGTTTGTGATTTTCGAACTAGTAATTCCACATCTGGGATTCTTTCAGTTTTAATGGAAATATTCATAACATGCAAAGAAGTTTTATGTGCGTAGATAGTAGTCATAGCAGGAATTTATTGATTATTTGCTATTTGCTTGACACAATTAAGGGCTTTAAATGCATGAATTCATTTAATCCTCACAACTCTAAGATGGAAGGACTTTTATCACCACCACCCCCATTTATTGATGACAACTGAAAAACGGAGAGGTTAGACATCTTGCCCAAGGTTGCACCCAGCTAGCGAGTGTAGCTGGACTCAGAGATTGTACCACAAAGGGGAAGTGGAAGTGGAGTAGGCTCTGGGATTCAGAGCAACTAGTCATTGTTTTCTGCAGAATGTCACAGGCAGTCTAAGTGTGCAAGTACATCGTCGTGCATAGTAATTATCTGTTGAACTAGGAAAATAGTGTGAGCTGGAAATTGTGCTGAGTTCTCTGCATGCAATGTTTATTTAATCTCCTAAAGGCTCCTACAAGTATCACTATTTTTACTGTCCACATTTTACAGAGGAGGAAGTCGAGGAACAAAGAAGTTACATACACTTCTCCAAGTCACAAATCCAATAAGCAGCAAGGGTAGAGCTGAAATGCACATTTTTCTATTCCTTCCATAAACATTTCATGCCAGGAATGTAGTAGGCATACCTAGAGGTAGAAGACTTGGTCTCAGTTCTCAATGACCTACACCCTATCTGAGCAAACAAAAGCAGATCCAATTGTCCTTTTGATCCCTTAGTCCCAGAGGCTCCTGTGGACTGAGTTGGAAAGCCCGGGGCAGCACCGCCAGGGGCAGGCGGGGCCAGCGCAGAGCAGTCCTCCAGGAACACTTGGGTCCTACGTACAGGGGCTCATCCGCTCGCAACAGGCACACCCTTGAGAATCCCGGCACCCTGGCACCAGGTCTGGCCTGATACTAGGTTACTGGGGTGGTCCAAGCCTTGCGCCAAAAACCCCAGGGCCCCCCTGACCCGGGGGCTTCGAGGGTTCCCACGGGCTGTGGTATCCAGAGTCCACTGTGGGGACACTGTGGGGGCCTCGTCCCAAGAGGAGGAGTATTTATCTGTATTCATGTGTCAGGCACACATCGACCTGCGCCTCCTTCTCGACTGGTTCCAAGGAGAACACTTGTAAAGCAAGTGGTCTTCGACCTGCCCACGGAGCAGGCGGAAGAGATCCTAGGTGAGTTCTAGGCGGGGCACGCTCCACCAGGCCCTCTCCTCCACCTCCCGCGCTCCCAACCTCGGGTACAGTCGTTTTCCCGCTCCCAGAGCAGTCCTCGCCGAGCTCACAACCCAGGCACCAAATCCTGCACTTCAAGCAACTGACCGAGATCCCGCTGCAAATGCAAACTCTGGACCCCATGAGCCTGGCCGGGATCTCGATTTTCCTGCCGCCCTAGAGACAAGCTCAGCCACTGTCCTTTGCAGAAGGAGGCAACTGCTCCTCACCTGAATGTGAGAAAGGGCTGCGCGCTCCCGGCCTCTGGGCAAGTTGAGGACTAGGACAGGTAGGGTGGAGACAAACTGGAGCTGTGGCCTGAGACGGCAGCCCTATTCGCCTTTCCGCGAGGTGTTGGGAGCTTTCCAGGGTTCACGATTACTCCCTCACTCCACCCTGCGCGCTCTGCCAGGGGGAAACAACTCCACAAGGTCCCTGAAGACCTCCTGCAAGGTAAGATGGAAGGGGGGAAGTCGGTGTGTCCCTCTGCCCCGCTCCCACTCTCCTGTGTGTGCTCACTCAGACAGGTCTGCCTCCTTGCAACCCCATGGACTGTATGTAGCCCGCCAGTCTCTTCTGTCCATGAAATTTTCCAGGCAAGAACACGGGAGTGGGTTATGCCATTTCCTCCTCTTCCGGATCTTCCAGGGACTGAACCCGCATCTCTTAAGTCTCCTGCATCATCGGCAGGCGGATTCTTCACTACTGCTGCTACGTGGGCAGCCCCTTATAAAAGACTGTAGACATTTAAGGGAAAGATTTGTCTGTCTTGTCCTCGCCTGAGCCTGGTGTCCCAGTTGCTCCCACCCTCCCTCCTCTGGAAGAGCAGCGGAGGGTTAAACCGGTCTCCTGGTGGGAAGGAGACAGAGAAGGCCCGTTGGCCGCGTCTGATCCTCCCAGATCCTCTGGTCGGTGTAGTTCTCCAGGCTCTTTTGGTTCACGTCCAGTTTTCCGGCCCTTGGGCTATGCTGACAGAATCCCATGCCTGTGAGGCAGATCGGTTTAAAGAGAGTCCCGGACTACTTCGGGCAAGCCTGGGCTCCTGGGAGCCAAGGCCGGTAGCCAGGGCCCACCAAGCCGTAGTTCCCAAATGCCGTTTCCGTCTATAGGTCAACTGGAGAAATTCCCGATCTTGATGTGGGAGCGGCCCGGGTTCAGCGGAAGCAGTCACGAGCCTCCAACGGGTCTCAACGTGGACGCTCCCTGCAATGGTCGCGTGCCCCAGGGAGGCCTCAGGGCCCCGGGTTGCCCACTGGCCACTGTTGAGGGGGGAGGTTAAACACAGCCTCATTCCAGGGCTAGGAGTGGCATTCCGCTCCCCGGCTCTCAGATCTTGAGACTGGTGTGTAAAATGAGGAACCCGTTTTTAAAGCCGGGTCATGTTCCTGCTAAGTCACGTCAGTCGTGTCTGACTCTGTGCGACCCCACAAACGGCATGATGACTCCAGGCCAGGCCTACCTCTTCTCTCCTACCCTTGACCCCAACCTCTAGGGAAACCACTTTCCCTCCAGCCCGTCAGAACAGAAACGCCCTTTTTTAACTCTCAGATCAGCGGGGAGTCCTAAGTAAATCGATTTGCATTAAGAAACAATGAAACCCAAAGCAAAGCCGGGACCTGCGAGCACTTGTTTCCGACTTACTGGGGGCCCGTACAGCTGGATTTGGGGCTTGTAGTCCGCAGCCAGGCTCGCCCCGCAAAGGGCCGGAGGCTTCGAGGGTGCCTCGACAACACGATTCAGTTTCCTCCCAGTCTCGAGGGCTTTCCTGGCCTCCTCCAGTCTGAGCTGCCTGCACAGAAGAGCAGCCAAATTAGAATCAGAAGCACGTGATATAAAGTTTAAAACATGAATGCGACCTCCACATCCCACAGCCCTGCAAAAGGCCAGGAGGCCCCAGTTCCTCCCGCAGGCAGAACTCGGTCCACACGCGGGGTGTACTGATGAACGCTAAATGGTTCTCCCGGAGAGTCTCGGTTCTCAGAGGCGCAGAAGTCAGCTTCAGGCGCTTTTCGGGGAGACAGGCAAAAACTTACCTTCCCACACAGACTTACAAAGAGGCCTGTCCCCTACCCACCCCAAGCCTCTCTCTTGCGTCCTGGCTGCATCGATACCACTTGACCAACACCTGGATAATCCATTGTGTCCTGGAAGCACCTTGGATCTCTCTAGATGAGTGCTGAACCAGCGCTCCGTTTGGGGGAGGAGACCCCACCCGGGCCTGAGGGAGGAGGAGGGATGGTCCGGGAGGCCAGGAAGCAGGCGGCAGCAGAGCTTTGAGGATGTCCCAGCAGCACCAGCAGGCTGTGGTCGGTATGGGGGGGGGGTAGGTACCCCGGGCTACATCTTGAATAGGCAATAGGAGTTTTGACCTGCTCCTGCTCTTAAGTGAAAGAGGCTGTAATACGCCCAGTACTCATGGCTAGCTGTTGGCATGTGGCTCTGCGGGAAGGTGCAGATAGTGACAATGAAGTTGTGGAGGTGAGTAGATGGTAATCAGCTGAGCAAAACAAGGTTCTGACTGGAATTGCTGTCAGAATGATTCAGAGTTGGATGGTTATATAAAGAAATATAAACAAGAGACTTTAGAATCAGCCTGGGGTTTGCTGTTATCTTCAAAATGTCCTTATATTTTTGTGATTCTAATAATCTTGGCTACTTTTACTGAGAGTCAATATTGGCTAATATTTGTTGAACACCTTGTGAACCAGGCACTGTTTTTAAAAACTGCTATGTATTCACTAACTTAATCCTAACAGATATTATAGGTACTATTACCCTCTTATTACAGCCATGGACACAACTAGTAGTTGGCAGAAAATGAATCTAAAACCAAAGCGGTCTGTGTTCAGAGCCCACATTCAGCTGCTGTGCTATTCTATAAGGGTTCAGTGCACTGCTAAGTCGCTTCAGTCGTGTCCGACTCTGTGACCCTATGGACAGCAGCCCACCAGGCTCCTCTGTCCACAGGATTCTCCAGGCAAGAATACTGGAGTGGGTTGTCATTTCCTGCTGCAAGAAATCTAATGATAATTGAATAATTCCCCATTCTGAGCTACTGTTGAAAGCGGCCCTGGGCACCTACGCGGCTCTCTAACCATGTACCATATTCTCCTGCTCAGTCTCTCGGTTCAAACACGGACGGAAAGCTGGGTCTTTAAATCTTCTGGCTATTTAGAGCTCTGTGAGGTATCAGTTTGCTCCCACCGCTCTCCCACCGCAGAATCCCTGCAACCGATAGAAGTAGCCTGATTAGGAGGACAGGTGTTCTGGCTCCGGGAGCCACCGCCTTGGGCAGAGCCCCTTCTCGGCCTCCAGGCGTGGCGGAAACTGCCTGCCCTCCCGGCCCGGCAAAGCGGCTGGGCTGCCAGGACTGGGGGAGGTGGAGAAGCGAGGACCCAGTGGGTTCCCCACAGCCCCGGGGCGGAGAGGCAAACGAGGCCTTTCTGGGCGTGATGGCAGCCACTCACCGCCCAGGGTCAGGTTCCCTCCGGAGAACAGCTGCCCGGTGAAGGCAGCTGGCGAGCAGGTGGATTGCGAGGGGGTGCTGCTCGTGTCTGACAAGGGCAGATTACCTGGGTCTTATGGGTGAGGATAAGAGCAGGGTGCCATCCTGTCCACAGCTGAATTGAACACAGAGAAGGTAGTGAACTCAGCTGTCAGAGAAGAATTCAGCACAAGTGAGTAAGCACTCAGTGAAATAGAAATATTTCTTTCCTACAGCAATGTAATCATATCTATGGACTAGGCTAATAATGCTTTTAAATATTTATTGACTTAGGCAAGTAGCTAGATCTTGCTTTCCTTAAGGTTATGTCTTCCACAGTTGATTAAGTTTTCTCAGCAGTCTTTGAGGGGCGGCCTGGGGACAGAGAGCTGACACAGACTCTGAAAGCCCCATCCCACGTGACCCTATGCAACATGCTTTCTCTCTTCCGGGCTTTTTCCTACCTCGTTCTTAATTCTTTTGCTCAGTATTAATTTTATTTTACTTTTCCCTTAACCATCAGCTCTTGGTGTAATACAAATGCTCAACCACTTAGAATTTCATTTACAGAAGTTATCTATTCCGTATTTTGTCTTGGAGTTGCTCTTTTTCTAAGATCATGTGTTCACTTCACGGTTCCTGTATTTCTTCCAATTATGAAAGACTGAAAGCATTCAATATTGGACTCTAGAGTGCAAGATATACCATTGAATATGTTACTGCTGCTGCTGCTGCTAAGTCGCTTCAGTCGTGTCCAACTCTGTGCGACCCCAGAGACGGCAGCCCACCGGGCTCCCCCATCCCTGGGATTCTCCAGGCAAGAACACTGGAGTGGGTGAATATGTTACTAGCTATATATATATATAATTTAAATATTTAAACTTTAAATTCTGTACCAAAACTATTCCATACCGAAACTGAGAACTATAGCTGTTCGCAGCTATAAGGGAAAATTAAAAATACTATTCATAAAAAGCCTTAAAAACATGGCAGATTTAAACACACAGCATTTCATCAAAAATCCTGCCAAAACCTCTCGAGTGACAGTAGTTGAACCAATTAGCATTCCCACCAAAATGAAGACTTTCTTGATTATTCAGGCACACAATCCAGGGTGTTACTGACCGATTATTTATGAGAACAGTCAGAGCAGTGTCCCCATTGGTTGTTGTTCAGTCACTATGTCGTGTCCAACTCTTTGCAATCCCGTGGATGGCAGCACACCAGGCTTACCTGTCCTACACCATTTCAGAGAGTTTGCTCAAACTCACGTCCATTGAGTCGGTGATATCATCCTCTGTCACCCCTTTCTCCTCTTCCCCTCAATCTTTCCCAGCATCAGGGTCTTTACCAATGAGTTGGCTCTTCACATCAGGCAGCCAAAGTATTGGAGCTTCAGCTTCAGCATCAGTCCTTCCAATGAATATTCAGGGTTCATTTCCTTGAGGATTGACTGGTTTCATCTCCTTGCAGTCCAAGGGACTCTTAAGACTCTTCTCCAACACCACAGTTCAAAAGCATCAATTCTTCAGCGCCTAGCCTTCTTTGGGGTCCAAGTCTCACATCCATACATGACTATTGGAAAAACCATACCTTTGACTAGATGGACTTATGTTGGCAAAGTGATGTCTCTGCTTTCTAATACACTGTCTAGATTTGTCACAGCTTTTCTTCAAAATTTTTTAATGTCATGGCTGCTGTCACCATCTGCAGTGATGTTGTAGCCCCCGAAAATAAGATCTGTCACTGTTTCCATTTTTCCCCATCTAATTGCCATGAAGTGATGGGACTGGATGCCACCCCATTGGTAGGAACCACACAAATAGAAAAGACTGGAAGAAACCTATCACTAACTTTGGCAGAAGTTACTAATTATACCATGTCTGCTATAGATGGAACAGAGATCAGTTTCTCAACTCACTGGCCTGAGTAATGATGGACAACTGCATTGCTTTGGATTCCTTATTGGCTGGTCATGGTGCTGTCTGTCATTGCTCATACTTCTTGTTGTAGTATGTGGTCAATGAAACAGGCAAGATGGAATGGCTATGACTCTCATGGCCTATTGGGTTTGTTCTCTTGGCCTAGCTGGAGCAGGTGGGATACTGGTTCCAAATCTTTTTACAGGAATCAGTAGTTGTTCTTGTTTTTATCTTAGTGGTCATATGTTGATCCACTGTAATTGTTAAAGATAAACCAAAGTGGAGGCCGAGGCCACAGTTTGAATACACCCCTAGACCAAACACTGAAGAGTCATTCAACTAAAACTTAGAACTGTTCTGATTTCCCTGAAATGCTGACTCTGACCTTAAACAAAACTTAAGCTTTATTCATGTTGTTATAACCCAGCTAATCAACTACAGTTAACAAAGTGAAATCCTCAGTCATGTTTGACTCTTTATGACCCCATGTACTGTAGCCTATCAGGCTCCTCCATCCATGGGATTCTCCAGACAAGAATACTGGAGTGGGTTGCCATTTCCTTCTCCAGGAGATCTTCTCAACCCAGGGATTGAACCTGGGTCTCCTACATTGTAGGCAGATGCTTTACCGTCTGAGCCACCATTAGTGCTCTAGAAAGAGTGTAAGTTTCTGGCAATTACAATCACAATACATGGTTGTTCTTCCTCATGCTTCACAAGCTAAGCTGTAACTGCTCAGTGTGGAGCTTCAAGCCTGTTTCTCACTCAGTAAAAAGTTCATCTCAAGTAAAGCTCTCTGAATTTTCTTTTGAAACATTCTATCCAGAGTCTGAAGTGCTTCTACATTCATCCTCTCATCATATGATCTCCATGATGATAGAACAAAAAGGGCAGGCAGATCTTGCAACACAGTTGACCATGAAGACAGAGAAGCAATCTCCAAGCAGCGAAGATCTGGGTCTTCAGCTGTCTCTGAATTCGCCTACCTCCAGTACATGAGAGAATAGTCAAAGCAGGGACCAGGAGTTTAAATATACAGACAATGGCCAGACCAAACATAAAAACGGAATTCTGATTCACATTCTGCAGCACTCAGTACAGGAAGACAAACAATGCCTATGACAATCAACACAAGAGGCCAGGACTTGATTAATGACTAACAGCTTCACTCATTTTCCTTTGGGATCAACTGAGACCCAGCTGGGAAAGTCAAATATGCACCCCTACTCAATCACATACAATGTTCTGCTTCCAGTTAGCCCACCTACAGTTTCCCAGGCCAAGACCTCTTCCTTCAGGCATACCTATTTTTCATTTTATATAAACTTTTCCCTCTCCTCTGTCTGCTTTTGAGACTCTGCCAACACAAATGATGGTAGCTAACTCCATTGCTATAGCAACCTCTTAATAAAAAGCCTTCACTTGTTCCCATTTGGATGATCTTTATTTCCCCACAAGATAATCCATGAGTTGATATTTTTTTGAAGTTGTGGGACTAGTATTATTGATCATTCATTTATGCTATCCTCTCTACCTTTATATATGTTTGAAATTTCCCACAGTAAAAAAATTAAAATATTTCAAAAATGTCAGGGTCATTAAATAACAACAACAGCAGAGACTGATTCTATATTAGTTAAAAATACATTATTGGAAAAAAAACTGGGAAATCGAAGTTGGATCATATATTAGATAAGAGTTTAGACTAATGTTAAATTTTCTGAGTGAACAATTTTACATGGTTACATAGGAGAATGTCTTTGCTTTTAAAAGGTAATGGTGAAGTACTTGAGATAAAGTCATGATGCCTGCCACTTACAGAATTTCATGAAAAAGTATGTGCAGGTAAAGAGAGAAAATAAACTAAACAAAACATTAACAACTAGTGAAACTCAATGAAAGGTATAGAATGTAAATTTAATGTTCTTATATTTTTTTCCATTGGTTTAAAGTTTTTCAAAACAAAAAACTTGGTGGGAAAAGAGCACTATAAAATACATGTATTAGGTTGCTACAAAAGTAATTGTGGTTTCAGACCATGCACTTTAAACCATAAGTATGCTCAAACATCTTTATTAATCAAAATAGGAAGCATTACAATCAACACATTTTTGCCAATGAGAAATAAGTTTATTTCCGTAGCATAAAAATCTGAGCTTCAGAATTCGAAGAGCTCTTGGAAAGGATTTTCTGCCTCCTGCTAGTTGTGGAAGTGTTTTCTCTGCAAAAAGTTGTCAAGATGCTTGAAGAAGTGATAGTCGGTTGGCGAGAGGTCAGGTGAACACAGTGGATGAGGCAAAACTTTGTAGCCCAATTCACTCAACTTTTGAAATGTTGGTTGTGTGATGTGTGGCCAGGCATTGTCATGGAGAAGAATTGGGACCATTCTGTTGACTAATACTGGCTGTAGGCATTGCAGTTTCTGGTGCATCTCATCGATCTGCTGAGCATACTTCTCAGATGGAACACTTTTGCTGGGATTCAGAAAGCTATAGTGGATCAGACTGGCAGCAGACCACCAAACAGTGACCATGATCTTTTTTTTTTTTTTTTTTTGGTTAAAGTTTGGCTTTGGAAAGTGTTTTGGAGCTTTTTCTCAGTTCGACCACTAAGGTGGACACTGCTGATTATCATATAAAATCCACTTTTCATCACATGTCACAGTTCAATCAAGAAATGGTTCACTGTTGTTGTGTAGAATAAGAGAAGATGATACTTCAAAATGATAATTTTTTGTCAGCTCATGAGGCATCCACTTATGGAGCTTTTTCATCTTTCCAATTTGCTTCAAATACCAAATGAGGGTAGAATGGCAAACGTTGAATTCTTTGGCAACTCCTCCTGTAGTTGTAAGGGGATCAGCTTTGATGATTGCTTAACTGGCCATTGTCAACTTCTGATGGCGAGCCACTGTGCTCCTCATCTTCAAGTCTCTCCTCTCCTTTGCAAAATTTCTTGAATGACCACTGCACTGTATGTTTTGGCTTAAAGCTCAACATTCAGAAAACGAAGATCATGGCATCCGGTCCCAGCACTTCATGGGAAATAGATGGGGAAACAGTGGAAACAGTGTCAGGCTTTATTTTTGGGGGCTCCAAAATCACTGCAGATGGTGATTGCAGCCATGAAATTAAAAGACGCTTACTCCTTGGAAGGAAAGTTATGACCAACCTAGATAGCATGTTGAAAAGCAGAGACGTTACTTTGCCAACAAAGGTCCGTCTACTCAAGGCTATGGTTTTTCCAGTGGTCATGTGTGGATGTGAGAGTTGGACTGTGAAGAAAGCTGAGCACCGAAGAATTGATGCTTTTGAACTGTGGTGTTGGAGAAGACTCTTGAGAGTCCCCTGGACTGCAAGGAGATCCAACTGGTCCATTCTGAAGGAGATCAGCCCTGGGATTTCTTTGGAAGGAATGATGCTAAAGCTGAAACTCCAGTACTTTGGCCACCTCATGCAAAGAGTTGACTCACTGGAAAAGACTATGATGCTGGGAAGGATTGGGGGCAGGAGAAGGGGATGACCAAGGATGAGATGGCTAGATGGCATCACTGACTTGATGGACGTGAGTCTGAGTGAACTCCGGGAGTTGGTGATGGACAGGGAGGCCTGGCATGCTGCGATTCACGGGGTCACAAACAGTCGGACACAACTGAGTGACTGAACTGAACTGAACTGGGCCAAATGTGTTGTTGATGTTGTGAGTTGTCTCCACTGCTTTACAACCATTTGAATTCAAATAAAAACTCTTCACTGGAAATTTTGCTTTTTTGTCTAACATCATTTCAATAGTGGAAAATAAATATAAAATAAACAGCAAGTAATAAGTCATTAGCAAAAAAAGACAAAGTGAGAAATGTGCATTAAAATGATATATAACAATCATATTTATTTAAGAATGTATTCCAATATCAAATGGCAAAGTTCAACAATGCAAAATTGCAATTATTTTTGCAGCAATCTAATAATATTACAAGAAAAGTAAAAGCAAAAATTCTCACATTCTTACCTCAGTTCAATTCAGTTCAGTCGCTCAGTCGTGTCCGACTCTTTGTGACCCCGTGAATCGCAGCACGCAAGACCTCCCTGTCCACCACCAACTCCCGGAGTTCACTCAGATTTGCGTCCATCGAGTCAGTGATGCCACCCAGCCATCTCATCCTCTGTCGTCCCCTTCTTCACGTCTTCTTAATGGAAACATGAAAGTGAAAGTCACTCACTCTTGTCCAACTCTTTGCAACCCCATAGAATATACAGTCCATGGTATTCTCCAGGCCAGAATACTGGAGTGAGTAGCTGTTCCCTTTTCCAGGGGAACTTCCCAACCCAGGGATCGAACCCAGATCTCCCCAAAATTACTAATAGTTAACTATATAGGGAAGGAGGGGACAGGATAGATAAGAGGGGATTGCAAACTAGATTTTTCAGAATGTACACTAACCATAATATTTTTAAAATGTACTCTGTAAGTTATTGTTATATTCTAAATAGCTTGTCAGTAATGATTTTCATTTCTTACTTTGCCTGAATATTATTTAGTAGGGTGGTATAATATCTCCTTATTTATTAATTTATCCATCCAGGGGAACCAGTATGTAGTTACTGTTTCCAGATGCTCCTAAGGATTAGAAGACTGTCTTCAACTGTTCAGAACACAGCCTTTATTGCATTCGTTTCCTACATGATTGCTTCTAGTCTGAATGATTTAATATCACCTTACTAGTTCATTCTCCTCATTTTGACCACTTTTTTCTAACTATCTGTGAGGTACATTTTGATATTATTATTTGGTACAAAAAGAAACACATGCTTTGTTACATTTTTCATTATACAGAGATTACATCTTGAGAACTGAAGATTACATGAAGTGAAGAACAGAGATTCTCAATGAGAAATTACAAAACCAGACACTCCCTGGTGGTCTAGTGATTAGGATTTGGCGCTCTCACCACCCTGGCCTGGGTTTGATTCCCCATCAGGGAAGCCTGTCTTCAAGATTTCCTGTTGGCTCAGATGGTAAAGAATGTGGAAGATCTGGGTTCTATCCCTGGGTTGGGAAGATCCCCTGGAGGAGAAAATGGAAACCCACTCCATTATTCCTGCCTGGAGAAGTCCATGGACAGGCTACAATCCATGGGGTTGCAAAGAGCTGGAAACGACTGAGCATCTAATACTTTCACTCACATACTTTATTGACTGGACCCAAATACTCTCAGAATGGTCATTCCAGAGATAAGCAAGAGAAAATGAAAGCAAGTGCAGAAAGTTCAAATAACTCGTTTTCAGTCACACCACTAGAAAATATTAGAGCCAGTATTCAAGTCATGCTCTCTCTCCCACCAGTCAGAGTCAAATCAGCAAGCTTTAAAGGTATAAAATGATGGAACTGATTCACCTTGGCAGATTCAGCTAAATCCTAAAAACCTTGCAATTCTGTTTTGAAGCTGACACGGATCAGCTACTAAAACTCAAAGTTCACCAAGTGTAGGAAACAATGTGCATTCTCTGTATAAGACTGCAAATGACTATACTTCCAAAATAAAACTAAATCAGAAATAAACTTTGCCATCCAGATGGGAATGCCAAAGGAATTTTTCATGACCTTGCCTTTCTCAAGTATGTCTTGACCTAATAATTAACTACCACAAACCAGCCTTGTGGCTAACTCATGCTACATGTAGGAGTCTGAAATTTTTCAGGGATAGAATTTGAAGAGGCCTCAAGTTGGATGCATTCTGAAGAGAATGGCTCAAGGAAATAGATTAATAATTTATAAAAAGATGAAATTATATCTATACTATGCCCAGCTTAAAAAATTAACCCCAGGTGGTTCAAGAATTTTAAAGTTATGGTAGAAACGTGAGCATTCTTAGTGGAAAGTATAGAGAATGCCTTTAGACCTCAGGGCAGAGCAGAACTTAAGAAAGACACAATGAACTTACCTTAAAGACTGATAAATCTGACTATATTAAAATTATGAACTGTATTCCTCAAAAACATCTTAAAAAAGGTGAAAAGACAATTTAAACTAGAAGACATTCACAGTATACATGATTGAAAAATAATTAGTAAGATTGAGGGAGAATACATGAAAAGGAGAACTTACTCATATTACTTTATATCCTCAAGGCTTTTTTTTTTTTACAATATGCATGTATTATTATGTTCATTTAAAAAATTAAACTGAAATAAAAGTATTCAGTAAAGCTAGATTCAATATCTCCTCTTGGATTACTGTTAGGCCTAGATGATGCAGATGAGGGAATTCAGTACATTAATACCATCCCCCTTACGTGAATAATCAACATCTTTCATTAAAAAGATGTAAAAAAAAAAAAAAACACATCCTAACTAATTGTAACTATACAGTCGTTTGTACAGCAGATGCTATCTATACAACAATTACCAAGCAATACTTGTAGAAATGCACTATGAAAAGAACAGGAACACGCGCGGGCTACTCACACAACCTTCAGGACAATAATTTCCTGTGGGGAGAGAGGTAAGGTCTCTAGTGGCATCTGTTTTAAAGAAGAGAGAAGGCAAATGCGGGAAATATTAACATCTTGTTAAATGAGGCGAGGGGAGGGGGTACATGAGCATTAAACAACTTTTTAAACTGTGAGAAATCTTCACAATTTAAAATTTTAACTAAAATTAAGAACACTGAGAATACATGTTCATCAGTACTCGCTGTTTGAGGATTTTGGAAGTAAACGACTGTTGTCTCCACTTGCTACATCTCTTGGAACGGCCATTGCCTGATGACTGCATTTTAGACACGATGCACTTGTAGAAATGATTCTGAAGCGGCAACAAACCAGAGTCAGAATATAAGAGAGAAGATACGGATTCCAGGAGCCCGCCCGCGGACTGGCCCGACCGGGCCTGGACGGGACCCCACTTCATGCAACCACACGATCCGGAACTACGGACACCTCGGTTTCGGCCATTATTCGCCTGGCGGCGCCTCCCAGAGCCTCCAGGGCTCCACGGTGAGACGACGCTAGGGGACCGCGCGGCGCATATGGGGGAGCTGCAGGCGCCCGAATACCGGCGCAAATCCGCGCCCCTGGGCCGCGCTGTGGCTGGGCGCACGCGCACCGGAAGGGGCGGGGCCGGCCGGGAGCAGTAAATGGCCCAGGCTCCGCGCCTCCTCGAGTCCCGTGGGAGCTGCTCTTCTCGCCTGTGGTTGGAGCATGGTCGACGACGCCGGCGACTCCGAGGCCCGCGGGGACAGGCTGCTGGGGTTCCCGCTTCCCTCGCCACGGGTTCGCATCCGGCCGTGGTGGTTTCCTGCGCAGGATTTGAGGAATCCGCTGGTGTTCTTCCTGGAGGCGTGGCTGGCCGACTCGATCTTTGGTGTGCGACCCTGGGCCTAGCGGGCCTCTCAGAGCGGTCGAGGGCCCCGAGCCGCGCCGGGTCCCAGGCCGTCACGTCCCGTCGTGGCCAGCGTGTCCTGCCCCTCACCCGCACTCTTCTCCGGCTTTCCTTTCGTTTTCAGGCCCAGACCGAGCCTTGGTTCCAGAAATGGAGTGGATGAGCCAGGCCCTGCTGATGGTGGACGCTGTTGACGCTAGGAACATGGTCGAAGTCACCGTGTTCGCGCGGCCGGCAGTCCAGCGTCAGGTGAAGAGCGTGCTTCTGAGCCAGGCGTCAGTGCACCGGGAGCAGCGCGCCCGAGGTGAGGGGCTTGGCACACACGCCTGGGAGGAAGGCAGGGGGAACTGCCTGGCCTTACCTGACTTCCTTCCAGCCTCTCGTCTTCCCCAAACTCCTTGCAGTGTCCCAACTCCATTGTGCTGGTGATCCCTGGGCCTCCCTTGAGAGAGGAGTCCAAGCAGGACCCTGAGAAAGCAAAGCTGAGATGTACATTCAGACACCTACCTGCCGGTGCTGGCCTCAGCTTCGTCAGCCCACTAATTTCAGATCCTAGGTTCAGAGCTTCCGGCCTGAGAAATGATACTGCCAGCACACCCCTTCCCCCTTGGAGGAGGAGTTTGAAACCCAGCATTTTTCCTTATCCAGCTGAGAAGATGAAACAACTCGAGGAATTCCTGAAGGCCCAGGCACCGGGTCCCCAGGTGCCCCAGCATCCTGTTGCATGAATGTTGTCGGGAGCGTGAGAACAGTCCTGCTTCTGCTGCTAAAGAGAAGCAAATATCCTTAAATCTCTGCCTTTTTCCCCTGTGTGTCTTGATGAAGTATAGTGGTTTGATTATTTTGCTTCAAACCTGAGTTTGTGCCATTCTAGTTAATAAATTCATTTTTGTCCGAAGGCATAAAGATCTTTGCTTACTCAAAATTAAGCAAATTTATAAAAGACTGTTCATTCATGTCTTGATGTGAGAGGTGGGTAAAAGGCTATTAGGTGATGGGTTTCTTTTTTTTTTTTTTTTCTTAGTTGTTACCATTTTGAAGCTATTAACCCTTTTATGATTTTTATGGTCAGACTCAGGCCCTTACATGCAGAGGCCAGAAATGCAGGGTCAATCAGCTTTGAGTTTCTTTTGCATGACTTGTTCTCAAACTTTAAGAATCATCTTGAGAACTTTCTGTAGCACAGCTTCCTCAGCCCCTTCTGCCCTGATTCTGAGTCAGTACATCAGGCCTGTGAATTTGCATTTCTAACAAGCTCTTCGGTAATGCCAGTGCTTCTCCGATGAGGCTCTCCCTTTTAAGCTAGTATTTGGCTTCAGAATAGCACTCAGTGTGCCATGTGTTTTCTTAGAGTGGAGTCTCTGACCTCAAACACGGGAGGACATTTCAACACGCAAGCTGAGGTGATCAGCATTCCTCTCTTCTGCTGGGGCTGTAATTCAACAGAGGAGCCAGGGTCCAGGGCAGCTGGTACACTGAGTGGTGTCCTTCCAGCCAGCTGTCTCCCCACTTCCTCCCCAAGCAGGTGTCCTGCATGGGCTGAGTTGTTTTTCTGTTACCTGAACAGTGATGTGACCAATCTGTGCAAAACAGCCCCAACCCCATGCTGCTTCCACTTTCAGGAAGCAGAATTGTTGGAGGAATGATTGCCAAGAGCTCCATGGTTTCAGACACAAAGTTGTAATTAATTCAGCTCTGGCAGTTTCTTCACCCCTTGGCAGTAAGGGATAGTAGCACTTTGCAAGGATTTTAAGTACACACACACAAATCTTGGGCTTCTCAGATGGGACAGTGGTAAAGAATCTGCATGCCAGTGCAGGAGACACAAGAGACGCTTGTTTCATCCCTGGGTTGGGAAGGAACAATGGCAATGGTAATATTGGAACAATAGCAAATGGCAATCTGGTATTCTTGCCTGGAAAATTCCATGGACAGAGAAGCCTGGCACCCCACAGTCTATGGGGTCACAAAGAGTTGGACACAACAGCCCTCCCCCCATTCACCCATACACATACACACATATGCAGGCATTAACTTTACTCTTAGTAAAGTCTTCTTTTATCCACACTCAGAGTCTGCAGTGAACCTTCTTTTATAAGCGTATAATAGACTGCAGCCTTTAGATTAAAAGACACTTGATCATTGGAAGGTAAGCTATGATAGCCTAGACAGCATACTAAAAAGCAGAGACATCATCTTGCCAACCAAGGTCTGTATAGTGAGAACTGTGGTTTTTCCAGTAGTCATGTACAGATGTGAGAGGTGGACCATAAAAAAGGCTGAGTACTGAAGAACTGATGCTTTTGAATTGTGCTGGAGAAGATTCTTGAGAATCAGCTGGACTACAAGGAGATAAAACCAGTCAATCATAAAGGAAATCAACCCTGCATGTTTATTGGAAGGACTGATGGATGAAGCTCTAATACTTCACTACCTGATGTGAAGACCAACTCATTGGAAAAGGCCCTGATTCTTGGAAAGATTGAAGGTGAAAGAAGAAGGTGGCAGAGAATGAGATAGATAGCATCACTGATTCAGTGTGCATGAATTTGAGCAATCACTCGAGATAGTGGAGGACAGAGGAGCCTGGCATGCCACAGTCTGTGGAGTCGCAAAGAGTTGGACATGACTTAGTGACTGAACAACAACACGAATCTTTGATTACAAGTGATATTGAACATTATTCTACTTTGCTTCACATTTTTTGTTAAAAGCTTTTTACATTTTTCTATATTCTTTCCTGTCATTACTTCTTTCAACTCTGAAGATAAAGTTTTTTATTTGTATAAGCTTTTATAACAAATAATGGTCCATTAAAACCAATATTGTCCACCCCTTTGCTGCTCAAGATTTTTGCATACAAAAATTTTATTGTATGTAGTTAAACCGATTACTATTTTCTGTGTAATTTTCCCCTCATCCTCACCTTTTACAGTTAAGCTTAGAAGTGCCGACTTTTTCTCCTTTTGTAGAAATTTGATCAATACTCCTACAGGTATTTATTAGTGGGATTTTTATAAAAACTTTTGGATGTATTTTGACTATTCAACATTTAGAGGAAGAAGGTTATGCTTTAAACTTATTCCAATTTTCCAAAAATTATCCAAAACTAAGTTACAAAATGATCCTGTTCTCTATTCTTTATACACATTGACATGTTGAAGCCCTAACCCCAGTACCTCAGAATGTGACTTTGTTTGAAATAGGGTCTTTAAAGAGGTGATTAAGGTTAAATGAGGTCATCTGTGGGCCAGTATGACTTTCATTAATAAGAGGAAATACAGATACAGGTATGTGTATGACCAAAGGAAAGATCAGGTGAGGCCACAGCAAGAAGGCAGCCATCTCTGTAAGCCAAGGAGAGGGGCCTCAGAAGAAACCAAACCTTCTGACACCTTGAGCTTGGGCTTATAGCCTCCAGAAATACTCATTTTAAATAAAATAAGATACTTATTTTATTTGAAAAAATAAGTATCTGTTGTTTAAGCCACCTTGTCTGTTATTTTGTGATGGTAGCCCTAGCAAAATACTGCAATATTCAATATCTGAGGAGTAGTTGGCTCTGTCATTCTAATTTTCAGAACTTGGAAGTAATTCTAGTTATATATGTATTGATAAGAGATTGCGTCACATACCAGACCTTGTGGTAAGCATAGGATGTTTGCAGCCTCAGTAAATTGCTGAGGTCACGCAGCTAGGATGTGGTGATGCGTGAGATGTGAACCAAAACGTTGATTCTAGCATCTCACATCTCTATTATATTTTTCTCCATGGTTGAATTTAGTCCCATTCTCTTTGTGTGCATGCATGTTTTAAGAGGAGTTAGGATACACTTAATTTGTTAAGAATCCATAGTATTTGTTACTCTATTAAGGGACAAGACAATTTTTTTCTAACATGTTGCCAGAATGGAAATACCTACTAGTACCATGTTCAAAAATAGCATTGTTGGTTTTTCTGTTGACGGACATACTTACATCCTCAATATTTTTAAATAAAGGTGATATATAAAGTATTAAAGTAATTACAAAATCTCACTGTTCATATAGTCCCTTTAAGAAGTTTTCTATTATTCCAAATATTTTTCTGTAATTTTAGTAAACATTTTATTGATGTAGAGCATTCCATTCATACCAAAGCCATGTATATCCACAGTGTGAAAAGATTCATCAAACAGAACACATCCATTAAGCCAGTAGCCAGAGGGGAAAAAGGCATTAGTTACACTCCAGAAGCCCCTGCTTGCATCCTCCCCAAGGATAACTACTGTTGTGACAACTATAATTGGACTCATTGTAAGACTTGTTCATGTTGCCAGCAGTTATATTTCCATTGTATGAATAAACCTTAACTTTAGTTTTCCATCCTGTTGATATGTACTTTGATTGTTTCCCATTTGAACTTATAACAAATAGAGCTACTATGAAAATTGTACATAACTGGGCGCATACATATGTGCATTTCTATTGAGTATATATCTAGGATTGAAATTGCCAGGTGATAGGGTGTGTGTAAGTTCAAGTTGTCAAGGTGACTGGACCAATTTCCATTCCTTTCAGCAATGTATGAGACTTCCAGTTGCTCTACATCTTTGTCAACAATTTTTATTTTAGAGAATTTAGGTATTAGTGCTATTGAACTGCAATTTTTAAAAATGCACTTAGTTGGTTGCATAATATAAAAATGTGAGTGTACAATTTACTTTCTTTTTTAACAAACTTTTGAGTTGTGCCACCATAAACACAGGCCAGCTTGGAACTTTTCCATCACTTTACAAAGTCAGTCATCACTCCTGCCTCCAGCTCCAGGCAGTCTGCTGTCTGTCTCCACTAAGTCACATTTTCTGGACATTTAAGTATTGATAGAATAATATTCTGTATAGTCTTCTGCATCTGTCTTTATCTAGTTGGAATATCTCTGTTTTTTGAGTGGGGGATTTAGCCCATTCTGCTGCTGCTGCTGCTGCTAAGTCGCTTCAGTTGTGTCCAACTCTGTGCGACCCCATAGACGGCAGCCCGCCGCGCTCCCCCGTCCCTGGGATTGATTCTCCAGTCAAGAACACTGGAGTGGGTTGCCATTTCCTTCTCCAATGCATGAAAGTAAAAAGTGAAAGTGAAGTCGCTCAGTTGTGTCCGACTCTTCGAGACCCCATGGACTGTAGCCTACCAGGCTCCTCCGACCATGGGATTTTCCAGGCAAGAGTACCGGAGTGGGGTGCCATTGCCTTCTCTGATTCTACTTTAATGTAATTATCAATATGGTTGGATTTGTCTGCCATTTTGCTTTGTTTCCTATCATGTCTTTTTTGTTCTTTTCCTCTTTCATTATTTTATGTTAGATAAATTTTTATTTATCATTTTAACAATACTTTAAAGAGATTTTCCCCCTCTGTTTTACCTTAGGGATTATAAAAATATTAACTTATTATGTCCTGCTTCACATTAATGCAAAGGGTGGAAGGAGGAAGGAAAAACAGCTGAATAAGTGAAGACACTATATTCTTGGCTAGCAAAGTCCAGGGTTGCACATTTGTGGTCGGTCTTCTCAGAACTCAGTGCAATTCCAGTTATAATCACAACTACCTTTTTAGGTGCTGAGGCTATAAGATGAGAGGCTTTTTTAGAGTCTGATTTTACATGTGCTTCAGAAGGACCTGAGAAGGCTGTAATAAAGTTTTTCCTTAGGGTCTAGTGAAAACTTCTGATGCTGTATGTAAATAGTGAAAATATATATTAAACTGAAGCATACAGGTGGACATAGCAGAAGTAACCTGTCACTTATGCTCCATAGCTATATTCCCAAGATTTCCAGAGAATGCATAAACAGCTGACATTGTAAATTTTGATAGCTCTAGTGAGCCCACTGAAAGACACCCTCCACACTAAATGATTCGCTACCAACCTGTTTGCACTGCCCCTAAAGTGTGCAAGCAGGATTCACTGTTCTCAAGCAATCTGCTTTTATCTTTTTCTCTCTCACAAATCCTGTTGTTTTTTGGTTCTTCCTCATGGTTAGATCTAGGTTGTGTATTTTTGGCAAAACTATTGGGTAAATTATACTGTGTCTTTCACAGTGCCTCACATCAGGAAGCACATGTTTGGTTTCCACTGTTAATAGTGATATTTTAAGATGCCTTGTTTTGATCAAAAGTGTGGCGTTAAGGACTTCTGATGAGGGAAATAGTGAAACAGTGCCAACCTCGCACAGCCGAGCAGGAGGGCCTGGCAAGGCTGTTATGTGAGCGCCATGGCTAGCTCAGGCGTTTTCCAGTCTGTCAACGGCGAAACTTTTTCTTTGGTGCCTCTAGTCAGCCTGTTCAAAACCTGTTTAGGCTGACTTTTTTTTTTTTTACTAACCCTGTCATTTTACTTGCAGAAATGTACAAGTCACTGTTTCCAGAATTCTTCAGGATTAAAAAAAAAACTTTTTAGAATTTAAGTAGAGTTGATTTAAAATATTATGTCAGTTTTAGATGTACAACATAGTGGTTCAGTAGTTTTACAGCTTATACTCCATGTAAAGTTATTACAAAATAATGGCTATATATTCCTGTATGGCACAAGAAGAGACTCTTGTTGCCTATCAATTGTATACATAGTAGTTTGTATCTCTCAGTTATATTCCCCTGTCTTGCCCATCCCCTTATCTCATCCTCATTGGTAACCACTAGTTTGTTCTCTATATCTGTAAGTCTATTTCTGTTTTGTTATATATATTAGTTTATTTTTTAGATTCCATAGACAAGTGATCACAGTATTTTTCTCTGACTTAACTCACTAAGCATAATACTCTAGGTCCATCCACGTTGTTGCAAGTGACAATTTCATTCTTATGGCTAAGTAATATATCATTGTGTATGTTTGTACCACATCTTCTTTATTCATTCTTCTGTTGTTGGACAATTAGGCTGCTTCCATATCTTGGCTACTCTAAATAGTGCTGCTGTGAACACTGATGTTGGTGGATCTCCAGTTAGGAGGATTGAAGGATGCAAGTAGAAATTAAAGGCAGCAGTTTGTAATTGAGTAATTTGGGAAACTAATCAACCTCTAAGGGGAGGGCTAAATGAAACTGTAACCATCCTCAGGAAAATCAAGCTGCTAGAAGGAGAAAAAAAAGGTGTATACAATTATGTAAAGTCCAAGTTAAACTGTTGAAAAGTGTGTACTACTTAGAGTTGGAGGGGAGGGGAGGAGGGGAATAAACAATGAGTCTTAATTCTTCTCTGATGTAGCCTCAGTTGGACCTTTCAGTCTGTATTGAGTCTTAAATGTTTAGAGCTCACTCAGCCTTGGCTTCCCTTGGCTCTTCTGAAAATAGTTAATAAAATATTTATAAATTCAGCTTTGCATCTTTATTCCCTCATAAACCAAAAGCTTATTTAAAATTGGAGTGGTCATTAGTAGTGACTAGAGGGTCTATGACAGACATACCACTGCCTGCTCTTTAAAATTGGGTTTCCTTGTATTTTTAAAATGAAAATTTCATAGCACCAAATTGATTTGTGCTTTGATTCGTGGTTTTTTTTTTTTAATCCTAAAACCCAGCTGTTAACAGTTTACTTCTAGTGAGGGGACCAGCATCCCAGTAGGCAGCCAGAAACGGGAAGCCAAACTGATTAGAGATGTTGTATACCTTAAATTTACACAGTGTAACAGGTCAAGTTACATGTTGAAAAAGCAAGCGTGTTCCAGAAAAACATCTATTTCTGCTTTATTGACTATGCCAAAGCCTTTGACTGTGTGGATCACAATCAACTGTGGAAAATTCTGAAAGGGATGGGAATACCAGACCACCTGAACTGCCTCTTGAGAAATCTGTATGCAGGTCAGGAAGCAACAGTTAGAACTGGACATGGAACAACAGACTGGTTCCAAATAGGAAAAGGAGTACGTCAAGGCTGTATATTGTCACCCTGCTTATTTAACTTCTATGCAGAGTACATCATGAGAAATGCTGGGCTGGAAGAAGCACAAGCTGGAATCAAGATTGCTGGAAGAAATATCAATAACCTGCGATATGCAGATGACACCACCCTTATGGCAGAAAATGAAAGAGGAGTGGAAAAAGTTGGCTTAAAGCTCAACATTCAGAAAACAAAGATCATGGCATCTGGTCCCATCACTTCATGGGAAATAGATGGGGAAACAGTGGAAACAGTGTCAGACTTTATTTTGGGGGGACTCCAAAATCACTGCAGATGGTGATTGCAGCCATGAAATTTAAAGACTCTTTGGAAGGAAAGTTATGACCAACCTAGATAGCATATTGAAAAGCAGAGGCATTTCTTTGCCAACAAAGGTCCATCTAGTCAAGGATATGGTTTTTGCAGTGGTCATGTATGGATGTGAGAGTTGGACTGTGAAGAAAGCTAAGCTCAGAAGAATTGATGCTTTTGAACTGTGGTGTCGGAGAAGACTCTTGAGGGTCCCTTGGACTGCAAGGAGATCCAACCAGTCCATTCTAAAGGAGATCAGCCCTGGGTGTTCTTTGGAAGGACTGATGCTAAAGCTGAAGCTTCAGTACTTTGGCCACCTCATGCGAAGAGTTGACTCATTGGAAAAGACCCTGATGCTGGGAGGGATTGGGGGCAGGAGGAGAAGGGGACGACAGAGGATGAGATGGCTGGATGGCAACCCTGGCCTCACGGCTGGGCTGAAACCAAGATTTCCCGTCCCATGTCACTTCAAGTGGAAACATCGCAGGCTTGGAAGGTTTTCCCATGAGGGCAGACTCGCGGACCCTGTAGGTACCTCACCTTGCAAAGCCCGGTGCTCACGGTGAGGGAGCACCAGGGAAGCTCCTGACCAAGGCGGGAGAGATTGAGGCCCCAGGCGGGTGGAAAACTAAGAGCTCTCACCTGTGTATGGGTAGGGGTCCTCCCAGGTGGTGCTAGCGGTAAAGAACCCGCCTGCCAATCAGAAGACGTCAGAGATGCAGGTTGGATCCCAGGGTGGGGAAGATCCCCTAGTGAAGAGCATAGCAACCACCTCCAGCATTGATGTCTGGAGAATTCCATGGAATGAGGAGGCTACAAGTCCGCAGGATAGTAAAGAGTCAGACAAGACTGAAGAGACTTAGCACACATGCATCTAGATCGAAAGCAGTCCAGAGTGATAGCTGCTGCTGGAGAAAGGTGCTTCTCCCTCCACATCTCTCTGCCAGTTATTAATAACAGACGTTAGGGAAATTTGATTCTTTATTAGAACTCTTCAGATTCGTGTTTGCAAACCTTTAACAGGGAGTGGCGGGGACCAGGGAAACCAAAAATCAAAAACGCACACCATTCTTTTCTCAGCTTCTGCAGCAGAACTGGACTTAGGAGAACAGGGTTCCAGGAGGGGCTTTCACTTGGACCTTGCCTGGCTCTCTTGCTTCTGAGCGCGGAACGCCTTCAGAAACTCGTATCTGGATCCTGTGTAACTTCGAGGAAGCTCTGGGTTCCGGCTTCCCGGGCTGCCCCGGGGGACCGCTGGGTGGCCGCCTCGCGGGCTGCGCCGGGGGACCGCTGGGTGGCCGCCTCGCGGGCTGCGCCGGGGGACCGCTGGGTGGCCGCCTCGCGGGCTGCGCCGGGGGACCGCTGGGTGGCCGCCTCGCGGGCTGCGCCGGGGGACCGCTGGGTGGCCGCCTCGCGGGCTGCGCCGGGGGACCGCTGGGTGGCCGCCTCGCGGGCTGCGCCGGGGGACCGCTGGGTGGCCGCCTCGCGGGCTGCGCCGGGGGACCGCTGGGTGGCCGCCTCGCGGGCTGCGCCGGGGGACCGCTGGGTGGCCGCCTCGCGGGCTGCGCCCGGGGACCGCTGGGTGGCCGCCTCGCGGGCTGCGCCGGGGGACCGCTGGGTGGCCGCCTCGCGGGCTGCCCCGGGGGACCGCTGGGTGGCCGCCTCGCGGGCTGCCCCGGGGGACCGCTGGGTGGCCGCCTCGCGGGCTGCGCCCGGGGACCGCTGGGTGGCCGCCTCGCGGGCTGCGCCGGGGGACCGCTGGGTGGCCGCCTCGCGGGCTGCGCCCGGGGACCGCTGGGTGGCCGCCTCGCGGGCTGCCCCGGGGGACCGCTGGGTCCCAGTCTCCTGGACTTTCTCGGGTGACAGCTGGGTCGCCGCCTGCTGGATTGCGCTGGGGGATCGCTGGGTCCCAGCCTCTCGGGCAGCGCTGGGGGATCGCTGGGTCCCGGCCTCTCGGGCAGCTCTGGGGGATCGCTGGGTCCCGGTCTCCTGGACTTTCTCGGGTGACAACTGCGTCGCCGCCTGCTGGATTGCGCTGGGGGATCGCTGGGTCCCGGCCTCTCGGACAGCTCTGGGGGATCGCTGGGTCCCGGTCTCCTGGACTTTCTCTGGTGACAACTGCGTCGCCGCCTGCTGGATTGCGCTGGGGGATCGCTGAGTCCCAGCCTCTCGGGCAGCGCTGGGGGATCGCTGGGTCCCCGTCTCCCGGGCTTTCCCGGGTGACAGCTGTATCGCCGCCTGCTGGATTGCGCTAGGGGATCGCTGGGTCCCGGCCTCCTGGACTGCGTCTGGGGACTGCTGGGTGGCCGCCTCCCGAGCAGGAGCCTTCTCAGAGCCTGGAAGAAGAGCAAAGAGAGGAAGTCGCACCTGTGTCCCATGCGTCCCACAAAGGGGGTTATCCGTTCGGGCTGCAGGGCTAGGGATCCGAAATCTGAGAACAGGAGGTCAGTTCGCTCTTCTAGATCCCTTGCAAAGAGGAAACCCTCTCCCAGGAGAACTAAAAGGATAAGACCACTGCCCAGGCACAGCCGGGAAGCATCAAGACTTCTCCCAAGAACCCGGGGCCTGCCTAGGGTGCCTTTCATGGTTCCCATCCGCGTACTTCGCGCCCGGAGCTGACGGTGATAGTCAGCCAAGTTCATGATCATCTTGGATACATCCTGCTGGTAATAAGGCCGGCCAAATATCAAGATTTCAGCCTCGCCGTTCGGGTCCCACTGATGAACGTGAAGCAGGGTCTGTGACACACACTCGACGTGCGGGATGTGCTCTCCACCCCGGCCTGTGCGGGAAGCAAAGACGTCGTTAGCAGCGGGGGCGGGGGCGGAGGCAGCAGCAGGGGCGCTGGAAGGCAGCCCGGGCCGCAGGAGGGGCCTGCTGAGGACGCGGCCACCCCAGGGCCGAGAGGCGGCCTTGGCTTCCCTTCTCGCGCCCACTCACCGAAGATCGCTTCCACCAGCCAGGCCTCCAGGTGAACTGCCTTCGGGCTCTTCAGGTACTCGGAATGAAACCAGTAGGGCCGCTTGGTGAGGTTACCAAGCACCTCGAAGAGCGTCCCTTCTCGCTGCTCCAGCTGAACGAGCGTCGGAAACCGCCAAGGAGCAGCCATGCTGTGGTCGGCCCACCGCACAGCGCAAGAGCAGCCGGCGCTCCAGCATTTCTAGGGCCTTTGGCCGGTGACGCCCCACCCCGCGCCCTTCTCATTGGCTCGCAGGCCTCGCCTCGCAAACCCGCAGCTGCTGCTGCTTCCCGGCGGGCTT
This sequence comes from Ovis canadensis, assembly GCF_042477335.2. Taxonomy (NCBI): domain Eukaryota; kingdom Metazoa; phylum Chordata; class Mammalia; order Artiodactyla; family Bovidae; genus Ovis; species Ovis canadensis. The sequence continues at coordinate 10,568,553 of NC_091253.1, forward strand.
CCTAGGGCTCGCGCCCGGGCGGCGCTTAAGCCTCCCTCTTCCCTGCGCGCCGCGAGGGCGGCCACGTCCCGGAAGCTGCTGAAGCCATAACGGTGGACTCAGGCTGGGACCGTCCCAGAGATGTTAGGGAAGAGCCCACATCGGGACGATCGCTTTCAGAGGCGCGAATCCGTATTTGCAGAGATCCAGGTGCATTTTGGGGGGCTTCCTTGGTGGCTCAGCTGGTAAATAATCCGTCTGCAATGCTGAGACTTGGGTTCGATACCTGGGTTGGGAAGATCCCCCGGAGAAGGGAAAGGCTACCCACTCCACTATCGTAGCCTGGAGAATTCCATGGAGTCGCAGAGTCGGACACTACTGAGCGACTTTCACTTTCAGGTGCATTTTTTCGTGGCCCAGACGGTAAAGAATGTGCCTGCAATGCGGGAGACTCGGGTTTGATCCCTGGGTTGGTAAGATCCTCTGGGGAAAGAAATGACAACCCACTCCGGTGTCTTTGCCTGGAGAATCCCATGGACAGAGGAGCCTGGTGGGCTACAGTCCATGGGGTCACAAAGCGTTAGATGGATCTTCGTGGCCTCGTAGGCACACGCAGGTGCGTTTCAGACAGTTCTAAGTGGACCAGTTTAGCATTCGTGAGGGGTTGGAATAACTTTTTAATGGAAAAATCTAATTAAAGACATCGGAGAAACAAAAATCTGAAGGAATGTAAAAGGTATTCAGAGGCCAAAGTAAGCCCCCCACTTCCTCCTGAACCCTGTCCCTCCCCAGATGCCACCGAATTTCCAGCTTCTGCCTTAACTTTTGAGAGATTGCTGAACACACCCAACAGTGCATGGTCCACGTGGTTTGGATCCCAGAGGAAAATCCCTTGAAACTAACACTATTATACCTCCATTTCTTGATTTTTTGGTCCAGCTTAAAGCATTACCTATTAACCACTACTTGGGAAGATGAAGCTACACAGCTTTCCCATCAGTCACACATTAGTCATTCAGTCAAGTCCAACTCTTTGTGACCCCATGGACTGTAGCCCACCAGGCTCCTCTGTCCATGGACTTCTCCAGGCAAGAATACTGGAGTGGGTTGCCATTTCCTTCTCTAGGGGATCTTCCTAAGCCAGGGATTGAACCCACTTCTCCCGCACTGTAGGCAGACTCTTTACCCACTGAGCCACCTGGGAAGCCCTTCCCATCAGTAGTTGGGTTATTGTGCTCAGATCCAGTGGTTGGAGGTCCTCAGGATTCAGGTAACCTCCTTCTTGTGTGCTCCATGGGAGTTCTGAGGCCAAAGAAGTCCATGAGAAATTCACAGGTGTCTGACAGGGTCTAAAGTCTTGAGACCTAAGCTGAATATGAACTCGGAGCTAAAGAAGGGCAAAATCCATTCCAAGGGGTCAAGGGATAGAGTTAGAAACTTCTGTGGGAAGGCAGAGCAGCTAAGTGAGCATATAACTGAAACCCAAGGATCTGGGCTCCATAGCCATCTTCTCTGGAGGTTATGAAGTCATTCACACAGCAACTAGGAACTGACATGTTAGGTCCTATCAATCTCACCTACAAGAATACAGTTCAGGAAGCATCCCCATGAAAATCTCTGGCGTGCATTCTCTTTCAGTATCAAAATGCTATAGGATGATATTTGTATTCCTTAGTTGGCTTACAAGGGTCCTGTCAGTTCTGTGTATGTTATTGTCACCTGTGTGTGTGTGTGTGTCTTGAGATCTTTTACTTCTTTGAAGTTTCAGAATCGGGTATAGAAATGTTTAAGAGAATTGAAACCATAGTATTAGTCCTTGTATTAAATAATAGCCTCTCATTTATGTAAAATCGTAGAATATGCAAGCTAATCTATAGTGATAGAAGTCAGAGCGTGATTGCCTAGGGATGGGGTAAAAAGGGAAAGGGACTGGAAAGAGACACTAGGGTAGGCTCCTAGTGTTGGAATGATGCAATGGGCATTATCTTGATTACTGTGGTGGTTTCACTGGATGAGTCTATATGTCAAAATTGGTCCAATTCTACACATTTAAATATAAGCAGTTTAGGACATCCCTGGTGGCCTAGTGATTAAGAGTCTACCTGCCAATTCCGGGGACATGGGTTTGATCCCTGCTGCAGGAAGATTCCACATACAGCTAAGCTCTTGCACCACAACTTTCCCATTCCAGCTCTAGAGCCCATGTGCTGCTCATGACTAGAGAAAGCCCACAGGCAGCAATGTAGATGCATTGAAGCCAAAAAGAAATAAATAAATAAAGTATAAGCAGTTTTTTTTTTTTACTTTAGTTAATCTCCAGTGGTTTTAAAAAAGGAAGGAATCCATATATTGGGATAGCAAAAAAGATCATCTGGCTTTTCTGTAACATCTTATGTAAAAATCTGAATGAAGTTTTTCACCAACCCAATACATAGTGTTTTATGTTTCTGTAATATTTTAGATAATTTAACATATTAGACAGATGATTTTGTAATTCCAATTTAAATTATATAATTAATGGGTTTATATGTGTGACTTTAAAATGAAGTCCTAGTTTATATTCAATATACTAATGTTTTATGTATTTGATTTGTAGAAACTAGTAATTCAGAATGTGAAAGTGTTAGTTGTTCAGTTGTGTCCAACTCTTTGTGACTCCATGAACTATAGCCTTCCAGTCTCCTCTACATGGAATTCTCCTGGCAACAATACTGGAGTGGGTAGCCATTTCCTTCTCCAGGGGATCTTCCCGACCCAAAAGTTCTTCTTATTTGATTACTTTGCAATCATTTTGCCATGTATGAGGATGTTTAGTTAATTAAATTTGTCACTGATGCCTTATTTCATTCAGAAGCCATTAAACATAACTGTTAAAACTTTCTAAGCTCATAAATATCATAGTAAGTTTTGAAAATAGAACAAAAGATTAAGAAGGACTGGTGGTTTGGTTTTTCAGTTCAGTTCAGTTCAGTCGCTCAGTCATGTCCGACTCTTTGCGACCCCATGAATCGCAGCACGCCAGGCCTCCCTGTCCATCACCATCTCCCGGAGTTCACTCAGACTCACGTCCATCAAGTCCGTGATGCCATCCAGCCATCTCATCCTCTGTCGTCCCCTTCTCCTCCTGCCCCCAATCCCTCCCAGCATCAGAGTCTTTTCCAATGAGTCAACTCTTCGCATGAGGTGGCCAAAGTACTGGAGTTTCAGCTTTAGCATCATTCCTTCCAAAGAAATCCCAGGGTTGATCTCCTTCAGAATGGACCAGTTGGATCTTCTTGCAGTCCAAGGGACTCTCAAGAGTCTTCTCCAACACCACAGTTCAAATGCATCAATTCTTCAGCACTCAGCCTTCTTCACAGTCCAATTCTTACATCCATATGTGACCACAGGAAAAACCATAACCTTGACTAGACAGACCTTAGTCAGCAAAGCAATGTCTCTGCTTTTGAATATACTATCTAGGTTGGTCATAACTTTACTTCCAAGGAGTAAGCATCTTTTAATTTCATGGCTGCAGTCACCATCTGCAGTGATTTTGAAGCCCCAAAAAATAAAGTCTGACACTGTTTCTACTGTTTCCCCATCTATTTCCCATGAAGTGATGGGACCAGATGCCATGATCTTCGTTTTCTGAATGTTGAGCTTTAAGCCAAATTTTTCGCTCTACTCTTTCACTTTCATCAAGAGGTTTTTCAGCTCCTCTTCACTTTCTGCCATAAGGGTGGTGTCATCTGCATATCTGAGGTTACTGATATTTCTCCTGGCAATCTTGATTCCAGCTTGTGTTTCTTCCAGTCCAGCGTTTCTCATGACGTACTCTGCATAGACGTTAAATAAGCAGGGTGACAATATACAGCCTTGACGTACTCCTTTTCCTATTTGGAACCAGTCTGTTATTCCATGTCCAGTTCTAACTGTTGCTTCCTGACCTGCATATAGGTTTCTCAAGAGGCAGTTCAGGTGGTCTGGTATTCCCATCTCTTTCAGAATTTTCCACAGTTGATTGTGATCCACAGAGTCAAAGGCTTTGGCATAGTCAAGAAAGCAGAAATAGATGTTTTTCGGGAACTCTCTTGCTTTTTCCATGATCCAGCGGATGTTGGCCATTTGATCTCTGGTTCCTCTGCCTTTTCTAAAACCAGCTTGAACATCAGGGAGTTCACAGGTCACATATTGCTGAAGCCTGGTTTGGAGAATTTTGAGCATTACTTTACTAGGATGTGAGATGAGTGCAATTGTGTGGTAGTTTGAGCATTCTTTGGCATTGCCTTTCTTTGGGATTGGAATGAAAACTGACCTTTTCCAGTCCTGTGGCCACTGCTGAGTTTTCCAAATTTCCTGGCATATTGAATGCAGCACTTTCACAGCATCATCTTTCAGGATTTGACACAGCTCAACTGGAATTCCATCACCTCCGCTAGCTTTGTTGGTAGTGATGCTTTCTAAGGCCCACTTGACTTCACATTCCAAGATGTCTGGCTCTAGATTAGTGATCACATCATCATGATTATCTGAGTCGTGAAGATCTTTTTGTACAGTTCTTCCTTGTATTCTTGCCACCTCTTCATAATTTGAAAAAATATTAATTTTCAAAGAAGTTTTTAAATTAGAAATTACAAATTTCTAATTTTCTAAACACTCCTTTGGGTGCACAGAATTCACTCTCGCAGAAATCACTCAGTAACTTTTACTCTGGTCCTCCATCTTACCTGCACACATCAGACCTGGTATCCTGACGATTCACTATACAATTCTGTTAGATCAGTATGCAAGTCTATATTACTACGGCCTTATAAACAATATTCATAGCTATATAGAGTTTATTGCAATTTCTAGCAGCAAGTTTTGTTTTTATTGATGTTATGAATTGAATTTTTGTTCAAATACTACCTTTGCTTTTTTCAAATGCTTATTTTTCTATATACTCCTTCTTTATTCCCAAACTCTCCCCAACTGTGTGTCTCCCCAGTACTTCCAGGCCCTTTATTGATTCATCCTGACAGTATTGCTCCTTCAGTCTTTTTTTCACAAATTTGAGGTGTAGCTGATGTAAAATGTATAAGGTACAGGTATACAATGTAGTGATTCACAATGTTTAAAGATTCTACCCAGCTCCTGCAGACTTAACCAATTTTATCTAAGCCAGCTGCTCTCTGGGACCTGCTGTGGATTACTTACCACCTACTGTTGGACCCCATGACTTACTTTTTGCTGTTTTTGTTTATTTTCATATTTTATAGCAGTATTGATAGCATTCAGGCAAAAGTATTAAACTGATATACATATTGTCATCTTCAAGATGATCGTCATGATATCTAGTGTAAATTATCTCTTTCTTTCTATTTTTCTACTGTTTATGATTACTTTCCAGGATTCTGGGGATGAGCTAACTGAATTCCAAGAAGGAAGCAGATAATCATAAGCAAGCTGAAGAAAGAAACAGACACTTGCAAGCTGATAATGAGACTGGAATATGAAGTGGAAGTATTCAAAATAATTGTGGTAGTAGAAGCTGGTGTCTAATGTTCTGGGTTAGTTAAAATGAGAAATACATTTTTCAGGTAGAGTTTAAGAGCAATGGGCAACAAAAAGATATAAAAACAGCTTTCAAGTGAATTTTTGAAATGAGATGTTTTACTTCATGGAACGAAGGGAAAGGTGGTTTAGCGTTTAGGAGTTCTCTTGGAAGCCTCACAGCTGGCAAATTTCTCCCTATAATGTTTCTAGATATAATATTGCAGTTCCTTGTAATTCTCAATGGCCATCTGAGTATTTGCCAGATAGACTGCTTCATTCTGAAGTTCTTGAATATTGTACCTAGATGTGAAATACGTCATTTTTTTAAGTTATTGTTCATTGTCTCCTCAGTTTGGGGAGTCCAGTTTGGGTTAAAATATTAGTTTTAGAATTTTGGAGAGTAAAAGGATTAACCCCTTTCTTTGCTCTTCACTACCAGCCTTGGTGAAATACTTGGGAGTGTTTCTGTGTCCAGGGTATGGGTGGATTTGGAGAAAGTGGGGGAGGTCAGGTAAGGTTGGGGAACTTGGACTCAGCTGCAGGCTACACGGGGCTCCCTGGCTGCATTCACCTTGAGAACCCCGAGTTTCCCCCACCAAGTACAGGATCTTTGAGACAATGGTTTCATTATTTTAGTTCTCTTCAGAGAGAGACATCCTTACATTCTGATGAAGCAAATAAATCCTCTGTCATTTCCTGATGAAGAGTGCATGTCTGAAAATATTGTCATTCTATCTGCCCAGTTAATAGGACATCTGGCTATATAACTTCTTGGGTGGAAATCATTTTTCCCTCAAAATCTCATTCTTTGCTTCATTGTCCCCTAGCTTCCAGTGGTGTTTTTGAGATGTTTAGGCCTTTCTGATTTTAATCTTTGGGAAATACTTTAAAATTATTTTGTTCATCGTTTTTCCCCTTTTGTTTTCTAGAATCCCCGTTATTCAAAAGTTGGCTTTGAGACCCCAGTGCTCCCTTTTAAAAAAAAAGTTTTATCCCTTTTCTTTACACTGTTTTTGGTTGCCTGGTAAGCACGAAAACACTACTTGGAAGTGGGAGCGTGCGGGTTTTTCTCCGCTGGACCTGCACTGAGGGTGATGTGCGGGCTCCTTGGATTTTCCTGCCAGGTTCACCACTGAGTGGGCTGTCCTGGGTTCCTTGGAGTGTCCCACCACTCACAGTGAGTCCCTGCACTTAGAGCCAGTGTCCCAGACAATTTTCGAGGTGAATGTGAAGACAGGCCACAGTATTTATGACCATCGACTTGGCTGGCCCTGGAACCCCCACCTCCGTCACACAGAGCACGGGGGTGAGGGGTTGGCTCCGGCTAGCAGTGTGGCCAAGGGAGGGAGGGGACAGGAATCGGTCCCCAGCCAGAGCCCACTCCCAGCCTGAACAAGCAGGCCTCCAGAACCCCGGGGGTCCCCTGGGCGGGACACTGCTGGCCACAGGGAGATTGAGGGACCAACCTGATTCTGGTGATGCTTCTGGGCCAGTGTGGCCATTGAGTTCTCTTACTGCATCTCTATCTCTTGAACTGGTCCTTAGGGGCATGTATTTATTTCCCTCCTTGTTTGAGACCGAAGGAAAACACTTCTCAGGTAAGTTTTGCAGTGTGCAGGCAGGTGGTGCTAGTGGTAAAGAACCCACCTGCAAATGCAGGAGATGCAGGAGTCCTGGGTTCGATCACTGGGTGAGGAAGATCTCCTGGTGGAGGGCATGGCAACCCATTCTTGCTTGGAGAGTCCTATGGACAGAGGAGCCTGGTGGACCATAGTCCATGGGATGGCGAAGGGTTGGAGAAGACTGAGCAACTGAGCATGCACTATTAGTAGCAGGACCAGCCTAGAGTGGGTAGAGACTTCACAAAGTCCAAGGTCATGAGAAGGGTGGACTTTGACTGAACTTGGGACATACCAGTGGAAAGAAGCTCTCTGCTGCCCAGTGTGTATTACAGTTCTTATATGTTTAAATACACAGTACCTTTAACCCACTCATTTAGATGGGGACAGCTTAAGAAAAACTCAAGAGAAAGACACAGATAAACAGTTCCAAATAATTTGAACATTTCAAGGAACCTGTTTAAAAATTTAGGAGACCTGGTAATTATGATATAGATCTACATTTATAGGGATGTAAAAAATATATATGTTTGTAGTCTAGTAAGTGAAAAAAAAAGGAAGTTGTGAAACAACATGTATACTATTACTGATATTAAATAGACATAATTAATGCAAATAAACAAGAAAAAAAAAAACAAAACAAACCCTAATGCTCCCTCCCCTTTAGGTTTCCACTCAAATGCAAGGCTCTATGCAGCATTCTCAGGACACAGTACTAGTGATCTCTCCCTCCTTTCCCCTGTTTTACATACTATGTTTAGCAACATGTTATCTCTTCCTGGCCACTAAAAACTTAAACCCCACACGGATGAGCATCCTGGTCTCTCTTATCCCTATTGTGTCCCCAGTGCAGAGCAGGCACTCATCTGCAAGCACCGCGAGGACACGAATCTTTGTTTGTTTGTTCACTGATGCAGCCTTAACATCTCGAATAGCATCTGCATGGAGGAGGCACTGGGTCTGTATTTGTTGAAGAACACACGTCCCAAATGGCAGTTTCCTCGAAATCTGGTGTGTTGCACCTACTGTTAACAGGACTTCTCTGAGTGGAGAAGACATCTATTTGTACTTGGTTAAATTCCAAGGGTACTGTTACTAATTATATGCAATAAGACTTAATATTGCCTCAAAATTAAGCAACTGCTTCCATAGCTATTAAAATAGAATTTATTAATTTAGCTAAGTGTTACTGAAACTTTAAATGCCTTAACATTAATATATGTAATCAAATTTTCATAGATTTTTCATTAAAATATCAAATCAAACATAAATGTGTTTTCAAAGCTTAAAAAGCAGATTACAAACAAATCAGGATGGTTGTAAGGTTTATTATCACAACTATACTTAAATATATTTTCATGCACCCATGAAGTTAAATAAGTTTCATGTAGCCACGAAATTAAAAGATGCTTGCTCCTTGAAAGAAATGCTATGACAAACCTAGACAACATATTGAAAAACAGAGACATTGCTTGGGCGACGAAGGTCCATCTAGTCAAGGCTATAGTTTTTCCAGTAGTCATGTATGAATGTGAGTTGGACTATAAAGAAAGCAGAGTGCCAAAGAATTGATGCTTTTGAACTGTAATGTTGGAGAAGACACTTGAGAGTCCCTTGGAAGGCAAGGGGATCAAACCAGTCAATCCTAAAGGAAATCAGTCCTGAATATTCATTGGAAGGAATGATTCTGAAGCTGAAGCTCCAGTACTTTGGCTACCTGATGAGAACAACTGACTCATTGGAAAAGATCCTGATGCTGGGAAAGATTGAAGGCAGGAGGAGAAGGGGGTGACAGAGGATGAGATGGTTGGATGGAGATTATAATGTGGGTAGGTAAAGTCATGAGTATGGACAGAACTCCCTAGGGTGAATGAGGCAGAGAGGGGAAAAAGGAAAGAGAATGGGAGACCAAGAAAAGCATCAAGTCAGGAGTGTCAAGAAGGAGCAGAAGAAAATCAGTAAAACAGGATAAGAAATGTGAAAAGGAGTGTTGGATTAGATACACAGGGGCCAATAGGAAACTATCTAGAGCAATACTGTCCAATTGAAACATAATGTGTGACACGTAATTTCTAATTTTTCCATGACTACAGTACAAAGAAATGTGAAATAAATATTAATAATATATTTCATTTAGGTCAGCATATTTAAAGTGTTATCATTTAAACATGTAACCAATATAACTTACTAATGAGATGTTTTGCTTACATTGTACAGTGCAGGTCTAGAGAGAAAGAATTCCACTGAAATGCAGAGGCAGGTGCCACAAAGCATTAAGGAGTTAGTGTGCTTCACAGGAGTATGAATTGTTTTTCGGAGGAATTTGGGGAAAAGGAAGGCTGTAGCCCGGGTTACAGGTGGAATGGGAGATGAGTTGAAAGCTGACTATTTTAGGATGAAGCACGTTTCCAGACTGAGGAAAGAAGTCATGAGAGAAGAAAGGACTGTTGAAGCAGGTTCTGCAGAAGGAGCAGGGGGCAATTGGGTCAACTGTGATATAGGGTTTGGCTTTGGATGTGGTCAGGGAGATGTGGGAGGCAAAAAGGCTAGTAGGCGAAAGGAAGCTGAGGAAATGCTTAGATGCCACCACTCTATGGGAGTCTCCTAAGATACGCCTTGTAATGGTTAGTTTCATGAATACACTTGGTTTGCCTATAGTGAAAAGTGAAGTCGCTCAGTCGTGTCCAACTCTTTGCGACCCCATGGACACCAGGCTCCTCCGTCCATGGGATTTTCTAGGCAAGAGTACTGGAGTGGGTTGCCATTTCCTTCTCCGGAGAACTTCCCGACCCAGGGATCGAACCCAGGTCTCCCACATTGTAGACAGACGCTTTCCGTCTGAGCCACCGCTTGATCTTAGCCAAAAGGCCAAGAAGCAGTAGTATCCAGCTACTTATTTAAATACCAATGTAGTTGTTGCTGTGCAGGTATTCTGTAAGTGTGATTAACATCTACAATCAACGGATTTTAAGTAAACAAGAGTATCCTTGATAATATGGATACCCTCCAGAGGAGAACAGGTTTCCCTGCAAAAGAAGGAATTCGGTCACGTCAGCTCAATATTTCAATAATTTGTACATGTACAACTCCGTGGCATTGAATGTTTCCATTACAATGTTCTGTAATCTTCACCACCCAAAACTTTAATCATCCCCTGCCATCCTGCCCTACAGATTTCAGGCCTGCCAAATGCACAATTGCATAAGCCAATTCCTTGAAATAATCCTGTGTGTGTGTGTGTGTGTGTGTGTGTGTGTGTGTGTGTGTGTGTGTCCCCTTCTGGCTCTGTTTCCCTGGAGAACCTGAACTGATGTGCCCCTTCACTGGACTGATGGCCTTACATTCTCCAGCAACACCTTGTGCCTCCTGCTTCCTGCTGCTGTTGCTGCTGCTAAGTCACGTCAGTCGTGTCCGACTGTGCAACCCCATAGACGGCAGTCCAACAGGCTCCTCGGTCCCTGGGATTCTCCAGGCAAGAACACTGGAGTGGATTGCCATTTCCTTCTCCAATGCATGACAGTGAAAAGTGAAAGTGAAGTCGCTCAGTCGTGTCCGACTCTTAGCGACCCCACGGACTGTAGCCCACCAGGCTCCTCCGTCCATGGGATTTTCCAGGCAAGAGTACTGGAGTGGGGTGCCGTTGCCTTCTCCGCTCCTGCTTCCTAGTACCTGTGATACCACTTTGCAATTTCCTGCTTTGTCTTCCTTTCCGTCTTCAGGACAAAGACTGTCTTTAAGAACTATCTTTCAACAGCTCACAAAATGCCTGTCATAGTGGAGGCACTAACCGACTTTTTTGATGAGTGATGGAAGGGTTTTAATTTCTTCTATAAGGGAAGTAGTTTTCAGACTGTGAGTGAGGTCATGGGCGTAAATGAAGGGAAGTTTAGAAGGAACTGGAGCTTTTGTCCTCATCAAGTACCCAGTCTTGTCAAAAACTTGACTTCTTCTGAGAGAATCTTTTTCTTTTTTTCCTATGGAAATTTTATTTTTAAAGTTGATTTATTGATTATAGTATTGACTTATAACATTATATAAGCTTCATGTGTACAATATTATTATTTCTTCTGCATACCCTAGAGTGTGCTGTGCTATGCTTACTTGCATTAGACTCTTTGTGACCCCTGCCAGGCTCCTCTTCCATGGGGATTCTCCAGGCAAGAATACTGGAGTGGGTTGCCGTGCCCCCCTCCAGGGGATCTTCCCAACCCAGGGATCGAAACCAGGTCTCCCGCATTGCAGGCAGATTCTTTACCATCTGAGCCACCAGGGAAGCTCAAGAATGCTGGAGTGGGTAGCCTATCCCTTCTCCAGGGGAACTTCCTGACCCAGGAATCGAACTCGGATCTCCTGCGTTGCAGGCAGATTCTTTACCAGCTGAGCTACCATGGAAGCTCTGCCTTACAGTGTGCTCACCACCAAAATTTTAACTTCCATCTATCACCATACAGCTAGTCCCCTTTACCCATTTCACCCTACCCTACTCCTACCTCTTTGGTAACCACTATTTTGTTCTCTGTACCTACCTGTTCATTTTTGTTTGGTTTGGTTTCTTCATTTATTTTATTTTTTAAAAATATTCCCCACGTGAGTAAAATCATACAGAATTTGTCTTTCTCTGTCTGACTTATTTCTCTTAGCATAATACTCTCAAGGTCCACTCAAGTTGTCATAAATGGAAATATTTCATCTTTTTTATAGCTGAGTAATATTCCCCGAACTCCAGGACAGGGAGGCCTGCTGTGCTGCAGTCCATGAGGTCACACAGAGTCAGACATGACTTAGCAACTGAAGAACAACAACAAATATTCCATTATATATATATAGGCTGCATATACATCCATTGATGAGCACATAGCTTGTTTTTATATCTTGGCTATTGTAAATAATACTGTGATGAACAAAGGGGTGCATGTGTCTTTTTGAATTAGTGTTTTTTTATTATTTTTTTGGATAAATATCCAGAAGTGGGATAGCTGGGATAGCTGGATACCTCCAGCTTTGTTCTTCTTTTCCTCATGATTGCTTTGGCTAATTGGCATCTTTTTGGTTCCATATACATTTTAGAATTTTTTGTTCTATTTCTGTTAAAAATCTCCTTGGGATTTTTATAATGATTGTAATGAGTCAGTCGTTTGCTTTAGGCAAAGTATGGACATTTAAACAATATTAATTCTTCCAATCCATAAGAATACGCTTTTCATTTATTTGTGTCTTCAATTTATTTCAACAGTGTATATTAATTTTCATTGTACAAATCTTTTACCTCCTTGCTAAATTTATTCCTAGATGTTCTCTTCATTTTGTTGTGATCGTATATGGGATTATTTTTTTAATTTCTCTTTACACTAGCTCATTGTTAGTGTATCGAAATGCAACAGATTTTTGAAGGTTGATTGTGTACTGTACTCGTTTCATGTATTATTTATATCAGTTTTTAGATGGAGTCTTTATCTAAAATCATGTCATCCACAAATAGTAACAGTTTTACTTCTTCCTATCCAATTTAGATAGTTGTTATTTCTTTCTCTTGCCTAATTGCCCTGGTTAGGACTTCTAATACTGTGTTCACTTTTAACGATCCAGCTTCGAATACCAGCAGGGCATAATGGTGTGTGGCAGCTAAAGAGGGGTCCCTAGATCAGGACTCACAGTCAGACAGAGTTTGAGATTTTTTTTTTTAATTTTGATTTTATTTAAAAAATATTTATTTATTTGGCTGCACTGGGTCTTAGTTGCAGCATGTAGGATATGGCATTTAACTTGTGGCATTTGAACTCTTAGTTGCAGCAAGTGGGGTCTAGCTCCCAGACCAGGCATTGAACCCTGCCCCCTGCACTGGGAGTATGGAATCTTAGCCACTGGACCACCAGGGTAGTCCCTCTGATTTTATAATGTTATTTAAACTTTTTTGAGATAAGTGTAGATTCACATGTAGTTATAAGAAATTTGACGCAGTTGTAGTATCTTCCACACACTCTTCCTCAGTTTCCTCCCAGTGGTAACATCTTGCAAAACAGTGTCACAGCCAGGGTGCTGACCCTGAGATAGTCAAGACAAACATCTCGCCCTTTTATAGCCTCCCCTCACCACACCTCCTTCTCAGGTTCTCTGGTGGCTCAGATGGTAAAGAATCTGCCTGTAATGCAGGAGACCTGGGTTCAATTCCTGGGTCAGGAAGATCCCCTGGAGAAGCAAATGGCAATCCATTCCAGTATTATTACCTGGAGAATCCCATAGACAGAGGAGCATTATGGGATATCATCCATAGGGTAGCAAAGAATTGGACTTGACTGAGCAACCTTCACTTTCTTTCCACTTCCTTCTGGCCCCATTCCTCTTCAGTTACTGGCAACCACTAACCTGTTCTTCATTTCAATTTTGTTATTTCAAGAATTCTATATAAGTGGAATTATATAGTGTGTCAACTTTGAAGGTTGGCTTCTTTTTCCCACTCAGCATAATTCTCTGGAGATTCATCCAGGCTGGTGCTTCCATCAGTGGTTTCTTTTTTCTTGCTGACTAGTAGTCTACGGTATAAATGGACTGCAGTTTTGCAATCCATTTATCCATTCACTTGTTGAAGCAACTGTGTTGTTTCCAGCTTTTGGCTATTACAGGTAAAGCTTCTATGAACATTCATGTGCAGGTTCTGGTGGGGACATCTGTTTTCATTTGGCTTAGGTGTATAGCTAGGAGAGGAATTTCTGGGTCCTGCGTTAACTCTATGTTTAATCATTTGCAGAACCACCGGATTGTCTCCAAATCTGCTGTACCATTTTACCTTCCACCAGCAGGGTATGAGTGATCTAGTTCTCTGAATCCTCATCAGCTTTGAGGTTGTCTATGCTTTTTTTTATCTTAGTAATTCTGATAGTTGTATACCGTTTTGACTCATGTTTCCCTAGTAGTAAATGATGAGGAACATTTTTTCATGTGTTTATTAGCCATCTGTATATCCTCTTCACTGAAGTATTTTTGCTTATTTTCTAATTCAACTGACTTTTTAACACTGGGGTTTTGAGAACTCTTTGTATATTCTTGATATTAATATTCTGTTGGATATATGATTTGGAAATATTCTCAGTTGTAGTTGCATTTTTTTAAAAGTTGCATGTGGAATGTTAGTTCCCTGATCAGGGATTGAACCCATGTTCTTGGCAGTGAAAACACGGAGTCCTAGCCACTGGAACATCAGGAAATTCCCATACCTTTTCATCTTATGAACACTTTTTTACAAAACTTTCAGGTGAGGTCCAATTGATCAGTTTTTTTTTTTTCTTTTATGGATCAACTTTTTGGTGACAAGTCTAAGGACTCTTAACTTAGCCTTAGTTCCCAAAGATTTACTCCCATTTTCCTCTAAAGGTTTTATAGCTTTACACTTTACATTTAATCTGCCAATACTGCACAGTCTCAATCACTATCGCAGTATTAATCACTATATAATAATAATTAAACTAAATCAGGCACACTGAAGACTTTTTTCCAAAACTGTTCAACTAATAGTTCTTTTGTGTTTCCATTTAAATTTAAAAATAATCTAGCCTACAAAAGAAGCTTGTTAGGAATTGCATTAAGCCTTGGAGAGAGCTGATGGAGGACCAGATGGAAGCAAAGCGGGTTCTGAGTCTCTGAAGACCAGGAACATCTGAGACAGAGAGGAAGCAGTGAGGAATTAAACATGAGGCATTGCACATCTTTGGAAGCACACTGGTTCCTAGAGCCTGAGAATACAGGTGTACCTGAAAGGCACAACACTCTTTGGAGATTGCTAACCAGTTTCCCCAGGCCTGTGATTCCTGCTTTAACCACACCATTTTCTTTTCCTTCTATTTAAAATTTTTTTTTAAATTTTATTTTGAAAGAAAGTAAAGTGAAAGTGTTAATTGCTCAGTCACTTCTGACTCTTTGCAATCCCATGGACTGTAGCCCATCAGGTTCCTCTGTCTATGGTATTCTCCAGGCAAGAATACTGGAATGGGTTGCCATTTCCTTCTCCAGAGGATCTTCCAGACCCAGGAACCGAACCCGGGTCTCCTGCACTGCATGCAGATTCTCTACCATCCGAGCCACCAGGGAAGCCCAATTTTATATTGGAGTATTGTTGTTGAGTTGCTCAGTCATGTCCGGCTCTTTGCGACCCTAAGTCTTGCAGCACATCCCTGTCCTTCACTATCTCCCAGAGTTTGCTTAGACTCACGTCTATTGACTTGAAGATGCCATCCAACCATCTCATCCTCTGTCATCCCCTTCTCCTCCTGTCCTCAATCTTTCCCAGTCAGGGTCTTTTCCAATGAACTGGCTCTTTGCATCAGGTAGCCAAAGCATTAAAGTGTCAGCATCAGTCCTTCCAATGAATGTTCAGGGTTGCTTTCCTTTAGGATTGACTGGTTTGATCTCCTTGCTGACCAAGGGACTCTCAAGAGTCTTCTCCAGCATCATGGTTCAAAAGCATCAATTTTTTGGCACTCAGTCTGCTTAATGGTCCAACTTTCACATCTATACATGACTACTGGAAAAACCATAGCTTTGACTATACATACTTTTGTCATTAAAATGATGTCTCCATTTTTTAATATGCTGTCTAGCTTTGTCTTAGCTTTTCTTTCAAGGAACAAGTGTCTTTTAATTTTATGACTGCCCTCACCGTCCATAGTGATTTTGGAGCCCAAGAAAATAAAGTCTGTCACTGTTTCCTTTTTTCCCCCGTCTATTGCCATGACGTGACGGGACTGGATGCCATGATTTCATTTACTATACTCATATTGGAGTATAGTAGATTTACAATGTTGTGTTAGTTTCACTTTCTACCTTTTGAATCAGGTATCAACGTTTTAAAAATGGTAGATTTCACACACAAAAAAACAGAATACCTGGCAATTCAGGATCCACATCCCTGCATGGCAATTGATTAACAGGAGTGAATAATCTCCTTTTCCTTTTTGGACTGGAAGGAGGGACCTGGCTGGGGAGTGGGGTTGGGTAAGGCAGGCTGTTTAAAGGATCCTCTCCAGTTGAAAAGGGATGGAGCCCAGCACATGCTGCTATACGGAGCTTGAGACAATGTGCGCTAGAAAACTACCTCACACTTTTCTATTGGTTGGTTTTTATCTTCTAGAGGCGGTCTTAGGTGGACAGTTGAGGTATCTATAGGACCACCGCCTTGGTTCTCAAAATGTGATCCATTAACTAGCAGCATCAGCACTACCCAAGAAACTTAAAAATGAAGAATCTTAAGGTCTGCCCCAGACCGACTGAACCTGCATCTCAGTGAGATCCCTAAGAGACTCTTCTGTACATTCAAGCATTCAAGTACATACATTTTCTTCAGATGTTCAAAGGACATTTTGTTTTTGAAAAGTAATCGGTCGGTAAATGGCCGGAGTATTAAAAATTCTCCTGCCCTTTTATCTCTATTTCCTTCAATGTCTTTGTATCTATAAAGGAAACACTCTCAAATACGGTTAATGAGTCTAATGATTTATCCTGTTTTGTTCAAGGCAGGATACAAGTGGAAGCCAACAACATCTGATAGTAAAAGTGGATTGAGTATACCGTAGACGGAACTGTAAGAAGCAACATAAAATCCTTTGTATATAAGATACAGAGTTCAATCCATTCTGTGGGAGAGTTCTCCCCAGACTCTCAGATCGTCCCCTCAGGCAGTTTGCAAGAAGCAGAGGCAGTGCGCTCCGCTCCTGGAGGGTTACATTAAGATCCAAGAAACAGAAAGGCCCGACAGTCGTGAGGGTCTGGAAGCAGCAGAGGTTGGGCAGTGGCAGAGGGGGTCTCTGTGTGCCTTATTGCTCTGGAGTCGGAATCCAGCTCTGGGGGCGGCTGCGTGGCACCTGGGGAGGCGGGGTCGCTCTGAACTGTGGCGTGGGACTGGCTCGCCCGCCCTGGTCTTCCCAGACCCGCCCCACCCCCGCCCCGGAAAGAGCTGGTCTTTTCTGGGTCTGCACAGGGCCAAAGCCAAGACAAAAGAAGTTGAAATGGAAGCGCGCCGGCTCCCGGGCACCCCTTGTCGCGGGAACTGGGTTGGCGCTCAGGGGTGGCGGCAGCCCACGCGCTCACGAGGTCTCTGGGGATGCAATCGGGGGCGTCCCTGTCGGAGCCCGACTTCCGCGGGAGAGCTGGGTGGGGCTTTTCCCAGCGTGGACCTGGAGTCTGGGCCCCTGGTCCCGCCGTTACTGGAGTTTCAGTTCAGTTCATTTCAGCCGCTCAGGGGTGTCCGACTATTTGCGACCCCATAGACTGCAGCACGCCAGGCCTCCCTCCGTGTCCATCACCAACTCCCGAAGTTTACCCAAACTCCTGTCCATCGAGTCGGTGATGCCATCCAACCATCTCATCCTCTGTCGTCCCCTTCTCTTCCCGCCTTCAATCTTTCGCAGCATCAGGGTCTTTTCAAATGAGTCAGCTCTTCGCATCAGGTGGCTAAAGTACTGGAGTTTCAGCTTCAACATCAGTCCTTCCAACGAACGCTCAGGACTGATCTCCTTTAGGATGGACTTGGAGGTAGCTGTGTTTTGAGCTGTGCTTTGGGCTGGCTCCAAGGGCTCCACTCAGCCCTCCCTGAGCCGGCGCTTTGCAGGGCGCGGCTCCCCGCTCGCTCCCCTGTCTTCGAGTTCTTCCCAAGGGGCACTACGTACTTCGGGACTCGACGGGGGCACACCCCTGTGTCACGCCAAGGTTACCACCGTCGGCGCCCGTGGAAGGGCGGGGGCCGAGCGTCTGCAAGTTCCCGCTGCGGGCGCCAGAACAGCGTTCCGCCAGCTCCTCCACCCGCGTCTCCTACCCCCAACTCTGCCCGCCCGGGGAGTCTCCGCTCGCGAAGGCCCAACCAGTCCTCGGGGGCTAAGGAGCTGGAGCCAGGAGGCACTTCCGGACGCACCCACCCCGGGAGGTGCGCAGGAACCCGCCTGCGCGGGGCCGCGGAGATGGAGCCTGTGCGTTCCCGGGGCTGGGCTCACGGAGACGAGGTGCAGGCGCTGGGCGAGTTGCGAGCGCTCCGGGGCGCATCCGCAGGTGAGGGGTCGGGTTTGCTCAGTGCTGGTGAGTGTGTTTCCAGCCACAAACGCCAAGTTCCTGGGAGGTTGTGCCCCGCCTCCGCCGGGCGGCCTTGAAAAGGACCCAAAGGCTGGGCTAGACTTTTAGCACAGGGGCGGAGGGAAGGGGAAGATGGACTGATCATGAATACCTGGGCCTGGGGAACTGCGCCCAGGGCCCGGCTGAGGTTCTTTGGCCAAGGAGCTAGCTGCCCGGCCTCTCTCAGGAAGCAGAGGACGGAATGGGTGTCTCTGGGACGGCCTTTCATGTGGCAGCGGCCCCAGGATTCTGCAGACTCCTCTCCGTTTAACTCTGATGAGGGACCCTGTGGACTGTCTGGGGACAGGGCCCAGTCACAGGCTCTGGGGTCTCCTTGCGCTCACACTGCCATCCAAAGGTTGTACGGCTGGAAGTCCAGGTGGAGTTGACCAGGGCGCGCCCTGAGCTTCCAGAAAGCCCAGAAGGGCCTTGGGCACCTCTGGTTCGGTGTACCTGGCACTTACCTGAGACGGTGGAGGGCATCACAAACTCCCTGCCAATGCCCACTGTGCACCTTCCCCACCCACCAGTCAGCCTTACTTAGTGGGAGAGAGGAAGCAATCCCTTCTGCTTTAAATGAAAAGCTGCTGGCTGACAAGGTTGGGGTTTGAGAGTGAATTTTAAGTGGTTGCCTCTCATGTGTACTCACAGGGCCAGGCTGGGAAGCTAAAGGTGGGCCTGGAGACACATAAACAACTGCTTCCCGGGAGATAACAAAATTAAGATAGGTCTCCCTGTCCCCCAGACAAGAAGGAGCTGGTGGCACCTTTTTCGAGGAGGGCCAGGGAGGGGGAACCTAACTCCCCTTAGTAAATCACCCTACTCTTCCACTAGGGATTTGAATCAGCAATTCAAGGTTCAAATATGTAAATAAGAAAGTAATCCACAGCCACCTCTTCCAGTGGCAAAGCCGAGGGCTGAGCATCCTTGATAGGAATGGGGAAAGGGGTGCTTATAAACGACACACCTGTGCCGATTCTTAATGCTGCACAAACTCTTTTAAAAGTACGTTAGTCATTACTGTTCAAAATTGATAGTACCGAGTTAAGAACAAAAAACCACGATGTGAGAGTTGTAAGTTAACTTTTATTTGGAGTAAAATATGAAGACTATAGCCAGAGAGACAGCATTTCAGACACCTCTGAGAAACTGCTCCTGGGTTATAGTCTTTATTTTGCTCCAAATAAAACTTGACTTGCAAGTCTCACATTGTGCTTAAAAAAAAAAAAAAAAAAGTCAACAGTTTTACAGCAACCATGAAGAAGGGACCCAGAGTGGACGTCTCGCCTTTGCTTCAACTCTACAAAGAACTGGAGCCTTGGTACTAGCAGAGGCCTCTTGTACCCATCTACCTCCTCGGAGCGTCCAGACAAATTTGGGTGAGTCTCCTCTGGTTCTTGGATCTCTCATGTTGGTTGATGATCCTGGGTTTTATTTGGCAGTAAATAAATAAATAGGTAGGTACCTGCCTTCTTCCATTGAAAGATACTGGCAAGGGCCTGGTTGACAGATACCCAGGAATATACACCCAATTGAAAGATACTAGGGGAAGGATTGAAATATTCAGGGGAACACCTACCCAGTGGAATGATACTGGTTGGGGCTTGGTTGAAAGAGACTGGAGAATATCCATCCAGGTGAAAGATATGGGTGGTACTGGTTGAAATATACCCAGGTTTGCTCAGATGTAGGAGACTGATTTGGAGAAGGCAGTGGCACCCGACTCCAGTACTCTTGCCTGGAAAATCCCATGGATGGAGGAGCCTGGTAGGCTGCAGTCTGTGGGGTGGCTAAGAGTTGGACACCACTCAGCAACTTTACTTTCACTTTTCACTTTCATGCATTGGCAAAGGAAATGGCAACCCACTCCAGTGTTCTTGCCTGGAGAATCCCAGGGACGGAGGAGCCTGGTGGGCTGCCATCTTTGGGGTTGCACAGAGTCGGACACTACTTAAGTGACTTAGCAGCAGCAGCAGGAGACTGATTGGTCTGTGCTGATTGATTTGATGCATTTCCTCAGTTTGGCTGCTGTAATAGAATTCGTCTGGATAAAAATAAAGATATTACACGAGACCTTTGCTCCAACGAAAAGGGGACAGCTCCCTGCAGCCAGTTACAGCTTTCTTAGGTGATTGAGAAATTTACAGCAGTGGTGGAGACAGAGACCTCATACCATGCAGTGGTCCCATAGGAAAAACCACATATTAATTAAAACACTTGATCCTCAGGGGGTCGTGAATAAGAATTAAGTATTCAGCCATCCAAGACCCCATGGTGCTCTCAGAACCGCCAAAGGGAGAAACCAATATGAAGGCTGAAACTACTCTCGGGTGATAAGCTAGAGGAGTTGAACTCACAAGCAGCATGCTGACCTGCCACATTTCTGGGTGGGTCATTTCAGTAGTAGATTTTATCTGACAAATTCAACTGAAAATTGGAAATTGAGCCTCTCAAACAAGGAAATAAGGCGCATCACAAAGCCAGAAAGCCACTAACACTCCAGCCAGGTTTATGTACATGCAAAACTCATACTTGCAAGTATATACTTATTTGGGGAAGTTATACTGAAGAAGATCGCAACCTAAAATGGCCCAATTTGGGGGTTCTTTTGATATTCTAAAATTGCTATTTTTGTGTGCACAGTTAGAAAAAGCTGGCTGTTAAGATCAAACACACTGAATGGAATGCTTCCTTTAATTAGTATCTAAAAGCTTCCAAGAAAGGAAATGCTAGAGTAACTTCTTTGCAGGAAATAGTAAATTGCTTGAAACTGTATCAAACTAAATAAGGCTGTTAGCACTGTTTCTGACTTGGTCTCTCCCTCTGCTCTTGCTCACATCCTCTTCTATCTGAATTGCATGGCCCAGGTGCTATTTCTTTTTCTCTTCCAACAACTTTTCCGCCTCCTGCTGCTCCCATTTCCCCAGTAAAGGGGAAAAAAAAATCAGAATTGATTATAGCTCTCTTTAAGGAGAAATCTATTACAGGGAGAGGTGAATCATCCTTGGTGCTTATGAACACACCCTGGACCAGAGCAGAACTTAGAGCTTTAGCCAAGGAATTTCCTGATCTGTGTCAGGGTCCACTGGGATTTGCTAAGGAATCTGAGTTAACCATCTGGACCTACCAGCCTGGGTTGTCAGATCCTTATCAATTAATACAACTGTTAGCTTCTGAAAGCAAAGCAAGGGAATGAATAAAGAAAGCACTATGGAAAGATCACTTAATGGATTTGAACCACTTTCATTCTCACCCTGATTGGAAGAAATTAGCTCAGAGATTACTCGAATTTATCCCAGAGTGTTTTTCCCCAAACAGTGGACTAGACAGAGATTCAACAGTACAAGCAAAAGTCAGATGAATGAATTCTGGACTGTTATGAAAGGTTTGAAATTAACTTTTAAGCAACTTGCTTCCCTCACACCTGAATCATTTTCTAACCATCAAAACAATCCTTCGCATAACCCTGCCTTTTTAGAAGGCATAGATGAAGATTTGACTACTCTAGTCAAAAGATACACTCTAGGTTGGTCCAAGTTACACATAGATGACCTTGTTACACTGGCTGATCAACTTTTCAAGGTGGATCTATGAAAATTATGAACTTTCAGTTGCACCAATTAAGTACACAATGCCAGCTGAAGGTTAACTGACCCTTGTTTAATTCCCAACCAGTAGAGAAAGCTAGGTTGGAGGAAAAACTAATTCTGATCCTTGAGGGATAAGTCCTGTTAGAGAACCTGATTTTTTTCTACCTGTGCCTTGAGACCAGCGCTCTCAGGATCATCTATGTTGTCTAGATCATCTCTAGTTCCTGAGACTAGAGGCAGGGGAGATGATGGAAAAAAATTTTAAATTTAACTCATTCCCTTTGTTATTTATGACTAGTGAGTTTCATACTGTGACAGCTGATTCTGACTAAGAGAAAATGAAGCTATGAGATTTGTTGTTGTGTCTGTCTGGAAATATGTGTTTCAGTATGTGTCTTTGGATAATCTTGCTGAGGTTAATTTGTAAATGAACTCTATTTAATTGGCTTAAGAAAAGTAAATACTTACAAATCAACAATTCTAGATACAAAAGATATTAAGCTAAATGAATTTCAGGTTCATGTGGACTGAGAAATATTCAGTATTAATACCTGGTATTCATGTTTAAGTTTTTTGATCTAACTAATATAGAATGTCTTTAGAGTCATGCACATTAAGTATAAGACTTTTATTGTGCCTAGGTTTACATCAGCTAAATAAAACCTTGCTATATCTGTTACAAATTTGTCAGCAAGGAAAGTAATTCACCTGTGGAGAAACTTTTAAGGAAAGAAAATGCAAATGAGAAAAGTGTTTTGGGTGAATTCTTTAGGAATAATTATATTTTAGGAAAGTCTACTTAAAAATAATCTCTCCAGATATTAAAAAACTTGAAAATTAGATTTGTGCTAAAATAAGTTAAGCAGTGGAAGATTTGTGGGAAGTGGACCCTGAGAAAAGAGTTTTGTGTGTGGTCAGGACTAAGTTTAAAATAAATTAACTGAGTAAATGAATTTTAAAAATAAGCTGGTGCAAAACTTGAAGTTGACTTTTCTCTCTAAGAGGACAAGTTTTCTTAAAATGTTGAACTACTTTGATAACAGATTTGAAGTTTCTTTACTTTTTTCCCCCCTCAGTCCTATAGCAATAACTTATTTTTCTTCAAATGTCAATTTTTCACAGTTTCAATAGTGCAGCAGCAAATTATTCCTTAAAGAAAATTGTGGTCTGTAGTTTAAAACATCTTAAGAGAACTAGAGATAAGTTAGCAAACTTCCAGCACTACATGCAGTTTGGGTAGGGTGGTTTTACCTCAAATCCCAAAGACTGACTGTGGGAACTTGGGGGCAGAGGTTATCTGTGGGATGACTGGGAATTCCTCAGCGCTTCCCACCTACCAGGGGATTCTCCAGCACTCGCCTTCTGTTTATTGGTCCCTGACACTCCCAAGAGGTTTGATGGAGGAAAAAAAAACAAACCCAACTGGTACTGCATAGAGGAGCTTTTGGGAGACTTAAGAGCAAAGCAGAAAGGGTGAGGCCAGCCAGGAGGTTTTGGTTTAACAGAGTTAATCCAGAAGTTGGCACAGCTGGTGTGATTGATAATGGTGTCCTCCATATACCCGCTTAAAGCTGTGAGTTGAATGCCCGGCTCCTATTCTAATAAAGCCTTTTGATATTTTTGACAACCAACTTCCATCTATGTTATTTTTTAGGAGCCTTATAGTTTTGCATTTTACATTTAGCATTTTGATCCATTCTGAGTTAATTTTTGTGAAGGGTGTAAGGTCTGTCTAGGTTCCCTCGCTCGTTCTTTGTTTGTTGAAAAGATTATCTTTTCTACATTGTGTTGCCTTTGCTCCATTTGTCAAAAATCAGGTGAGTCTATTTCTTGACTATGTTCATTGACCTATTTGTCTGTTCTTTTCAGATCCCATGCTGTCTTGAATTACTGTAGCTTTACAGTCTGTCTTGAGGTCAGGGAGTGTCAGTCCTCTGACTTTGTTTTTCTGTGTCTTGTTGTTATGTTTCTCAGTAGTTAGGTAGATCATCTCATATACTGGTAAGTAACTTATTTTCCTTCTCTGTGAATTGCCAAGTCATGTTCTTTGTCCATTTATCTATTGGGATCTCCATCGAGTATTTTTTTTTTGGAAGAATATCAATACTTTGTGGGGTTTTTTTGGTGTTCAAGTATCTTATTCAAGTCTGTCGTCCATTTAATAACTTTGTGATATCATTTTCTAATTTCTTTTCAATTGAGATAATTGACATATAACACTAATTTCAGGTGTATGTCATAACGATTTGATATTTGTATATTTTGTGTAATGATCATGACAAGAAGTCTAGTAAACATCCATCACCACACATAGTTACAAAATTTTCTTAAGAATTTTGAGATCGCCTCTTTAGCAATTTTCAAATATGGAGTGAAGTGAAGTCGCTCAGTTGTGTCTGACTCTTTGCGACCCCGTGGACTGTAGCCCACCAGACTCCTCTGTCCACAGGATTCTCCAGGCAAGAATCCTGGAGTGGGTTGCCATTCCCTTCTCCACGGGATCTTCCTGACCCAGGGATCGAACCCAGGTCTCCCACACTGCAGGCAGATGCTTTAACCTCTGAGCCACCAGGGAAGCCATTACATTATTATTAATTATAGGGCTTCCCAGGTGGCTCTGGTATAGAATTCAGCTGCCAATATAGGAGACACAGGAGACATGGGTTTGATCCCTGGGTTGGGAAGATACCCTGGAGTAGGAAATGGCAACCCACTCCAATATTCTTGCCTGGAAAATTTCATCAACAGAGGAGCCTGGTGGGTTGCAGTCCATGGGGTTGCAAAGAGTTGGACATGACTGAGCAAGTGAGCATGCATGCATGTTATTAACTATAGTCACCATGGTGTACATTGCATCTCTAGGATTTATTTTATGACTGAATGTTTGTACCTTTTAACTACTTTCACCCATTTTCCCCACCCTACCCCCACCTTTCAGTTTAGTTCAGTCACTCATTCGGGTCCGATTCTTCAGCATCCCAAGGACTGCGGCACTCTAGGCTTCCCTGTCCATCACCAACTCCTGGAGCTTGCTCAAATTCATGTCCATCGTGTCAGTGATGCCATCCAAGCATCTCATCCTCTGTCGTCCCCTTTTCCTCCTGCCTTCAATCTTTCCCAGCATCAGGATCTTTTCTAATGAGTCAATTCTTTGCATCAGGTGGCCAAAATATTGCAGTTTCAGCGTCAGTTGTTCCAATGAATATTCAGGACTGATTTCCTTTAGGATTGACTGGTTTGATCTCCTTGCAGTTGGAGGGACTCTCAAGAACCTTCTCCAACACCACATTTCAAAAGCATCAATTCTTTGGTGCTCAGCTTTGTTTATGGTCCAACTCTCACATCCATACACAACTACATTAAAAACCATATCTTTGACTAGACAGACCTTTGTCTCTGCTGTTTAATATGCTTTCTGAGTGACATGTTAAATAGTCCACAGTTATTCAGATTTCCTCATTTTGACCAGCTGTCGCTTTTCTATCCTAAGACTCCATCTAGGATACATTACCTTTAATTGCCATTGTCTCCTTAGGCTCCTCTTGACTGTGACGTTTCCCCAGACTTTCATGTGTTTTGACGACCTTGGCAGTCTTGAGGAACACTTGTCAGGTGTGCTGTCAGATGCCCCTCTTGTAAGCTGTGTGATTAGGTTAGATCAGAGGGATACGTTTGGGAGGAAGACCCAAGATGTCCAGCGCGATCTCCTTCACAGTCTGCGGGTTTCCTTCCCTCTGGACACACTGTTTCAGGTCCAGGAGTGCAGGTCTTACCGCCCCTAGCGGGAACCCTAGGCTCCGCCCCGGGGCTGCAGGTCTCCTCCAAAGGGCAGATGGTTTCTCTGGCCGCGGGAGGGAGAGCCGGGCCTGAGAAGGCTTCTAGAAGGCTGGCGGCTTTGAGGACCGCGGACTCCTCTGAGCCGGCGTGGGTTCCATTCTTCAGTCTCTCCCCTTCATCCCATGGCCTGATTTCCAGATTCCTTATGCCTGTCACCCAGGGAGCCCTACCCTGGGCGGCGTCCCGGCTCGCCCCCCACCCCGCCACCTCGTGGCACGCTTGGGGTGGCATACTTGAGCCTGGTGGGCCTAGGGGTGTTTTCAGGGACCCTTGGACAGCAGAGGACCCCCTAGCTCTTAGCCGGCGACCATCCCTGCACCTGAGCTTCTGCTTCGCCTGGCAGACCACACGGAGCCGCGGCCGGAGGATGGGTGCTGCATGAGGGATGCTAGGCGCTGGAGGCCCGGGACGCGGGTCCGGGCGCGCGGAAGGGGCGGGGCTGGGCAGCCTAAGAGGCCGCGCTCGCTCCTGACCGCCCTGCCCCATGTTCCGCCCCGAGTCCCTCCTGCGCCTGGCGCTTCGTAGCGCCCAAAGACTGAGAGGGGTTAGAGGCGCCGATCACATCCTAGAGGTCGTTTATGTCGAGCTGTGGATGTTACACGCGTTGTTTGGTGAGTGAGCCCGGAGCTCGCGCCCTCTGAAGTCCTGCAGGCTGCATCTCATCCCGTGCGCCCCCGTTACTCCTGGTTTGGGGGTGGGGGTTAGGTCCTTTGTCCAGTGTCCCTGAGGTTTCCTGGAATCCTAGACCGTCCAGGGGCCGGTCTGGGCGGACTCACCCAAGGGCCCCTTTTCCTCCGTGACCCGAACCTCGCTTCCCAGGCCAGGACAGCGAGATGCTGGCAGCCTTCTACGCGTGGTTCAGGGTCTCCCTCGTGGTCAGCGCAGCCCCAGGATGTGGAGTCCTGGTCTTCATCATCGGACCGCCCCTTTACCAGTATGTGACCAAGTTCCTCATCGTGGCAATGTCTTTTCAGCTTCGGATCCGCCGAAATCGAGGTGAGGGGTTTCAGGAGCTCTGGCCAGGAATGCTTCCTTCGGCCAGCGGTCTGGGTAGGTGGACCTCCCTCCGGTTCCTTAGTCTGAGGTCCTGGGACAGTTCTGAAAACAGCCACTCAGTTAAAAAAAACCCCGGCGTGGGTCCTGAGTAGGGAGAGCGAATGGCCTGCGGCTAGACACGCAGATGAAAACCTAGCGCATCTGCGACTCCAGGTGAGAGCCCGGGGCAGCATCCTGAGGGGACGTCTCCCGCCAAATCTCCCTGTTGGATCTGCCCTAGCGCTTAGATATCCGAGGACAGCAGGACCAGCAGAATCAGCATCACCCGGGAACTTGTTAAAAATGCAAACTCTGTCCCCCACCCAAACCCAGAGAACTGGAATCCCTGAGAGGGGTACCAGGCAATCTGGGTTTTCACAAGCCTTCCAGGTGATTCTGATGGACCTCACAAAGCCCGCATTTGACCAGTCGCTTTCTTTTTAGCCAGAGCTCGGACCAGACAGCTGCTCAATTCTACGCGGGCCTGGAGGCGCTAGGGTTAAGGCGGGGCCGACCCTGGCCCCCTAATCCAGAAGACAGGGCAACCACAGCTTGCGCCAATGCTGACCTGGAGGTCTGGAGGCCAAGGCTCCATCCAGTTCTCTTAGCACCATGAAAGATGCCGATGAGGGTAGGGATGGGAGCACCTGTTCTTAATTCTGTCCCTTATGAGTGACTGCAAGCTCAATCTTTTAAGGAAATTTTCTTTGGTTTTATAATAAATGATCTTTGTTGATTTCCTTCCTGTCAGTGTTCTTTCCAGGTCATGATGGAGAAAAGAAAACAATTTCTGGGAGTACAACCCACCCCCACCCCCAACTCCCACTCTGGATGGAGCTCTCCTTTCCTGCCTGGGTCCCTACCTGGAAGAGTGGGGAGCTCCAAGGAGGGAGGTGCCTGTTGTAGGGGTGCTGCTGAGCAACCCAGGCAGGTAAGGACGAACAGTTGCTCCTTGGTTTGTGTGCCCCCAGCTCTCTGCCAGCTTCTTCAGGAACAGCTCAGTTGCAGCTGTGAGCTCTTAGAAGCCAGTTGAGAGTGAATTGAAATGTCTCTGGAGTCTGTCTTGTAGATTGGTTTGGTAAGCAGAACCAATGTTCCTGGATAGTTAAACCTGGGCAAGTTTTGTTGAGGTGGGGAACACAGAAATATTTGGCAATGGAGAGGGCATTGGGTCAAGGGTGAGTTTATTACCTGCTGTAGGAGGCCTCAGGATGCTCCCTGGAGAGATTCCCTCTGCCTGAAGAGAAAGAATACTCACTCCTACCTGTACCTTCTTTGATATGATTATTAAACAGAATTAATAGTAATCTAATAAAATAACACTAAATTCTTGTTACTACCTTCATAACTAATAAACCCAAACTTATGCTTTTACAAATATAATTTGCTAAAAATTTTAAATGATTGAATATATTGAATGAAACTTGCAACATTTGATTAAATCAGAATTTAATGTATTAGATTCTCTTAAATGTCAAAAACATCTACAAGTAGCTAGAACATTCAAAAAACAGACTTTTTAAATCTGAAAGCTGAAGGGTCAGGTCCTGTTCTGATTTAGATGTGTGATATTATCAATACTCAAAACAATGACATAAGATAGGTCTTTGGATTATTCCCTTGAAACTCAGGCACAGGGAAATAAGCAACCTGTGTGTGGTCACACAGGCCATGAGCAGGTCCTGTTCTGATTTAGATGTGTGATATTATCAGTACTCAAAACAATGACATAAGATAGGTCTTTGGATTATTCCCTTGAAACTCAGGCATAGGGAAATAAGCCTGTGTTCACATAGGCCGTGAACAGAAGAGTTGAAAGTGGCGTCTAGTGTCACTTGCCCCTTGATCATTATAGTGAGGACAAAATAGATTATAACAGTCTCATTAAAACTAGTTAGAGACATAATAATATCCTGACTTTAAAATGAGTTTCTTCATTATTTCTATACTTATCTTAACACCTGAGTGGGATGCAATTTGCTCTATATATTCTGAGAGTGCAATAATATTACCAGGAAATACATTCATGCTTTCCTTGGGTTACAGTCAAAACCATCACAGACTGTACATGCTGGTGTTGAATGGATTATGGAAGGAAACTGGAGCTCCGTTCACAGTCTAGTTCTGTGAAACCCCAGCTAACCGTTAGGCTGAGTGCCTTTTAGTAGTGAAGTCTAGCAAGCCACTCATTATGTCTTCAACTTTTCATAGATTTTCTATAAATTTATTTTAATTGGAAGTTAATTACTTTACAATTTTCATAGATTTTACTTAAAACTTTAGGGAATATATAACACATGCCTAGGGTTGAAAATTCAGAAGATGCAAAAGTGTATGTGGTGAAAGGTGAGGCTTCCTTCACTTCCTGACCCTCAGTCACCCAGCCTCTACTCAGATGTTATCTCTGTCTATATGTGCATACTTTATACATACATATATGGATGTAGCTTCATGTGTAGCGTGTCCTTCTGTTGCGACTTGTCTGATGCTTTTTCATGATTAGATGCCAATGCAGTGCTGGGAAGGAGGCCACAGAGATGTGATCACGTGTCCTTATGACATTATATCTGGGGATGAAGGATGTTGTGTGAGCTGCTGGTGGTGAAGGTAACCCTGATCACTTGGCTAAGAAATCATTTGCCTGGATTCTCCACTGTAAACTCGCTGTTTTCCTCCTTGTAATTACTAAGTATTTTGGAAGAGATAGAGTTGTTCCAGAATGGTTTCTGTGGTGTGTCCTTTCAATGTGTATGTGTGTGTTAAGTCACTTCAGTTGTGTCCGACTCTCTGTGACCCAGTAGACTGTACCCCACCAGCCTCCGCTGTCCATGGGATTCTCCAGGCAAGAATACTGGAGTAGGCTGCCATGCCCTCCTCCAGGGGATCTTCCCCATAGGCCTCTATACATGTGCAATAGCACTAAGAAAAATGTACATACCTTAATTTTAAAATACTTTCTTGCTAAAGTATTTTGTCCTGGGGGAAAAATTATATCTGGAAGACAGTCCTCTTCTCTTCTGTCTCCTGCATTGGCAAGTGGGCTCTTTACCACTAGTGCCCTGCCCCCTGGGAAGCCCGTCAATATGTATACATCCTTTTAAAAATTGTGTACACGTCCATCCTTTTTGGCACCACAAGGTGCTAAAAATTCCAAAGAAATACGTTTATAAATGCCTATTTTATTTATGCATATATATTTTAATATGACAATGCATTTCACATATCGATCTGTTAATTTTGGAGATTATTCCACATCTGGACATATACAAATAAGCCATTTAAAAATGCTGAATAATATTCAGTGTATAGATGTTGTATGACATATTTTTATTAGTCTTAGTTGATGTTAACTTTTAATCTTTTGCTACAATAAGCAATGTATGTGAGAAGACATTTGTAGGATGAATTCCTTCCTAACAAAGTGTTCATTGTTGGGTGTTTTTGTTTTTTGATACTTGGCCATTCCTGGAAATATCCGTTTTTTTTATTATGAAATATAATACACAAGTAGAAAAGTGCACAAAGCATGAATGTAGAGGTCAGTGAATTATAACAGTGTGATTATCCATGTAGAAACCATCAAGGTTTAAAAAAATAGACCAGTGTCCACAAGCACGTGGGCCCGCCCATGTGCCCTTCCCAGGCGCTCCCCTTCTTAACAAAATCTTAGGATAATCGCTTCCTTGTTTTTATTTGTAATTTTATCATCTCAGCATTCATTCCTAAACATTATATGTAACTTTTACTTTATGGAAAAGTAGAAAAGTACATGTTGCATGATTTCAAGTCCATTTTTTTGTATTTGCGTTCACTTTTGGGCTTCCCCGATGGCTCAGATGGTAAAGAATCTGCCTGCTATGTGGGAGGCCTGGGTTCAATCCCTGGGTCAGGAAGATCCCCTGGAGAAGGGAAAGGCTACCCACTCCAGTATTCTTGCCTAGAGAATTCCATGGACAGAGGAGCCTGGTGGGTTACAGTCTGTGGGATCACAAAGAGTCGGATACGACTAAGTGACTGACACTTTTTTGTATTCAGCATGCTTTGTGAGATTTATCCATTATGTTGCCTGAGCTTGTGCTTCATTCATTTTTCTCGTTATACAGTATTTCCTTGTGTAACTGTACCATGTCATTCATCCATTCTAATATTGATGAGTTCCCTCCTCCTCCCCGCCACCCCAGTTTCTGGCTATTATAATAAATGCTATAGTGAACATTCTGTACTTATCAGCTCAGGCTACCACCACAAAACACCACAGACTGAATATTTAAACAGCAAATTCAGTTTCTCACAGTTCTGGAGACTGGATCCTAATGGCCTTGGATGAGCTGGGGAGGTGGCGGGCTTGGGGAGGGCCATGAGACTGTTTTGGGGTCTCTTTTTATAAGGACACCAGGCTCCCCCTCATGACTTCACGTAACCCTAATGAGCCCGTATCTCTAGATACAGTCACATTGGGGGTAGGTCTTCAATGTAGGACCTTTTGGGAGAGACATAATTCCATTCAGAACAGTCTCCCAGGACACACACACACTATTTTAGCTTTTGTCTTTGGTGTATAATTTATAGGCATGCATTGTTTTATTGTGCTTTGCTTTATTGCGCTTCAAAGATACTGTTTATTTGCAAACTGAAAGTTTGTGGAAACACTGCTGTTGTCAGGTAATGATTAACAGTTTTTAGCAAGAAAGTGTTTTTAAATTAAGGTATATACTTTTTTTAGAACGATGCTATTGCACACGTAGAGAAGTATACATGGAACATTTATATGCACCAGGAAACCAAAACCATGTGTGTGACTTGATTTATTGTAGTATTTGCTTTATCACAGTGGTCTGAACCAAGTATTTCTGAGCTCTGCTTGTACCTAGAATTTAATAGGAAATCGTAGTAATTTAATTATAGATTTCCACACAGAAATACAGAGTCTTTGTACACTTTCCCCCAAGCTTGCAGGGCCTGGAAGCACCGATCCCCCACACACGGATCTCCTGGACAGGGTCACTTTCCCCTCCCTGGTCCTCAGCCTGTGTTCTATCTGCCAGTGACAGCCCCCTCTCCGCGCCCCCACGCCCTGGCATTGTTGTAAGTACAGACGGCTTCCTGGAGGAAGGTGTGTCACTTTGCAGCCTGTCATCTCTGAGCTGGCACTTGAGCTGCGGCCATGCTATCACTTCGTGTGCCTGGCAGCTCCCTGCAGCTGTGGCATCTGATGGGACCAGGGGTCCCTGGCCGTGTGTCCCTCCTGCTTCTTCTGTGCCATAAGGTGGGTGCCTGGGTTGGAGGTGGTGTTACCCAGGTTCCTGTATTGGTGATGCTGGCTGAGCTCCTGGGGGCGAAATCCCATCTGGAAAACACACCTCTTCCTGTCAGAACAACTTGTTGCCCTTTTCAAGAGGAAAAGGGGGTCCGATGTAGTCAGCTTTCCCCTAAGGGGCGGGGTGGTCTTCTTGGAGTGGTGCCGTACTGGGGACTTAGCTCGGCTCTGTGCTGACAGGACTAGCACTTGGCAGGGGCGGTCACAAGACCAGCCTGGGTGACCGGGAGCCAGGCCGCACAGGCCCACACACAGCATCACTCGCTCCTCCCGGGCTGATCTCTCCACGTGAGCACTACCACGCTGTGGAGGCCAATGACAGCGACCAGCACCAGCTCCCAAGCTGGTTAGTCTGCCTGGCCTGGCAGGTGGGTAACAAACACCAGAAAAGCATGCCTACACATGCATGGATCCAAACACTTACCTCTACCCAGACCTCCTATTTCCTGGCCGCCCTTTGCTGGTGGGATGGACGTTTTCCCAGTTAATAGGGAGGACATTGCCACTGCGTATGAGGCTATATGTGTTTTAACTTTGGCCACTCAGCACAGTGGTTGACCAGGGGCACCATCTGAAGTTCTTGCTCTGGGGGGACTTACCCCTCAGTCTTTAATGGCCACCCTCATGCAGCCAGAGGTGTGAGCAGGGGGATGACGGGGTCTCTTCCAGCAGCTGCCTGTGCCTTCTGGTCCTTATTGCTGACTCTCCAGCCATACCACTCACCCCCGCTATTCAACTTCCATCTCATGAGGGACAGCTACATGGCCCACCTGATCTAATGACCTGGTGGGTCTGAGAGGACCCAGCTCCCGGATTCTGGGTGTGTTGCATGGTCACGTGGTACCCTACAGCCATCACCAGGGCCAGCATGCCAGGAGTGCTTTTCAAAAGGTGTGTGAGTCTGCAGTGCAGATACTGTGGCCCAGGCCCATAGGGTCTGCGTTATGACGTGCCCGCTGGGGTTTGCTATCAGCTCCAAGTGGCGTTGTTTCCCCACCACTGATACCCCACACTATAGGATCTGCAGGGCTGCCTGCATCACAGCCTGGACCTGCCAGTCCTTTTCTGCTCTCAAGTCCCCTAAGTGGAAAGTGAAAGTGATAGTCACTCAGTCGTGTCCAACTCTTTGTGACTCCATAAACTATACATTCCATGGAATTCTCCAGGCCAGAATACTGGAGTGGGTAGCCTTTCCCTTCTCCAGGGGATCTTCCCAACTCAGAGATCGAACCCAGGTCTCCTGCATTGCAGGCAGATTCTTTACCAGCTGAGCCACAGGGAAGCCCAAGAATAGTAGAGTGGGTAGCCAATCCCTTCTCCAGTGGATTTTCCTGACCCAGGAATCGAACTGGGGTCTCCTGCATTGCAGGCAGATTCTTTACCAACTGAGCTATCAGGGAAGCCCCAAAGCCTGTTAGAAATGCAAGTTTTCAGAACCCACTCCAGACCTACTGAGGTGTGGGGGTAGAGTGCTATTGTCTGGGTTTTAACTTTATTGGAACTTTCTTTAACTTTCTGCTGATGGAGTTGTGCCAGCTTCAAGTGTGAACATCTCCGTTATACACTGGGAAGCAGGAGCTGGAAGACGACCACCAGGTGGGCTATGGCTCCAGTGGACCCATGTGGGCAGGACTCCAATTGTCACCTGCCTCCCACAGGTGCACATTCCAGGAGGGGGGCCATGAGGAGCCCGTAGGTATCAGTGTCGTCTAGGACTTTGGGTTGAGTTGCCTGTGATGTTTGGGCATTTCTCTTTTTTGAAGGTCCATTACCTGCATAAGTGACAGGTTCCTCAAGCTGAAGGAGGAGGGAATCATCATCTACAATTGTCAGTGTTCCCAGGTCCTTCCTGGAGGTCAGTTTGAAAACTGGCTTTAGGCTGGAAGCTGGGCAATAGCAAAGCTTTTTACTGTGTCTCTCACCCTCAGCCTCCTGGTCACCTAGCTTGATATTTTATGTACAGACTACACAGTATCCCTAGAGATGCCATATTCCATCCACCCCTGGATGGAACCTTGGGCCCTTGGACCTGGCCACCCACAATTGCATCTTCCTGGCTTCTGAGGGCTGAGTGGCATCTCTGGGCCTCTGTTGTTTGGAGAAGGTGATCACCACCCCAAATGCCCTCAGAGACCTTAGTTTAGCATGGCACCTGAGCCACTTCCATTACCTTACACAGAAACCTTTCTTTGTAAAGTTCTAGTCTCTCAGCAAGTTTGATTAGAGTGCAGTCTTGTTGTTTATATTCACTATACTGTGTGTTAGAACTCTGTGGCTTATTTACTACTCATTATAGGTTTGTACGTACCCTTAAACAGTATCTATCTTATCCCCCAGCCTCTGGTAACTAGCATGTCACTCTGTTTGCATGAGTTTAGGTTGTTAAAATTCCCCACCTGTGGGACTTCCCCGGTGGTTCAGTGGTTAAGAATCTACCTTCCACCGCAGAGGATGTGGATTCAATCCTTTGGTTGGGGAACTAAGATCCCACATGCCATGGGGCAACTAAGCCCTCGTGTTGTAACTAGAGAAAGCTGGCATGTGCAGTGAGGACCCAGGGCAGCAAACAATAAAAAAAGAAAATAAAATTTCACATGTAAGTGATACCATACAGTTCTTGTCTTTCTCTGTTTGACTTATTTCTTTTAGCATCATGTGCTGTAGGTCCATCCACAGTGTTGCAAATAACAGGATATTCTTCTGTCTCATGGCTGAATAATATTTCATTGTTTACACCACAGCTTCTTTATCGTTTGATCCACTGGTGGGCACTGGGGTTGGTTCCATATATTGGCTACTGTGAATAGTGCTGCAACAAACATGTGAATGCACCTGTCTCTCTGAGGAGGATTGTGTTCTTTTTAATGGCTGAATAACATTCGATTGCCTGACTTTGTGCTTTTTGATTCTTTCTTCCATCTTTGGTACCTGCTGGGCTTTACACTTTGCTTAGTGTGATCTATTGTTTTCTATTTCTGGGAGCCATCCTAGTAGTAAGATTGCCTTTCAGGACCCTTGGCAGGCATGAAATCCTCTATCTTGCAGAAGTGCTTGCCAATGGATAAACTCTCCCTAATCCAGTCCTCATTGAAGCTGAATCAAGATTGCTGGGAGAAATATCAATAACCTCAGATATGCAGATGACACCACCCTTATGGCAGAAAGTGAAGAGGAACTAAAGAGCCTCTTGATGAAAGTGAAAGAGGAGAGTGAAAAAGTTGGCTTAAAGCTCAACATTCAGAAAACTAAGATCATGGCAACTGGTCCCATCACTTCATGGCAAATAGATGGGGAAACAATGGAAACAGTGACAGACTATATTTTCTTGGGCTCCAAAATCACTGCAGATGGTGACTGCAGCCATGAAATTAAAGGACACTTGCTCCTTGGAAGAAAAGCTATGACCAACCTAGACAGCATATTAAAAAGCAGAGACATTACCTTGTCAACAAAGGTCCATCTAGTCAAAGCTATGGTTTTTCCAGTAGTCATGTGAGAGTTGGACTGTAAACAAAACTGAGCACCAAAGAATTGATGCTTTTGCACTGTGGTGTTGGAGAAGACTCTTGAGAGTCCCTTGGACAGCAAGGAGGTCAAACCAGTCAATCCTAAAGGAAATAAATCCTGACTGTTCACTGGAAGGACTGATGCTGAAGTGAAAACTCCAGTACTTTGACCACCTGATGTGAAGAACTGACTCATTAGAAAAAAGACCCTGATGCTGGGAATGACTGAAGGCAGGAGAAGAAGGGGCTGAGAGAGGATGAGATGGTTGGATGGCATCACCGACTCAATGGACATGAGTTGAATAAGCTCTGGGAGTTGGTGATGGACAGGGAGGCCTGGCATGCTGCAATCCACGGGGGTCACAAAGAGTCGGCCACGACTGAGCAACTGAACTGAACTGAACATCCAATCTTATGTTCTGCCTACTCTTCATCAGATACCATCAGCATCTCATCTGTTGCATCATCTCTAGGCTCCTCCTGGCACAAGCTGGCTGGTTTCTGTAGCAGCTTAACAGGTAGCACGTGCCCAGCCAGGCTGTGATTAGTTATTGGCTTACAGCCTGTGGGGCAGATCTTGGGAACTTGGAGGGAGGCACATGTTTTCTCTGCTCAAGTAAGTGGAAGATGTTACCTTTTAATAAGGATGGAGGGCTGGGCCATTCCTGCAGGCTTGGAGGAACTGAGAACACAAAGATTTTCTGGGGCATCAACCCAGACATCAGATCCCATGGGTTTTAAACCTTGGCAGAACCATCCTTCTTGCAGTGGAAGCTGCACCCTGGAGCTCAGCTACTGTCCGTGGTTGAAAGCCTGGCCTCAGCTTTCTCTGCTCTCCTGCCACATGTGAGAACCTCTTTTCTGGCAATGAGGCTTCTGGCACTCACACTTGCCTATAATTGTGTGAACTGCATTCAGCCTTTCATTGGTTTCCTAGAGCAGACGCTCTCAATGTGTGGTACCCCAAGGCAGTATAAGCACCACCTGGGAATTCATTAGGGCTTCAGATTATCAGAACCCACCATGTAGCAGACAAACGCTGTGGGCTTGGGATGCCCCAAATTTACTCTTGGTCAGAACTTCAGTGACTCTTAACAGAGTCCTAATTCCCCTGTCGCCCTATTTCCTTGACGTTGAACATAGTTCACCTTGACCAGGATTGGACATCCCCAACTGGATCATGACCTGTGCTCTTGCCAGTGAGGGGTTCAGGCAGTGGTGCTCTAGCATAGAAACCCATCCTATTGCCTGCTGTTTGGGGATCACTTCTGACATGATTATTGCAGATAATTATGGAAGCAGATCTGACATGCATAACGTGCAGATGTTGGTTAGAAAGTGTTCCCAGGTCCCGCACCAGTGGAGGGAGGAGGCAGGGGGGGCAGAGGGGATGTTGGGCTTAGATGTGGGCCAGGTGGTAGTGTTAGCCGGCCCGCAGCCTGCCACCCCTGCCTGGTCAGGTATCAGACTCAGGATGCCTCCTGGGGAAGGGGAGGCGGGGGGAGTGCAGTGGAAGGGGGCAGGGATGCCGTAGGTGGGGGCCGGCCCGCATGGGCAAGCTCTTTCCAGCTGAGGTCCAGCCGCGGTGCTGGCAGAGGAGGGCTTTCTGCTTCATGCTCTCCCCTCAAAAGGGATTCACTCTTTTTTTTCTTTCTGGTTGCACCCCACAGCATGCAGGATCTTAGTTCCCTGGCCAGGGATAGAACTCCACGCCCCCTGAATTGGCAGCATGCAGTCTTAACCACTGGACCCCTAGGGAAGTCCAGGCTGGGGTTCATTCTGGAAGGATGGTTGAGTTGACACATTTCATAACTAAGCACCCATCTGGAGTTTCTTCCTTCATCTGGGACAAAGATGGGCCTGATAATGTGGCTCTAGCAGAGCCTAGAGAGTGAAAGTGAAAGTGAAGTCACTCAGTCGTGTCTGAATCTTAGCGACCCCATGGACTGCAGCCTACCAGGCTCCTCTGTCCATGGGATTTTCCAGGCAAGAGTACTGGAGTGGAGTGCCATTGCCTTCTCCAACGGCAGAGCCTAGAGAAGTGACTGTCTATTTCAAGTGCAAATGAGGGAAGGTGTTTTCATCATCCAGCTCTCTTCCCAGTCCTACATTGAATTTCTGTGTTGCCCATGGAAAGATATTCTTGAGAGCAGAAGTGAGAGAGCAGTGTGGGTTATTACCTAGTCATCACCAATGTAATTTCATGTCACCTATTCAAAGAACTTTTGGGGACATCTCTTTTGATGTATTTCTGTCAGAGTTCTAAGTTTTTCCTTTGTTGAATAAAAAGCAAACAAATTGATTCATCAAGGATAAGCAAGAACCAGGGTCTCCCTCCTGGAGACATTCTGGGGCTCTGGCTTTGGGACAAAGCTGGGAGCAGGTGTGGAATTCTCATGGGCTGCTCACAGGAGTTTTAAGTTTCCCCTTCCTGAGAAGACAATTAGATAAATGTTGTGGTTTTGCTGAATCATGTGAATAAATAAGCTTATTCAGTCTTACTTTTACCTATCCCCTCTATAAATATGGTTCAGTTCAGTTCAGTTCAGTTGCTCAGTCGTGTCCAACTCTTTGCGACCCCATGAATCGCAGCACGCTAGGCCTCCCTGTCCATCACCATCTCCCAGAGTTCACTCAGACTCATGTCCATCGAGTCAGTGATGCCATCCAGCCATCTCATCCTCGGTCGTCCCCTTCTCCTCCTGCCCCCAACCCCTCCCAGTCTTTTCCAATGAGTCAACTCTTCGCATGAGGTGGCCAAAGTACTGGAGTTTCAGCTTTAGCATCATTCCTTCCAAAGAAATCCCAGGGTTGATCTCCTTCAGAATGGACCGGTTGGATCTCCTTGCAGTCCAAGGGACTCTCAAGAGTCTTCTCCAACACCACAGTTCAAAAGCATCAATTCTTCAATGCTCAGCCTTCTTCACAGTCCAACTCTCACATCCATACATGACCACAGGAAAAACCATAGCCTTGACTAGACGGACCTTAGTCTGCAAAGTAATGTCTCTGCTTTTGAATATACTATCTAGGTTGGTCATAACTTTTCTTCCAAGGAGTAAGCATCTTTTAATCTCATGGCTGCAATCACCGTCTGCAGTGATTTTGGAGCCCCCAAAATCACTGATAAGAAGCCAGTCTTATCAATTACGCTTCCAGCTAGTTCTGTAAAATTAACAGGAAAGGCTTCTTGCCTCAGAGTTTTAACACTCTTTCCAAAAGCACTCCAAATTTCTGGAAGTGTAATTGATAAGATTGGCTTTTACCTGGTGGCTAACTCTGGGATCATCTCTTGGGACTAAGAATTGAGCACATTTGGAAATGTACTTTTCTAAAAAGTATTATGAAAAAAAATCATAATAAGCCCACAAGAGGGCATGAAGGCCAATCCATCAGGGGCAATACAGGGTCTTTGTCAGGGCTGTGGGATTCTTGCCAAGGCTTTTACGAAAGTCAATAGAAAGTGACTCT
Organism: Ovis canadensis; assembly: GCF_042477335.2. NCBI lineage: Eukaryota > Metazoa > Chordata > Mammalia > Artiodactyla > Bovidae > Ovis > Ovis canadensis. The sequence goes on from NC_091253.1 coordinate 10,607,515, forward strand.
TGTCTTTCTTTTGCAGGAAGGGGGACCCCTTCCAGGGCCCAAAAGGGGGCTCTTGTCTAATGCATGTGAATGAATTATCTGAGGAGACACACATGCTGACAAAGCAAGAGACTTTATTGGGAAGGGGCTCCTGGGAGGAGAGCAGAAGAGTAAGGGATCCCAGGAGGACTGCTGTGCCACGTGGCTCACAGTCTCAGGTTTTATGGTGATGGGATTAGTTTCCAGGTTGTCTTTGGCCAATCATTCTGACTCAGGGTCCTTCCTGGTGGTGCACACGTTGCTCAGCCAAGATGGATGCCGGCGAGGAGGATTCTGGGAGGTGGCTGGACATGTGGCTTCTCCTTTTGACCTTTCCAGTTGGTGGTGGCTTGTTAGTTCTGAGCTCCTTATCAGGACCTCCTGTTATAACTCACAAATGGCCAGGGAGAGTGGTATCAGTCAGCGTGTTTCCCATAACTTTCTACAGCAAAACAAGCCTCATGGAAATTTAAAGAGAGTGGGATGTTTATATAATGCAAGGATTCCTTAAGGAGGACAGTCAGGAGAGTGAAGGAGCTCATGTTCCTGGAGAGAGGGCAGAGTGGGAGCAGGCCAAGGGTCTCACACCCAACCTGGCTATTTCCAGAGTTCCAGCGAGGATGCCTGGGTGGGTGGAGGGGGCTCCCAGGGTGAGGGGAGCTGCTGATTCCTCCTTATACTGCAGTTACCGGCAAGAATGAAACAAATGAGGTAAGCATTCAACTCCAAAAATTAGAGGAAACAGAATCATCTTAAGGAAACAACAATTAAGGAAATAAAATGATTAGAGCAAAAGCCAGTGGAATACAAAACACAAATAGGAAAACCAAAGGCAGAAGCTGGTTCTTGAAAAAAATTAGTAAGAGAGGAATCCATATTGATACAAATAAATGATTGAACCAATAAGTGACAGAGAATAAACAATCGCTTGCAGAAAATTTACAAGTAATTTATATAGATCCTCTGCCCTCCAGGAGGTGGAACCTGACTACTTCTGCTTTAATTAGGTGTGGACACACAGTGCTGCTGCTGCTGCTGCTACGTCGCTTCAGTCGTGTCCGACTCTGTGCGACCCCATAGACAGCAGCCCACCGGGCTCCTCTGTCCCTAGGATTCTCCAGGCAAGAACACTGGAGGGGGTTGCCATTTCCTTCTCCAGGACACAGAGTGACTGACTTCCAAATCTGCTCTCTGCAAAGGAATGTGTGTGTAACTTTCCAGTGGTGAAATCTGACAAGCTTACCTTGGCTAAATGATCAAGGTCAACATCAAGAGAAGTCATGTTGATGATACACACATTTGATATTATGTGATGGCCAATACTTCTCCAGTTTCTTTCCCCAAACTCACAACTCCATTTTAACCATGAGAAAAACAGGAGACGTATGTCAATAGAGGGCTATCTTATAACATTCCTGACCAGTACTCCTTAAGATGATCAGGGTAATAAAAAACAAGGAAAGTCTAAGGAACTGCAACAGCCAAGAGGAGCCTAGGCTGACACAATGATTATACATAGTTTAGGACCCTGGAATAGGAAAAGGATAGTAGGTAAAAATTAAGGAAGTCAGAATAGTGTGGACTTTGCTAAGTCACTGTTGCTAAGTCACTTCATTTGTGTCCGACTCTGTGTGACCCCATAGACGGCAGCCCACCAGGCTCCCCCATCCCTGGGATTCTCCAGGCAAGAACACTGGAGTGGGTTGCCATTTCCTTCTCCAATGTATGAAAGTGAAAAGTGAAAGGGAAGTCGCTCAGTCATGTCTGACTCTTAGCGACCCTATGGAATGCAGCCTACCAGGCTCCTCCATCCATGAGATTTTCCAGGCAAGAGTACTGGAGTGGGGTGCCATTGCCTTCTCCAAGTGTGGACTTTAGTTCATGATAATTATAGGTACTGATTCATCAATATGTTAAAAGCAAAACTGGTGCAACAGACTATCAGAAAGAGAAACAATTTCACAATCACATCACAAGGAATTAAATACCTAGCAATGAAAGTGAAAGTTGCTCAGTTGTGTCCAATTCTTTGCAACCCCATGAACTATACAGTCCATGGGATTCTCCAGGCCAGAATACTGGAGGGGGAAGCTGTTCCCTTTCATTCCCAACCCAGGGGTCAAACCCAGGTCTCCTGAATGGCAGGCAGATTCTTTACCATCTGAGCCACCAGGGAATCCCAAAACTACTGGAATGGGTAGCCTATCCCTTTTCTGGGGGATCTTCCTGACCCAGGAATCGAACTGGGGTCTCCTGCATTGCAGGTAGTTTCTTTACCAGCAGAGCTACTAGAGAACCTTATCGAAGGATATAAAAGACATGTACTCAGAAAACTGTAAGATACTGATGAAATAAATTGAAGACTACACAAACAGATGGAAAGATATATTGTGTTCATGGTGTCAAAAAATTAATATTGTTAAAGTGACCATACCACCCAAGGCAATATACAGACTTAATCCCTATCAAAATATGACTTTTTTTTTTTTTTTTCACAAAACTAGAACAAGTAATCCTAAAATTTATACAGAGCCACAAAAGACTCCAAATTGCCAAAACAATCCTGAGAAAAACAAAGCTAGGGCAATAAGTTTCTAGACTTCAGATTATACTACAAACCTACAGTAATCAAACAGCATGCTGCTGCTGCTAAATCACTTCAGTCGTGTCCAACTCTGCGTGACCCCATAGACGGCAGCCCACCAGGCTCCCCCGTCCCTGGGATTCTCCAGGCAAGAACACTGGAGTGGGTTGCCATTTCCTTCTCCAATGCATGAAAGTGAAAATTGAAAGTGAAGTCGCTCAGTCATAGCCGACTCTTCGTGACCACATGGACTGCAGCCTACCAGGCTCCTCCACCCATGGGATTTTCCAGGCAAGAGCACTGGAGTGGGTGCCATTGCCTTCTCCACAAACAGCATGGTACTGGCACACAAACAGACACATGGGTCAGCGGAATAGCATGGAGAGCCAAGGGGAAAATGCAGGCACCTATGGTCAGTTAATTCGTGACAAAGGAGGCAAGAATGTACAATGGGGAAAAGACAGTCGCTTCAACAAGGAGTGCTGAGAAAACTGGACAGCTACATGTAAAACAATGAGATTGGAACATTCTCTCACCCTGTATACAAAAATAAACTCAAAATGGTTTAAATGTAAGACACGAAACCATAAAACGTCTACAAGAGAACATACGCAAACAATCTGACATAAACTGTGGGAATGTTTTCTTGGATCAATCTCCCGAGGGAAAAGAAAGAAAAGCAAAAGTAAAGTAACAGGACCTGATCAGACTCAGATATGCAGATGACACCACCCTTATGGCAGAAAGTGAAGAGGAACTAAAAAGCCTCTTGATGAAAGTGAAAGAGGAGAGTGAAAAAGTTGGCTTAAAGCTCAACATTCAGAAAACAAAGATCATGGCATCCGGTCCCATCACTTCATGGGAAATAGATGGGGAAAGAGTGGAAACAGTGTCAGACTTTATTTTGGGGGGCTCCAAAATCACTGCAGATGGTGACTGCAGCCATGAAATTAAAAGATGCTTACTCCTTGGAAGGAAAGTTATAACCAACCTAGATAGCATATTAAAAAGCAGAGACATTACTTTGCCAACAAAAGTCCATCTAGTCAAGGCTGTGGTTTTTCCAGTGGTCATGTATGGATGTGAGAGTTGGACTTGAATAAAGCTGAGTGCCAAAGAATTGATGCTTTTGAACTGTGGTGTTGGAGAAGACTCTTGACAGTCCCTTGGACTGCAAGGAGATCCAACCAGTCCATTCTAAAGGAGATCAGTCCTGGGTGTTCTTTGGAAGGAATGATGCTAAAGCTGAAACTCCAGTACTTTGGCTACCTCATGCGAAGAGTTGACTCATTGGAAAAGACTCTGATATTGGGAAGGATTGGGGGCAGGAGGAGAAGGGGACGACAGAGGATGAGATGGCTGGATGGCATCACTGACTTGATGGACGTGACTCTGAGTGAACTCCAGGAGTTGGTGATGGACAGGGAGGCCTGGCGTGCTGGGATTCATGGGGTCGCAAAGAGTCAGACAGGACTGAGCAACTGAACTGAACTGAACTGAATCAGACTCAAAAGCTTTTGCACAGCAAAGGAAACCACTAATGAAATGAAAAGACAGCCTACAGAATGGAAGAAAATATTTGCAAATGATAAAGCTCACAAGGGGTTAATATCCAACTCAATTAAAAAAATAAACCAATCAAAAAACCAGCAGAAGACCTCAACAGACATTTTTCCAAAGGAGATAAACAGACGGCCAAAGGCACATGAAGAGATGCTCAACATCACTGATTATTAGATAAATGCAAATCAAAACAACAACAAAGTATTTCACACCTGTCAGAATGGCTATTATAAAAAAAACAAAAACAAAAACAAGAAATTACAAGTGTTGGCTGAAGATGTGGAGAAAAGGGAACCCTTGCATGCTATTGGTGGGAATATAAATTGATGTAGCTACCGTCGAAAACAGTATGGAGATTCCTCAAAAATTAAGAACTAACATATGGTCAAGCTATCCCATTTCTGGGTATTTATCCAAAAAATATGAAAAGATACACCCTGATGTTCATAGCAGCTTTACAGTAGCCAATATACAGAAGCAACCCAAGTGTCCATCAACAGATAAATGGATAAAAATAAGATGTGGTTCATATATACTATGGAATATTCAGTTCAGTTCAGTTCAGTCGCTCAGTCATGTCCGACTCTTTGCGACCCCATGAATCGCAGCACGCCAGGCCTCCCTGTCCATCACCAACTCCCGGAGTTCACTCAGACTCACATCCATTGAGTCGGTGATGCCATCCAGCCATCTCATCCTCTGTCGTCCCCTTCTCTTCCTGCCCCCAACCCCTCCCAGCATCAGAGTCTTTTCCAATGAGTCAACTCTTCGCATGAGGTGGCCAAAGTACTAGAGTTTCAACGTTAGCATGATTCTTTCCAAAGAACACCCAGAACTGATCTCCTTTAGAATGGACTGGTTGGATCTCCTTGCAGTCCAAGGGACTGTCAAGAGTCTTCTCCAACACCACAATTCAAAAGCATCAATTCTTTAGCGCTCAACTTTCTTCACAGTCCAACTCTCACATCCATACATGACCACTGGAAAAACCATAGCCTTGACTAGATGGACCTTTGTTGGCAAAGTAATGCCTCTGCTTTTCAATATGCTATCTAGGTTGGTCATAACTTTCCTTCCAAGGAGTAAGCATCTTTTAATTTCATGGCTGCAGTCACCATCTGCAGTGATTTTGGAGCCCTGAAAAATAAAGTCTGACACTGTTTCCACTGTTTCCCCATCTATTTCCCATGAAGTGATGGGACCAGATGCCATGATCTTCGTTTTCTGAATGTTGAGCTTTAAGCCAACTTTTTCACTCTCCTCTTTCACTTTCATCAAGAGGCTCTTTAGTTCCTCTTCACTTTCTGCCATAAGGGTGGTGTCATCTGCGTATCTGAGGTTATTGATATTTTTCCCGACAATCTTAATTCCAGCTTGTGCTTCTTCCAGCCCAGCGTTTCTCATGATGTACTCTGCATAGAAGTTAAATAAGCAGGGTGATAATATACAGCCTTGACGTACTCCTTTTCCTATTTGGAACCAGTCTGTTATTCCATGTCCAGTTCTAACTGTTGCTTCCTGACCTGCATATAGGTTTCTCAAGAGGCAGGTCAGGTGGTCTTGTATTTCCATCTCTTTCAGAATTTTCCACAGTTGATTGTGATCCACACAGTCAAAGGCTTTGGCATAGTCAATAAAGCAGAAATAGATGTTTTTCTGGAAACCTCTTGCTTTTTTGATGATCCAGCGGATTACTCAGCCATAAAAAGAATAAAAGAATTCCATTTGTAGCAATATAGAGAATATTATACTTAGTGAAATAAATCAGAGAAAGACATATTGTTTGATATCACTTATATGTAGAATCTAAAATATAATGTAAATGCAAAAAAAATACAAATACTGTTACTCTATATACCAAAGAGAAACAGACACATAGACATAGACAACAAATATGCAGTTACTAAAAGGAATAGAGGGGGAGGATAAATCAGTAATATATAATTAGCAGATACAAGCTATTATACATAAAATAGATTAGCAACAATGATTTACTGTATAGCACAGGAAATTATATTCAATATCTTGTAATAACCTAAAATAGAAAATAGTCTGCAAAAATACTTAATCACTAAGATGTATACTGAAAACTAACACAACATTGTAAATCAACTATATGTTAGGAAACAAAAGAAAGAGGGCCCAATAATAATGGATTAATCACGTGTTCTGAGAAATCAGCTACCCTGCAAATTTGATCCCTCACCTTCTGAGAGATGACTATTTGGTTGACCATTCTAACTTAAAGAAAATGCAAACAAGCCAAGTTTTCAATGATTGTAATAGACCAGATCAATACATAGAATGACAAAGACAATATCATCACCAAAACAAACTTTACAGCTTTACTGAGACAAAGAAGAAACTTGAAGTCTCAAGAATAGAGCAAGTGAATATTGACTATAGAAAGCCTGGGCAACCCAGGTGGTTCCAGCTGAAAACTGCCTGCTCCCCCCCAACCCCCAGGTACTCCCAGGAAGCTGGGGTGGTGGTGAGGGGGCCTGAGAAAAGATGGGCTCGGCTACTCCTAGGGGCTTCCTAGGTGATAAAGAACCCACCTGCTAGTGGAGGAGACCTAAGAGATGCTAGTTCCATCCCTGGGCTGGGAAGATCCCCCAGAGGAGGGCATGGCAACCCATTCCAGTATTCTTGCCTGGAGAATCCCATGGACAGAGGAGCCAGGTGGGCTACAGTCCATAGTGTCGCAAGGAGTTGGACACGACTGAAGCGACTTGGCATGCAAGCACTGCCACTCCTAGTGCTGGTGAGGGCAGAGCCCTGAGCTCTTCTAGCAGTAAGAATAGCCCACGTGGCAGGGCCAGGCTCTGGGAGCTGTCCTAGGTGGATATTACAAATCAGCATTTGTAAGAGTCCATGTGATCAGGTCAGCCTAGGTACACAGAAGGTTACAAAGAAGAGCTCCCCCTGGCAGGTGGCAGCTCTTTGCTGAGGCCTGGGACGAAGCCAGGCCTTTCTTCCCTAGAACCCCCCAGAGTCGTGCCCTAGAGCCAGAGGAGCCTCCTGTCCCCTCGCCTTGCCCTGTGCCTTTGGGCTGGTGACTAACATGGCCCATTCCCCTGAGAGCTGCACCTACTGCCAGAGACAGTTTCCTCAGCCTCCGCTGTCCATGGACTTCTCCAGGCAAGAACATTGGAGTGAGTAGCCATTCTCTTCTCCAGGGGACCTTCCCGACCCAGGAATCAAACCCTGGTCTCTTGCACTGCAGGCAGATTCTTTACCATCTGAGCCACGAGGGCAGCCCAACCCCTCTGTACAAAGCCGTATTCTCATGTCTTGTTTGACCTTAATTCATTTCTAATTAAACATTAGTCAACCAGAGTCTTAAAAATTAGCTAGAGTATATAATTTTGTGGGTCTCCTACAGGGTCAGATGAGAATACTATTAGAATTAGTAAGACTATTAATAAGAACAAAGCAATCAAGGGATCCTCAACTTTGTAGTTTGGATGAAGTGAAAGTTTGCTGTAATTGGATGGGATTTTTGTTGGATTACTAGACTCTGTTTCATGAAAGATTAGTAGTTAATTGACTGCTAAAACTGCAGTTTAAAAAAAAGGAGGATAAAATGGAAGGCAAAGAATCGAATGAGGACCAGAATCCTCCTTTGATTCTTTTGACTAACTTAGTGCCAATGGGAGGAATGGCTAAAACAAAATTTAACATAACTGTTTCTCCTCAAAATGACATTTATACAGGTAACATATAAATGCTATGGCTACTGAAGAAACAGTACACTGATTCTGATGTTCATAATTCTAATAATATGTAAAACCCACACTGCAGGGTTCTTGCTACATGAATAAATAAAAAAAGAACATGGAACCTCCATTTCCATGGGAACAGATAATCCTTAGATTGTTTATATATTGGTACATATGACTTGTATTTCATGTATAATGAATTGCTAGAAATAAATATGTTGTGATTTCATTTGCAAAAGTAAATACAAAGCAGTGGGAATTTCATTATGATATTTGATGGGGACGGTAGCTCAATAAATGCACTGTTAACAATTATGATTAACATCTTGAATTTTCACATGTTGGTCATTACTGTCCTTACAGTCAAAACCCGATGATTTTTTCATTTGATCGCCATGTTTCTATTCCATGTAAGAATATTGATGACATTCATTGCATTCTGTTGTTTATTTTATAAGGGTTTTTTTTTTTTCAAAATCTTCATAAATTTGTAGTGGGCTTGGATTTATTAACATGGTAGAATTAGTTGTGATGTTTTTAATGAATTTTGATGAGTGATTTTGGGTATTTTTTTTTAATATATAGGGTAATTGTTTGTAGTGTTTGGTAATGCAACAGCTATAGCTACTAAGCAAGACGCTGAGATTTGAGTTAAAAAATTGTCTTAGGTATATTTCCTGTCTGTAATGATGGAAATACAGATTAAAATCACAATGCAATATTTGTTCACATTCACCAAACGATTATAATCAAGATCAAAATATTAATAGCAATGTAGAAAATCAGAAATCTTACACTTTGCTTGTGGATATGGAAAGTACAGACTATATGTACAATAGTTTGGCATTTCCTCAGAAAGATAAAAATATACTTAGTGTTTACTTCACCAACTCCACTTCTGGATATACACATCAATGAACTGAAAACAGATGTTTAAACAACAACTGGTACACAAACATTCATAGCAACATTATACACTATAGCCCAAAGGTAGAACCATTTCAACTGTCCATCAGTGGATGAATGAATATGCAAAATAAAGTACATGCAAAAGCTTCAGCGATATTCTACCATACAAAAGATACAGTGAAATGGTGTATCCACTGTGCAAGACATTACAGAAATTCCTCAAAAACTAACGAATGAAGTTAACATACAATATGTCATTTCCAATTCAGGTTATGTACCTAACAGGTTTGAAAAAATGGGCTGAAAAAAATAAACATTTCTACATTCATAGTCACAACAGCATTATTCACACTGGCCAAAAAATGGAGGGAATCCAAGTGTCCATGGACAGACAATTTCATAAACAAACTGTGGTATACACACAATGAAATATGATTCAGACTTTAAAGTAGGTAATTCTGACAATGCTACAATGTGGATGAGCCTTATAGTCATTATGTTAAGTGAAACAAACCAGACAAAAACAGGACAAACATCCTGTGATTCCGCTAGTATGAAATAGTGGAATCATCTCAAACAAGTCAAGTTCAAAGACAGAAAAAGCAGAAAATGATTCCCAGTGGTTGAAAAGAGTTGACGTTTCATGGACGCAGTTTCACTTGGGGAAACTAACTTCCCATGACATCTCTGAAAATTGTTATACAAATAATAGGAAACCATATGCAATCAGATAAAAGTAGAAAGAAATTTTACAGCTTATACCAAATTCACTCAAACTTCTCAACAGACAAAATGCAAAGCTGTATCTATGGTACCTCAGTTTTGCTTATGAATTTTAACAACAACAACAAAAAAACTAAAGTCTATCCAAAAAAAGATATAAAATACATAGTGAAGTCGCTTAGTCATGTCCGACTCTTTGCGACCCCATGGACTGTAGCCCTACCAGGCTTCTCCATCCATGGGGTTTTTCAGGCAAGAATACTGGAGTGGGGTGCCATTTCCTTCTCCAGGAGATCTTCCCGACTCAGGGATTGAACCCGGGTCTCCTGCATTGTAGGCAGACGCTTTACCGTACATAACATGACCTTTAAAAAGTTAAAAATTTAAACTCTGTAAAAGACCTTATTCAGAAAACCTGAACACAAGCCACAAAGAGATACATTTACAAAATACAGAGCTGATAAAGGGTTGTCTCAAATAATACTGAAAAAATCTGGAACAAACAACGTCATTAAAGATGTATAAATCTGAACACCTGGCCAAAGAAAATAAACACAGCTAGTAAATAACCATATCAAAAATACTCAAAAATCATATATCATTAGGAAATTACCAATTAAAACTACAGTGAAGTACCAAACTGAGGGGGAGCAAATGCTACCCAAAATACAGCTCTTCAGCGTGAGAATTACTTGGACCCATATATATATTTTTTTAAGAGGACACATGATCGTCTCTGAAACTCAAATCAAGATGGCTCTTCTGTGAGTCACATATGCAAGAGGAATCTCATTTCAAAGGAAGTTTGTCTCTACACTAGATAGAAGGGGGACAGTCTTGTGAAACTCTTTACCAAAAGGAAAGGCTAAGACGCAAATCTGCAAAACAACCATACCCTTCCTTCCTTGTTTTTATTTTTTTAATATTTCTTTGTTTGTTTATGTGGCTGTGCCGGGTTGACCTTCCTTCAGGCAAGCCAGATATTTAGCTGTGACGTGCGAACTCTCAGCTGTGGCATGTGAGATCTAGTTCCCTGACCAGGGATTAAACCTGCATCCCCTTCTTTGGGAGAACAGACTTAGCCACTGGACCACCAGGGAAGTCCTTGTTTTGTTTTTAGATTAAGATGGTATCTAAGGTGATATCCTGGGCCAATTTCAAGCACTGACTCAATTTCCAGGGCTTCTTCAAATCACACACAAGGGACACATATTACTAAACTCGTTTGCACAGTGAAGGTAGTTCATACTACAACACTGTGTGCTTACAATGGTTTAAATGGTAAATGGCATGTTATCTAGTTTTAATTACAATGGAAAACAAAGAATGTAGTATTGATACATGTTACAACATGAATAAACACTACAAACATCTTTAGTGAAAAAAAAACCATTCAGAAAATGCCACCCAGATCACATATTCACCTTGTGTGCTTTAAATTCACAAGGTTGTCCAAACGACCCAAAATCTCAGTGACACTGCAAACAGAAACTAGTTGAGGATGGGAAAAAAGATATATTTGTACACTTGGACAACTGCTGAAAGCGGAAGTGGGCCTGTGAATTACATTATAATGTGGAAACCACGTAATTTCCTGATTTCGGTGGTTATGTGCTGGTTCTGCAGGAGAATGACACCCATTTTGAATAAAACACATGGAGTATTTTAGGTGATGTGGTAAATGTGAGTACTTTTTACCATTATTAGGAGTTTTTTGTACATTTTCAATTACTGGAAAGTAAATTATTTATCAAAACAACCATGTCAATACACAGAAGAAACTCATAAAATACAAGCATGAAACTTTCTTATAGAGGCCAAGACTTAGCTAGATCAAGTTCAAGGGAAGTTGTGATGCTCACTGCCCTTGCAGGAGTCTACACTGTCAAGAAGCACTGTGAGAAGACTCTATTAGTAGTCATCATGCCTTGGGTCCTCTGGATGATCTACTGCAGGAGAAACAGAGTTTACAAATAAAATTTTCCGCATAACTTCTCAAAAAGTTTTTAGAATATATTCAGTAAAGTTTAATTATTTGAAATCAATATACAAAAATCAGTGGTGTTTGCATACACTCATAATAATCAGAAACAAAAACTAAGAAAATCTAATTTATAATTGTTTCAAAAAGAATAAAACATCGAGCAACAAACTTAACCAAGGACATAAAAGATCAGTAGTCAGAAAACTAGAAAACACTGATAAACTGAAGAAAACACAAATAAACAGAAACATATTCCATGTTTAAGCACTGGAACAATGAGTAATTAGACTGTCCATTCCAACCAAAGCCATCAGCAAATGCACTGACTGCAATCACAACATAATATCCAATGGCATTTTTCATAGAAATAGAAATATTCCTAATGTTAACCTGCAACAACTAAGGACCTTGAACAGCCAAAAAGACTCTGAGAAGAACACACCTGGAGGCATCTTCCTCTCTGACTTGAAGCTACATCCTGGAGTTGTAGTAACCACAACGGTGAGGAACTGGCACAAACATCAACACACAAACTACAGGAACAGAACAGAGGCTCAGGAAAAAAACCCACATGTGCATGGCCAGTTAGTTCAGGAAAATCAAGCCAAAAACTTGCAAAGAAGAAAGGACAGTCTTCTCAAGAAACAGTGACCACCCTACACTAAGGAACATCACCTGTCATCCTGTATATTATCAGTGAGTTAGTTCAGTTCAGTCACTCCCTGTCCATCACCAGCTCCCAAAGTTTATCCAAACTCATGTCCATTGAGTCAGTGATGTCATCCAACCATCTCATCCTCTGTCATCCCCTCCTCCTCCTGCCTTCAATCTTTCCCATCATCAGGGTCTTTTCAAACAAGTCAGTTCTTCGCATCAGGTGGCTGAGTTTCTAAAGTATTTAGCCACCTGAGTTTCAGCTTCAACATCAGTCCTTCCAATGAATATTCAGGACTGATTTCCTTTAGGATGGACTGGTTGGATCTCCTTGCAGTCCAAGGGACTCTCAAGAGTCTTCAACACCACAGCTCAAAAGCATCAATTCTTTGGCACTCAGCTTTCTTCACAGTCCAACTCTCACTTCCATACATGACTACTGGAAAAACCATAGTTTTGACTAGATGGATCTTTGTTGGCAAAGTAATGTCTCTGCTTTTTAATATGCTGTCTAGGTCATAACTTTTCTTCCAAGGAGCAAGCGTCTTTTAACTTAATGGCTGCTGTCTCCATTTACAGTGATTTTCGAGCCCCCCAAATAAAGTCTGTCACTGTTTCCACTATTTTCGCATCTATTTGCCATGAAGTGGTGTGACCAGATGCCATGATCTTAGTTTTATATATTATACAGGAATCTAACTAAAAACACACTATTTTCCACATGGAGCTCTTTCCCTTCTGAGTCCTCTGGGATGGACCTCCGGTCAGCACTTAGCTGGACACAGGAAACTACTTCGTCCTCATTTTTCCCTCTCGCAGCACCTCCTTGCTGGTGGGTACTGAGGCAACCCCGCTCCTCTCAGCTTGGAAGCAGCCGGGATATCCAGAAGCCTGAGCCCTCACGGTCCTGAGGAGACAAAGCTCCTGCCGGCTGCTCACGCAGCCAAGTCTGAAGGCGAAACGTCCTGTGCCCGCAGCTCAGAGCGGGGCTTGGCGCCCCCTGTGGGCCACCAGAGCAGAGCGGGCGGCACCGCGCTCGCAGACCCCAGAGGGCTCACGCAGAACCAGCTCTGCTGTGAGCACTAAGACTGGAAACCCAGACTGAAATGGAGCTGAATACCTCCAGACCCTTCTCAAAACGAGGCTAAGAACAATTAAAAACTCTGTTGAATGCAGCCATAAAAAGGATCGCATTCGAGTCAGTTCTCATGAAGTGGATCAATCTAGAGCCTCTTAAACAGTGAAGTATGTCAGAAAGAGGAAAACAAATATCGTATATTAAAGCATATATATGGCATCTAGAAGGATGGTACCGACGAATCTGTTTGCAAAGCAGCAATGGAGACGCAGACATAGAGAACAGACTAACGGACAAGGGTGGGGAACGGGAGAGAGAACAGCATGGACGCACCAACGTGTGTATACAGACAGCCAATGGGAACTCAGTGCTCATACTGAGCTGTATGACTCAGGGAACTCAAACTGGGGCTCTGTCATATCCTAGAGAGGTGGGAATGGGCAGGAGGTGGGAGGGAGACTCGTGAGGGAGGGGACATATGTACACCCATGGTTAATTCATGTTGATGTATGACAAATCAAACCAATATTGTAAAGCAATCATCAATCACTGTATAAAAACCATACGGAATGAAATGAACATAAACACAAACTTTGCAACTGACACCACCATTTAGTTTAAAAATATAAATATTTTAGAAAATAACAAAAGATCTACGTGACTTTTGGTCTGGTGATGGTTCTAACACACACCAAAAAAGTCAACTGACCAAATTTTTAAGATAAATTAATGAAAACACTGACATTTAAAAATTTATACATTCACTCTGTGGAGGACCTTATTCAAGAAAACCAAAAGACAAACTGTCAAGGGAACCACTACCTACCTGCCCTTGCCAGGCACCAGAGAAACCACTTGCAGGAGTCATCTTACAATAGGAGGTCCTGACAAGGAACAAGGATCTAACAAGCTACTACCAACCAGAATTCAGGAAAGGTCAAAAGGAGATAGGAGACTCCAGTCCAGAGGTCCTACCAACCTCCCAGGATCCTCCTCACTAGAATACATCTCGGCTGAGCGATGCGTGTGCCCCCAGGAAGGATCCCAACGCAGAATGACTGGCCAGAGACAAACCAGAAACTAACCCAATAACCATAAAACCTGAGACTGTGAGCCATGTGGTGGAGGCTCTCTTTCCCTCACGCTCCTGCCTTCCACCCCGGCAGCCCTTCCCAATAAAGTCTCTTGCTTGGACAGCACTCGTCTCCTCGGACAATTCATTTCCAAGTGTCAGACAAGGACCCACTCCCAAGCCCTGGAAGGGGTCCCCCTTCCTTCATGAAAACCACAATCCAGGAGAAAATATCTTCAAAACACTGTCTTGCAGAGAAGGAAATGGCACCCACTCCAGTATTCTTGCCTCAGAAATCCCGTGGACAGAGGAGCTTGGTGGGCTACAGTCCAGCAGCAGGGCATTTTGAGGGAGGAAACAGTCCAGGAAAGCTGGGGCGCTCACCGAAGGCCCCAGAGCTCTGGATGGCACAGCCAAAACGGACTGATGACTCCCAGCTCCCAGACCTCTTGATCCTGGCCTCTCTCACCACATATGTGTGTGGGAAATTAGACTCTAAAACATGCTGAGAGCTTTCCCAGGGGCTTAGTGGTAAAGTATCCGCCTGCCAGTGTAGGAGATGCAGGGCTGATGCCTGGTCCGGGAATATCCCTTGTTCTGGGAGCAACTAAGCCCACAACTATGGAGCCTGTGCTCCAGGTCCGGGAAGCCTCAGCTATGGAGCCTGTGCTCCAGGTCCGGGAAGCCTTAACACTGAGCCCACGCGCTGCAACTATGAAGCCCTGAGCCCTACAGCCCGTGCCCCCCAACGAGAGAAGCCACTGCAGCCAGAAGCTCGCACAGCACTAGCTATGGCCCGTGCTCGCCGTAACCAGATAGAGCCCACACACGAAGACCCAGCACAGTGCAAAATATGAAACTGTTTCAAAAAGTGCATATCTGATAAAGAATCTGTACTCAAACGGTCCAAGAACGCTAGAGCAAACAAACCCATTAATAACTGGTGAAGTCTGAAACAGATACCCGGCCACAGAGGAGACACTGACAGTAAACAATCAAACAAAAACATGCCAAAGATCCTGGCGCAGTGCGTGCACAGCCCCCTTTGGAAGACAGTTTTTTCAGTAATCACAAGGGCCAAGCACTGAGTTCAATACATGACAAGTGGTGGAAGCCAGGTGTTTTACCGTTGGAATGGGAAGTTACAGATAAACAAAAGGAAAGGTTACAAAATTCATGTCCCAACGGACCAGGTTGGAGACATCATCATAAATTACCTTTAGCTGAATGTATTCAAAGTTAATCTGGAATACATGTATGTATTTCCATGTATTGTCAGCTGAGCATATTTACCTCCTACATGTATGTTTTTAATATCATTCTCTAATAAAGGGAATAGGAAACTTCCCTGGTGGTTCAGTGGTAAAGAATCTGCCTACCCATGCAAGGGACACAGGTTTGATCTCTGGTCCTAGAAGATTCCATATGCCTGGGGCAACTATGTACCACGTACCACAACTATGGAAGCCTACACGCTCCAGAGCCCAAGTTCTGCAACAAGAGAAGCCGCTGCAATGAGACGCCCAGGAGCAGGAACTGGAGAGGAGCCTCTGCTCACTGCAGCTACCCTGTGTGCAGCAACAAGAGCCGGCATAGCCAGAAATAATTTAATGTTAAAAAAAAAAAAAGAACAGAAACTCTTTAAAGAAATGACAGAGACTAGGATTAAGACAGTAAATACACGAGCCAGGATAATCTTAAAGTTTGAGAAGGTAAAGAAAGACAAAGCAAAAAACCCACAAAGAGAAATGTTATATGAAAAAAAGAGCCAATGGAAGTAGTTCTCAATAGCCAAATCAGAATAAACTAAGCAACCTAATAATGTAGTGCCGGATTATCACCAAATTTATGATAAACTATCAAGTTGTCCAAACTGATAAAAATAGAGGATTACATTGTTTTGCCTGTATACACTAGAAACTAATAATCTGAAAAGGAATTTAAAAAATAATTCCCTTTCAATAATGCCAACATTAATAAAATACTTTGGAATTGATGTAATGAGGATGCCAAGACTGGCACACTGGAAATTATACACCATGGCTGAAAAAAAGTCCTAAATAAATGTAAAGATATTCCATAGTGATGGAAAGACTTAAGATGGCAATACTGTGTAATGCATCTTCAATCTGAAATGAAGATTCAACATGAATTACAAAAGGTCTTTAGGAGGAAATACACATGCTGACCCTAACATACACGTGGAATTACAAGGGGCTCCAAAGAGCCAAAACAATCACATGAGTCTAGAGTACAAAGGTCCTTTGTGTGTGCTGTGCTAAGTCGCTTCAGTCATGTCCAGCTCTTTGCAATGCTGTGGACAATAGCCCGCCAGGCTCCTCTGTCCATGGGATTCTCCAGGCAAGAATACTGTAGTGGGTCGCCATGCCCTTCTGCAGGGAATCTTCCAGACCCAGGGATGGAACTCCTGCATTGGCAGGTAGGTTCTTTACCATTAGCGCCACCCGGGGCAAAGGTGCATAGATGGAGATCAGGGAAACCCAGTGAAGAGAACGGACTCAGGATCAGGAAAGGAAGAGAGAGAAGGAGGCTCCTATCACATTCGGGGAAGCCCAGCAGGTAGTTCTGAAAGTGGAAGAGAAGAGGAAGCAGACTGGAGCTGTGTCGAAGATGAACGAGGGAGCTAAAGCAGGGGCCCCCAACCTCTAGGATCTAACGCCTGACGATCTGAGGTGGAGCTGAGGTAATAATAATAGAAATAAGTGTTAGTCACTCAGCCGTGTCTGAGTGTTTGTGACCCTATGAACTGTAGCCCACCAGGCTCCTCTGTCCATGGAATTCTCCAGGCAAGGATCCCGGAGTGGGTTGTCATTTCCTTCTCCAGGAGATCTTCCCAACCCAGGGACTGAACCCAGATCTCCTACATTGCAGGCAGACTCCCTACCCAACTGAGCCAGCAGGGAAGACCATAGAAATAGAAACAGAGCTCACAACAAATGTACTGTACTTGAATCGTTCCAAAGCCTTCCCCCACCCCTGTGCATCAAGAAATTGTCTTCCACAAAAACACCCGAAGTCAAGGAAGGAACTTCAAGTGTAGTCAGCTATCCCAGGTTGCTGGCTTAGGGAGATGCTGAAGCAGGGGCATCCCAAGAGATAGAGCCTCCCTTGCACTGGGTCCTCAGACCTCCAATAGCCTTGGAGATGATGGGAGAGATTTGCTTCTTTCTTTTTTAAAAAATATCCTTGGGGGATAAACTTAAAACCTTTCTGTTACAGTCCTCCTAATAACAGTTCTCTTTCTTTACTGATCTGTGAAGTTCCAACTGCAAAGACCACTGTTCTAATATGCCTCATAGTGTTGCTGACACTATGGATATAATTATGTGAAACTGAACTTATTCAATAAAAACTAAGAAGCATCTGCCCTGTGTCCGGCACTCTCCTAGGGTTGGGGATATGGCGAAAATGCTCCATAAGATGCACAGCTGGCAGGCACATTCTTTAAAAAAAGCCTTTTACATTTTACCCAATAGTTTATCCTCAGTGTCAACACTTGCTGATTAATGACCATGCTGAGTAGGAAGCTCATTAAAAATGCAGGAGCCAGGGTTCCTGGATGGATATGCCCTTCTCTCTTGGCCAGTCCTCTGCCCTCTCTGGATCTCAGTATCCTCACATGCAAAAACATGGACATCTGACTATAATTCTTTCCTGGAACCCAAGCCTATTGAGGGGGACAGGAAATATCACCCAGGTCTACTCTAAGGCCTGGATGATAGATCAGACTTAAAGAAATGAGATTGAAAGAAAAATATGTCATTACTGGTTTTCAGTCAAACAGACAAATAACAATGAAGGAAGGAAACCTTGGCCCTGTGGGATTTGCCTGGGGACCTAGTCTGGGAAATTCTTATATATCACAAGAATGCTCTGAGCTGGATTTCCACAAACAAGAATAGCCATGCAGAGGACAGTCCAACAGAGCTCTGTGCCCATCAGCCACAGGAAGAGACTGCCTCCCGACAGCCAGCAGCATTTACAAATGACCTCCCATGGCCTTTGCCAAACTATAGGGGCACCTCTGGGTTTCCTGCTTCCTTCCCTTTTCTTGACTCTTTTTTCAAAAAACGCACATTTCATAGAATGCCACAGTGGAAAGGAAATAGGCCTTCAATTTTTAGACCTCAATTTACAAAAAACTTCAGAGGTTCTAGGAGTTTTGCTTTTAAATCAAAGGACCACGTAATTTAAACATTTTAAGCGTTCTAATTATTCAGTTACAAGACACCAAACTCATTGCACAGGGTCCCCGTGGAAAGGCCCCTCTCGGCGGGACAGCCACTGCTTCCACCTTGAAAGGGGAGCAAGGTGCCCTTCTCCCGTCTCTTCTGCCTGGGTGGCCACCAGGTTTCCAGGGTGCAATTCGGGGACCCTTCCCTTTCCCATCCCAGCAGGTGGCCAAGGGCCTGCTGGGCTGCAGAAGTGCCTGAAGCAGGGCTGGGCCAGCCGGCCAGAGTGGGGGTTTCGGGGACCCAGCAGGTGAAATCACCAAGCAGGATAAACCCCTGGACTTCCCAAAGGCCAAGAGTGACTCTCAGAGCAACGGCCCCTCTCAGGGTCTGCAGAGACCTCGCTGGGGGCCCTAGGCTGCTTGGGAAAACTGCGCAGGACAGAGCTTTATGTGAGGGGGTAGGCTTGGGAATGTCCTCAAAGCCTTTACCCCAAAGGTGAGCCCTTTCTGTGACCACTAGGTTAGGGGGCTCGGAGACTGTACCAACAGGGGGTGATACGTGGTTCCCTGCTCCATCCTCTGCCACCTAGCCCCAGTCCCCTTGCCTGCGGTCCGCACCCCTCTGCTCCACTCACAGATGCCAATCAGGAGCTGGGATCCCACGAAATGGGCACTTGCAGCAGCCGCCACCTGCTGGCTCCTGAAACCCCTGCCAGTTCACCTGGGACCCACTACAGGAGCTGGGAGGAGACGCCCAAGTGGGTGCCAGGTGCCCTCCACCCCAGTGCCCAGTTCCAGGAGAGGCGGAGGGGAGAGACTGCCGCGGATTCCCCCCCACCCCTCAGTCCACTCCCGCACTGCACTGCCGGGCTGGGGCACTTGGGGCCTGGGCAGCAAGGAGGAAGCGGCGCCCCTGTAATGCCACTAAGGATGCCCAGGTGACCAAATTTCCTCCTGACGGAGACCATGCCAGGCTGGGCTCACTGAGACCAGTGGTGCCCAAAGGACCGATCGCCTGGTGGACCTGGCTTGGGCCAGGGTGCACTGCAAGCCCCTGCAAACACACACGTTTTTCAAGGGAAAAAAGACTTGAATAGACCTTTTTGTATGTCTTCACCAGATAAGACATACAAATGGCCAACAAGCAAGTAAAAAGATGTTAAAGATGTAAATGCAGATTAACACCATAATACCATACCCTCCGACACCAGAAGGCCTACAACCGAGAAAATGAAAACTAGCAAAATGTTGGCAAAAAATGTAGAGAAATTGAATAGTTTCATGGGCAAATGAATAAGTTGTGGAGCTGGATGGTGAGAATACGTGTACAGCAAAGTGAGTATAGTTAATGCTACAGACTGTACATTGAAATGGTTTAAATGCTCAATATGATATATTTCTAATTGCCATGAAAAGATGAATGAAGCAGTTATGATACCTGTTACAACATGGATGAGCATTGAAGAGATTAAGTCAAATAAGTCATACTCAAAAGTCCACCCAGGTCCTAATCATCCTGTGTGCTTTAAGTCCACAAAGGTTTTGAAAAGGAGGGACAGTGTTACCAGTAGTTGCAGAAAAAGAAAATCGAATCAACGTGGGAAAAAGACTTCCATATAGCTGGGGCAAGGGTGAAGGTTGAAGGGGCCAGTGGATAGGATTATAAGGTGGAACCAGGAAATTTCCTTTTTGGGGGTCCATGTGCTTCTTCCCTGGTAGGGTATCCCAGTATGGGGTAAAACACACCAGAGCATTTTATGTGATATGGCAAATGGGAGTACTTTGTACTGCTGCTTATGCTTATTTATACCCTAGGAATGACTGGAAAGTAAAAATTTTCAAAAGAAACATGTCAAAACCATGCTGTAAAAAAGTGGAGAAGACATCAAATTTCATTACAGAGGAAAAGCTTTAAGCAGATTCATTTAACCAGAAGTGGTGATGTGCCCCCAGTTCCCAAGCTGGAAGTTCATATTTCAGGCCGGATATTCTTTGCCTCACGTTCCTGGGCTAAAATATGGATAAATTCATATTACAAGTTGGAAACTCTGCGGGCTGAAAGGTGGACAAAAGTCCTTTTCACATTATACTATTCCTGAACATTTTACTCCTTTCAGGAGAATTTATTTACATATTCTCATCTAAGGTAAGGTTCACAGAAACACAGAGAAAACTGCCATAAGAAATCACATTTAGTTTCCATCTAAAATAAGACACAGATGGACTTATCTATGAAAGAGAAAGAGACTCACAAATCCAGAAATGAACGGATACCTGTGGGGATTTTGTTGTGGGTATTGCCAGATTGAAATAGAGATTAAAAAATAATTTCATAATTATTTAAGTTTCTTAAAAATCACTATGTATAATTTAAGAATAGTAATAGGATATCATATGCAGCAGAGAGAAATATAGCCATGATTTTTCAGTATCTTTAAATGGTATAATTTTATTCCATGAAAATATTGAATCACTGTGTTGTATCTCAAAGCAAACAGAGTTATATGAATCAACTGTATCACAACTGAAAAAGAAAGAGTGGATGGATGGCTAAAAACACAAGAAATAATCAAGAATGAAGGTTCACAAAATAAAAATGGGAAGTTTAGGAATAGAAACTCCCATCAATAAATTAATTTGGATGGGATTACTCAAAATCTCCATTGGTTCTTCCACTAGAAAGAACAATACGGAGGATCTTTAGAAAATGAAACATGGAAGTGCCTCAGGAAACAGGAATCACGTGTCTGGGCACACAGACAGGGAAAAGAAACATTTTCAAAGACAAGGGTACCCATGCCATCCCTGCCAGACTGGTTTCCAAAGGAAGGAGACTGCTGCGACCTAAGTGGACAAGGACACAGGAATGAATAAAGAAAATGGGTTCTATACACACAATGGCATGTGAGTCAGCCGTCAGGAAGAGTGACACAATGCCATATTCGGGCACCAGCAAGAAGGCAGAGCTGGTCAGAGCAGGTGAAGTCAGAGAGACAGGGAGCGACAGTAGAACATGAGGTCACTCGTTCAGTTCAGTTCTGTCGCTCAGTCGTGTCCGACTCTTTGCGACCCCATGAATCACAGCACGCCAGGCCTCCCTGTCCATCACCATCTCCCAGAGTTCACTCAGACTCACGTCCATCGAGTCCGTGATGCCATTCAGTCATCTCATCCTCTGTCGTCCCCTTCTCCTCCTGCCCCCAATCCCTCCCAGCATCAGACTCTTTTCCAATGAGTCAACTCTTCGCATGAGGTGGCCAAAGTACTGGAGTTTCAGCTTTAGCATCATTCCTTCCAAAGAAATCCCAGGGCTGATCTCCTTCAGAATGGACTGATTGGATCTCCTTGCAGTCCAAGGGACTCTCAAGAGTCTTCTCCAACACCACAGTTCAAACTCATCAATTCTTCGGGGCTCAGCCTTCTTCACAGTCCAACTCTCACATCCATACATGACCACTGGAAAAACCAAAGTCTTGACTAGATGGACCTTAGTCGGCAAAGTAATGTCTCTGCTTTTGAACATACTATTTAGGTTGGTCATAACTTTCCTTCCAAGGAGTAAGCGTCTTTTAATTTCATGGCTGCAATCACCATCTGCAGTGATTTTGGAGCCCCCAAAAATAAAGTGTGACACTATTTCCACTGTTTCCCCATCTATTTCCCATGAAGTGATGGGACCAGATACCATAATCTTCCTTTTCTGAATGTTGAGCTCTAAGTCAACTTTTTCGCTCTCCTCTTTTACTTTCTTTTACTTTCATCAAGAGTCTTTTGAGTTCCTCTTCACTTTCTGCCATCAGGGTGGTGTCATCTGCATATCTGAGGTGACTGATGTTTCTCTCTCTCCAGCTTGTGTTTCTTCCAGTCCAGTGTTTCTCATGATGTACTCTGCATAGAAGTTAAATAAGCAGGTGACAATATGCAGCCTTGATGTACTCCTTTTCCTATTTGGAACCAGTCTGTTGTTCCATGTCCAGTTCTAACTGTTGCTTCCTGACCTGCATACAGATTTCTCAAGAGGTAGGTCAGGTGGCCTGGTATTCCCATCTCTTTCAGAATTTTCCACAGTTGATTGTGATCCACAGAGTCAAAGGCTTTGGCATAGTCAAGAAAGCAGAAATAGATGTTTTTCTGGAACTCTCTTGCTTTTTCCATGATCCAGCAGATGTTGGCAATTTGATCTCTGGTTCCTCTGCCTTTTCTAAAACCAGCGTGAACATCAGGGAGTTCATGGTTCACGTATTGCTGAAGCCTGGCTTGTAGAATTTTGAGCATTACTTTACTAGCATGTGAGATGAGTGCAATTGTGCAGTAGTTTGAGCATTCTTTGGCATTGCCTTTCTTTGGAATTGGAATGAAAACTGACCTTTTTCCAGTCCTGTGGCCACTGCTGAGTTTTCACTTGTAGGTGGATTCTAAAAATGGATATGTAGGAACTCTTTGAGCCAAGATAAACAGTTCACAGACTTAGTGAAAAACTCATCTCTCTTACTGTTAGCAGAGAAGACGGTGTTGGGCATATAGAAATAAGCTACTTGTCTAACATGTGCACACTACTATTTAGAAAATAAGCCCCAAGGACCTACTGGGTAACACCAGGAGTGATACTCCACTTTCTGCCATAATCTGTACAAGATCATTCCTGAAATATAGCATATACACATCAATGTGTGAGAGAATCAAGTGACTATAAAAAAAAAAAAACACCCACTGACTTGTAATTCGCCTATATACTCAAGTTCAAATAACTAGATAAACAATAAATATAGAAACACATGCTGACTCTGTTTCTCCTCATCCCATGATTACCTTGGCTGGTATATCTCTGGAGACTGGGGAGGCTTGAGTCCCAGGCTGGACTGTTTTGGGGCTCAGGGTCTTGGGAGGATATCCAGGCAATGTGACCCCATGACATTTCTGGAGTGCCTCTTGTCCTCCACAGGAGCCCTCAATCTTCAGTACAAGCGAAG
Organism: Ovis canadensis; assembly: GCF_042477335.2. Classification (NCBI taxonomy): domain Eukaryota; kingdom Metazoa; phylum Chordata; class Mammalia; order Artiodactyla; family Bovidae; genus Ovis; species Ovis canadensis. The sequence goes on from NC_091253.1 coordinate 10,630,987, forward strand.
TAAATGAAGAAACATATATGTATTCAATAGATGATCCAAAACAAGCTACTGAATAGCAAGTGGACGTTTACTGAACACGCTATAATCACCTAGATGAGAGCAAGAACTTGAAAGAGAGTAGATAAATGTTCATCCATGAGTGTATCAAGTTCCTGTACAACTGAAACACACATAAAATCACAAATCACTTCTATTCCAATATAAAATCACACTGAAATGACTGAGGGGTCAGGGTAAATGCGTGGGGCTGAGTAATGCTGCTGT